>NW_028301576.1:6531250-6845000 GCF_042242905.1 Orbicella faveolata
CTATGCGCTATCCCAAACTTCAGTTATTTGCCTAAATGTTTTGCACAAATTTACAGAGCTCAGTATGGTGCCGCCATATTGGTGTACCTCCGTGGCTCGATGTATTGAATAATTTTTGAGCGACGCGGGTTTAAAAATTCAAAATTCAACAAAGAATGTAAAAGCTCATAAGGGCGTTTGCCATCCAGAAATTTGGCAGTTTTTGAAGGCCAATTTCTCCTCGAATATTTCAGCCAAAGAGCCAAAAGTTTCACCAATTACTAAGTTTCACAAGCTCTTTAAATTGTTGTAGTCAATTCGTGTCTAGCGTGACACCTTCTCCATGCAAAGTAGTATGTCAATGAGGAAAAATGCAAAAAATGACCTCAGCAATGATTCGCCAATATGGCAGCCGGAAAATAGTGTGGCAATCTGGATCTTCTTGGTTATCTAGGCCATTGATTGCCTATTCTGCACAAACCAACATATTAACACTTAACTGCTACTTTTATTTCACGAAGGTCTAAAAATCACGAGATAAGTATATATTTTTTGACAAACGCGATGTCCCGCACTGCCATAACTCTAAAATTCAAAATGCACTTGTTTCCAAACGAAGGACACCATTGTGCTGAAATGCTGTCAAGATGTATAATTTTCGCACCTCTTATGCCTGATGAGGATAGAAACTCTGGTGGCTCTTTACGTTTGGATTTAAAAGCTTGATGACGTCACGTGAAAACGTTCCACTGAATTGAGCATAGAATAATTAAAGTCGCCTTATTCAGATCTAATCATTAATTAGTTCTACAATAATAACTAAGACAAAATCCGAGAGAAAATCGAGCAATTTCAGTTTTTATTGGACAAAAACCTCCATCCAGAATAATTCTAAGTATCTTGCAGTCCTTTCTGCATTTTCTAAAAGGTTAAGATATAAATAGTGGCTTGAAATAACACCGAAAACCATTTCCCATGGAAATGTGGGAAAATAAGTTTCAAAGTTTAGAGAAATTGTGCAAACAAAGGTAGACTTTCATCATCAGTTTCATTTCACCAGTAATTTCAAGTATTTCATATGAACTTCAAAATCTGTTTCAGTCGACATTTGATGTTGTTAGAAATAATTTCCTTCGAGAAGATATTTAAAACAGTCGCACAACCGTTTACAATACGATGTGAATAATCTCGGTACAAAGTTTTTTCCACTTGTTACTCAAACGTTTTGTAGATTCCTTAATTACTCGGAGGAAGATTATTGAATGAACTTGGTGAGCCGTACCGTTACTGGAATTTTTTAACACAGGATTTGGCAATATGACTTCTAACAATACCAGAGTATACAAGCTTATTGAAGTGCCTTTGCAATTAATTCTCAACTTGTTTTTTTACTCGCATAATGTTTACATTTATGGAGCCCTGAGTAGTTTTTTTTTTTTTTCATCACGGCATGCTTATGAAGGCACGTAAGGATACTTTTTTGAATATTTTAACCGACCCACCCCTCCAAAAGAATGAAAAACGGCTAAAATATATAGGGACTTTCAGAATATATTTAGGTGATTTCAGAATATATTTACACATTGACCATTCAAAAACTGTACAATGTCTTCTTCGGGGGGTTAAATCTTACATGGACTCGTAGATAGATCAGAAAGAGAGAAAATTTTAAAAAAAATTGCTATGACTTAATTTAGGTCTACGGGTTAAATTTCGCGGAGAAAACGTTTTTTCGCAATTTGCGATGAGTTCTCTTTCATCAAATTTTCCCTCATCAAATGTTCGTGATACAATGTTAACAGAAAATTGAAGTTCATTTAAAAAGTTAACAAAGCAAAATTGTACTTATTAGTGTGTTTCATGTGAAAAAACGTTTTGAATGACATTCCGATGGGGAAAGGAGCATTGTTGACTGGCCGTATTATCTATTGGACGAAACTTTGTGCTAAAATATTCAGAAAATATAAATTTTAAAGAAGTCTCATGAATTATTATAACTGATCATAAAACGAAAATTAAAACTGTGTTAACACAACGATATTAAAGAAATGATAAAGGGTCAGCTAGACGTCGAACTGGAAATCCTTGAAAAAAACGCAGATTATGTAATTAATAAATGGAATTTCTGTCGTTCATCTAAATCGACTTAAAAGATCATACTTCTTGACTGGTTTTAAACTCCCTACTTTGTTTTCAATTTCATTGGAAACTGCCTGCGAAAACCTCTGTTTTTGATACATGAAAGAATGAATTTTGAGTTGTGGATAAGAAATGAAATAGCTAGCTTCAGCAACGACGATACCTACGCCAGGGACGACTCCTAGAAAGAAAAATGGTATTTCTAATCTCGTAACAATCTGCATATCTGCTCCGTCCGCCAATCAGTACTTAAAACTTGCTCAAACTAAATATGTAATGCCAGCGATCCATTCCAAAAAGAAATACAAAAAATTTGCCATCCCGACCTACGTTCTTCAAAATTCACAGAACCTGTTCATGTCACGTTACTGCTACAAAATGCACAAAGATTTAAAATGCACGCGCACAGCCATTGTTCTACTCAATAAACCTTTCGTTTGGTGACGTTTTCGTTGCTGTTTTATGTTTTTTTTTCTTCATTTGGGATTTTTTATTTCCACAATTACATCAATTACAATCCCTTTTTTAACAATTAATTTACAGAAGAACGAATAAAGTTTGGTTTACGTACAGAAGTTAACAATGACACCCCATTGAATTAATTAAGAAAAAAGATTTTGTCAATTTTTATCTTCATACTTATTTAACTTAACGATTTTCCTTAACAATAGCGTTGTCTACTATAATTATTACTTCAAACCTTCGCAGGTGTATTCCAGAAAAAAATTCGTATGCGCGCTGTTTTCAAGGAAACCCCCACAAACTATATATCAACAGAAAGGTTATAAAATGTAAAATTGGGTAAAATTATGATTTGTTTTGGATTTTGCTTTCCGAAGGCGGCAGAGGCCGTCAACTCCAAAATGACCGACTGACGCCCCAGCGAATTAATCGGGTATCAAATGCGATCGTTCATGCAAAATAACTGTGCAGTGTTTATCACAAAGCCTCAATCTCCAAAAACGTGTCAGCGTTTTCTTTTATTTCTATTGGTTATCTTTTTATAGATCTGTCAAGTTCGACTATCGAAAAATTCGCGTAACCTGTTGCGTTAAAGGCCGCCACGAGGAAAGTATTTAAAATAAGGGAATTCGCCGACACACTTTTGTTCCATATCTATCAGTGAATGCTCTGACCGAATTTCATGGAAAACTGTCAAATCTGCATACCCTATTAATTCATTTAAAGAGAAGGGGTTCTCTCGAAAAACGAGTGCGAGTTTTCTACTTTTTAAGATTTAAAAACATATCTCGCCTTCACAGAGGGATGTGTCATCTTGAAAAGCCGCGAGCCAATGAAATAACAGAGCCCCTAGCGTTCACAGTATGCAAACTTGAGCTTTGCGGACTTTAAATTTCTTGACCTAAAAAATATCGACCAATGTAGCTCCGCGAAGGTTTGAAGTAACCTTAAAATTGCATCCTCAAAGATCTTCTATTATTCTTTAAACAAATTCGTTTTATTCGATTTGAAATATGTGTTTTTCAGTTTCATATTTAATTTTCTAAATTCTTATGAAGTGGCTCAAGGAAGGTAATGTTTCTCTACATCGACAAGTCCACAAGAAAGATTTTCCTACAATTACTATATAATTAAATAGATCCATATTCCTCCTCAAAAGACCCAACAATAACATCGCAATATGTAAGCGAGAGGCTTCTGCAACTCTTGATTATGTTCAAAACCTTTTTCATTAACCTCATGCCAAAAAGAATATGAGAAAGAACAACCAAACAAAATATGAGATATTGTTTCCGTTTGCTGATTACAGATGCAGTTGGGACTAGAAAAGTATCCCATTTTACACAGGCGATCATTAGTAAAGAGAACAGAATTCAACACTTTGTACCGAAAGGAGCGTAGATACGGTTCATTAGCAGTCCTCACTGGCAGCAGAAATGCCTTTGAAACTTGCTTGTCATCAAGGCTAAATTCTTTCTTTAGTTTGACCCATTTACTTGGCTTTTCCAATTTTTGTTTTATAGGAAACCAATAGTCAGTCACATTAGCGCTTGCCTTTACTGTGCTACGCAATGTAAGAAGATTGGAAAAAAATAAGCAATGATTATCAACACAATATTTAGATTAATAAATTTCTACGTGACTGAGACTGCCCTTCCGTCCAAAAGTTTTCGTTGCCGTTGCCGTCGTGGTTTGCTTGAGCTCCCTAATGTCCGGAAAGTTAGAACACACGGGTAACTGGGAGCGTAGGGCGGTGTTTCGTAAGACATTTCCGTAAAGTCAAATTTATAATCATATCACCTTTGTGGGATAACTTTGTGGGATGATTTGTTTCTCCGCCTCTTTCAGCGTAATTCCGAGAGTAGTTAACGCAATTTTCCTGTGTTTTTTTTTCCTTTGGTGACATCAGACAGTAAGTGTTTCTGATTTTCGCGAGTGTATAATTTCCAGCTAGAACTGATACGAAAAGTAAGTGTTCCATGAGTGGTGAATTCAATGTTTGGGCGTTAACAGGGTCTGAAGACAGATGTCAGCGAGGCATCAATTCTAAACCAAAGCCGGTTGTTCACTGCATCACATGACTAAAAAATAAATGTATTATGGTTATGTTTGACAAAGGGAAATTGTGACAGGCGAGAGAGTTTACAAAACTGTTCAGCTACGTATATACCAGCCCAAAGGGAAATAAATAGACGGCTTTCTTGCCAATTTCGAATTAAAAACTGACTCTTCGTACATCACTTGCACAAAAAAGTGACTTGACTCAGCTCGAAAGCTCATTTCAAGAGCACCGCTTTAAAAATTGCAAATGAGCCAACGGATAATAAAGTTATAAAATTGACAGTGGATCAGCAATTAAATCTCTTGACTGAATTAAGACATTGCCAAAGAGTCAGGTGATCAGAATAAATAATACATCCACTATGAGATATTGTCTTGATGTCAAAATTTACAATATTTATTGCCAAATTTTCATCTTTCGCATATAAAAATATACGAGAAAGAATGTAGCAACTAAGTATTGAATGTTTCATACTTTTAAGTGGAAAAAATATTAAACGTAAGATTTATTTTGTCAAATCACTCGGATTGTGGGCTGAAATAGCGCCACAAAACACCAGCAACAGATTGTTTTCAGTCGTGACTAAAGCTGACTCTATGCATTGTTAAAGAGGAGGGTGGGTAGAAGAAATGTACAATTTGCAAGCTCTTTGCGGCGTTCTTATTGGAAAAGGTCAAAGAAAAGAATTGGATTCACGTGTTTGAAAACTTTGCTTAAGTTCAATCTTGACACCAAAATTGCAGTACATGTTCAAGAAGGGAAATCGATGCCCCAAAATAACCATTACGTTTGATTTAGGAATTCTGGCTTTATAAATTACCCACAGACAAATTGTAAGAACTGTTCTTGTGGCATATTGTGTAGATTTCATCTCGATACAGTCCCTTTTTTAGAGCATTAAATGAAGCGGCTGCAATTTGTGGCAGCTCGACTTAGCATTTTTTATTAAAAAAAAAACTAAATGACGACTAAGAAGTTCAACGAGAAAAATGGGAAAAAAATTCCAAAGTAATAACAGGAGTGCGAATTTAATTCCTTGCATGGTACAGTCACATGAAAAATGATAAGGAAAAACAGTACTTTTGTTTTAAGCGTCCTGTACAAAAAAGGTTGTGATGTTCTTAACTGGTGATTTATAGAAGAAAAAGTGAGAAACTTGTTGAACTGTAATTTAGAGGTGGATTGTTTATAAATTCAAGAGAAAGATATCTTTACGATTTCGGAGCAAACGAAGATGTGATTTTCCAGCATTCGCTCCGCTCCAGTTTTCAGGTATTGTTCCTAGAAAGCGATAACAAATTCAAGTAAAAAAGTCGTTCATCACTGAAACGTGTTATGTCGATTATAGAAATGAACTCTATTATTTCCAAGAAATAGTGATCGACAGCTCATTTCTCCTTTCTGCAGATGATGAGAATTTCAATTAATAATTTCAGTTAATTACAATAATATTAATTTCAACAAGATGATGAGAAGAAAGGAAGTCATCAACTTTGGATCATTGTCTTGATGGAACAGTGAATAGGCCATTTTCGAGTTTACCTTGTCCTTCTGTTTGAAAACGAGTTCTCGTGCAAAACCACTCTTGCGGTGGAAGGCAAATTTCACTCTCGATTTCTGATTTTTTCCTTATTTCTTTCTGTACAGTGACATTAAAAAATAAGATGTTCAATACGCAGACACGTGAGTTAAGTTATAATTATCCATTTCCAGCGTTCAATAGTGTTGCCCACTTTGTTGCAAAAGTAAACAAGAAGTAAAGTTATATTATTCCATAATGAGGATTAGTTCTCGATTTTCCATTACTTTATTGTAACCAGAAATAATTTGGCAACACTCTGTTAAAAATGCTGCGGAATAGCTTAAGGTATTTTAAAATTATTCAGTACCTTTAAGATTCCTGGAAAGAATATAGCCTAGAATAATAAAATATTTCTGTTTGTCGTGAATGGATATTAAATTTTCCAGTTAGTACCGATAAAAAGTGGTAACTCCATACATGTTTGGAGCGTTTCTAGCTACGGTCTTCAGAGAGGTGTCGTCGAGGCATCAAATTCCCCAACAAACCCGTTCTCTATATAAAAGGACTTACTATACACGACAAGTTCAGTGATAAAATAAACGCACTCTGTTTAATATGTCTGACAGTGGGAAACTGACAAGCGAGATAGTTTACAAATCTGATTTTGCCATCAGTCTCCAAAACGAAATAGAGCTTTTTGTCTACCAATTTTGAGTTTAAAATATGTTTCTTCACACTTCAGTTACACAAATAAACAGGAATTTGAGGTTCACTTAAAGAATGGCTTGATTTAGCTCGAAAGATCATTTCATGGGCACTTTATAGAATAGTAAATGAGTCAAGTTGAATGCTTTGTCTTACGGATAAAAAAGGTTTAAAATTGACAGGGGAAAAGCAATGTGGTCGTCACGTAGAAAATAGCGGCAAGGTAGAACTGAATGAACTTTTCGATTCTCAAGAACTAAAAATCAACAAACAATTTCTCCTAGCTGTCTTAAAACATTCTCAAAAAGTCAAGTGATGAGAATAAAGAAATAAAGAAACTGTATAGGATGTTGTCTTGATATCAAATCTGACAACATTGCCGAATTTTCTAGTATAAGTTTAGTCAGTGTATCCATGGATACCATGTGTGTTCCTTGCTGTTTTGAAGGTAGCTGAAGTAGATCTACAGTTCTTATTCATTTTAGCATAACACGTTGTTAACTTGACTTTCTATAGAATGATAATAGAATCCTGGTTAACGGATTTTGTGATAAAGTAGCACCCAAATATTGATGGCAACCTATCAAACCTAAACGATACGAATAGCTTGTGTATATGAAAAGAAATTAAAGAAAGAAAAAACTTGACATAGAGATTTGAAATTTTTGCGCTCATTCTTGTTAACCCAGTACAGTTGGTAAATTAGCATATAACGTCTCAGTGCACGTATTTTCAATTGTCTAGATAGCACTTACACTTGCCTTCTAACTGATCAATAATGATAATTCTTGTCAACAGGATCACAGAGATTAGACGGAACCGTTAAGAAAATGGGCTGCAGCACTGATCAATATTAAATTCAACCACCTTAAAATAAAATGTTAAAAAAGGAGGTGAGCAAGTCTTCGAAAAGAGTTATGTGACTT
Organism: Orbicella faveolata; assembly: GCF_042242905.1. NCBI lineage: Eukaryota > Metazoa > Cnidaria > Anthozoa > Scleractinia > Merulinidae > Orbicella > Orbicella faveolata. The sequence goes on from NW_028301576.1 coordinate 6,539,046, forward strand.
TTTGGAAAAACATTACTAAATTTTTGAAAACTATTTAAGCAATAAACAAGACTTGCAAGGTAGCTTTCATCAGCATTTTCTTCTTTAAAACAATGTGAATCAAAGTACAGTACTTAAGTGAAATTTCGCAAAGCCTTTCCTTATGTTAAGAAGGTGTAAGGGCCAATTAAAGGACTCACAAAAAAGAGCTCTTGAAACCTTCTACAACATTAGATCATTCAATAACGAAAAAAAGGATGTATAAACAAGCCGCAAACTAAGTTTGCGGCCAAATCTTGTGTCCTTGTCCATTACTTAAAAACTTAAACAAAGTGTGTTACTAAATAAAGATCTTAACCCCCCACCCCCACCCCCACCACCCCCAAATGATCTCAGCAGGTCAATCCAACAAATCACAACATTGTTCTACGCAACATGTTGCGCGCGCTTGGCCACCCTCTTGAGACCTCTTCAGATATATTACGAACTGATGGCTCATACTTGACAAAAACACCAAACACGTCGCAACAGGGTGGCCAAACGCACACAACATGTTCGGAGGAGGTAGCAGGGAGCAAGATGACTCTTTTTCCCTCCTTGCTCCTCCCCAGAGGAGGTAGCAGGGAGCAAGATGACTCTTTTTCCCTCCTTGCTCCTCCCCAGAGGAGGTAGCAGGGAGCAAGATGACTCTTTTTCCCTCCTTGCTCCTCCCCAGAGGAGGTAGCAGGGAGCAAGATGACTCTTTTTCCCTCCTTGCTCCTCCCCAGAGGAGGTAGCAGGGAGCAAGATGACTCTTTTTCCCTCCTTGCTCCTCCCCAGAGGAGGTAGCAGGGAGCAAGATGACTCTTTTTCCCTCCTTGCTCCTCCCCAGAGGAGGTAGCAGGGAGCAAGATGACTCTTTTTCCCTCCTTGCTCCTCCCCAGAGGAGGTAGCAGGGAGCAAGATGACTCTTTTTCCCTCCTTGCTCCTCCCCAGAGGAGGTAGCAGGGAGCAAGATGACTCTTTTTCCCTCCTTGCTCCTCCCCAGAGGAGGTAGCAGGGAGCAAGATGACTCTTTTTCCCTCCTTGCTCCTCCCCAGAGGAGGTAGCAGGGAGCAAGATGACTCTTTTTCCCTCCTTGCTCCTCCCCAGAGGAGGTAGCAGGGAGCAAGATGACTCTTTTTCCCTCCTTGCTCCTCCCCAGAGGAGGTAGCAGGGAGCAAGATGACTCTTTTTCCCTCCTTGCTCCTCCCCAGAGGAGGTAGCAGGGAGCAAGATGACTCTTTTTCCCTCCTTGCTCCTCCCCAGAGGAGGTAGCAGGGAGCAAGATGACTCTTTTTCCCTCCTTGCTCCTCCCCAGAGGAGGTAGCAGGGAGCAAGATGACTCTTTTTCCCTCCTTGCTCCTCCCCAGAGGAGGTAGCAGGGAGCAAGATGACTCTTTTTCCCTCCTTGCTCCTCCCCAGAGGAGGTAGCAGGGAGCAAGATGACTCTTTTTCCCTCCTTGCTCCTCCCCAGAGGAGGTAGCAGGGAGCAAGATGACTCTTTTTCCCTCCTTGCTCCTCCCCAGAGGAGGTAGCAGGGAGCAAGATGACTCTTTTTCCCTCCTTGCTCCTCCCCAGAGGAGGTAGCAGGGAGCAAGATGACTCTTTTTCCCTCCTTGCTCCTCCCCAGAGGAGGTAGCAGGGAGCAAGATGACTCTTTTTCCCTCCTTGCTCCTCCCCAGAGGAGGTAGCAGGGAGCAAGATGACTCTTTTTCCCTCCTTGCTCCTCCCCAGAGGAGGTAGCAGGGAGCAAGATGACTCTTTTTCCCTCCTTGCTCCTCCCCAGAGGAGGTAGCAGGGAGCAAGATGACTCTTTTTCCCTCCTTGCTCCTCCCCAGAGGAGGTAGCAGGGAGCAAGATGACTCTTTTTCCCTCCTTGCTCCTCCCCAGAGGAGGTAGCAGGGAGCAAGATGACTCTTTTTCCCTCCTTGCTCCTCCCCAGAGGAGGTAGCAGGGAGCAAGATGACTCTTTTTCCCTCCTTGCTCCTCCCCAGAGGAGGTAGCAGGGAGCAAGATGACTCTTTTTCCCTCCTTGCTCCTCCCCAGAGGAGGTAGCAGGGAGCAAGATGACTCTTTTTCCCTCCTTGCTCCTCCCCAGAGGAGGTAGCAGGGAGCAAGATGACTCTTTTTCCCTCCTTGCTCCTCCCCAGAGGAGGTAGCAGGGAGCAAGATGACTCTTTTTCCCTCCTTGCTCCTCCCCAGAGGAGGTAGCAGGGAGCAAGATGACTCTTTTTCCCTCCTTGCTCCTCCCCAGAGGAGGTAGCAGGGAGCAAGATGACTCTTTTTCCCTCCTTGCTCCTCCCCAGAGGAGGTAGCAGGGAGCAAGATGACTCTTTTTCCCTCCTTGCTCCTCCCCAGAGGAGGTAGCAGGGAGCAAGATGACTCTTTTTCCCTCCTTGCTCCTCCCCAGAGGAGGTAGCAGGGAGCAAGATGACTCTTTTTCCCTCCTTGCTCCTCCCCAGAGGAGGTAGCAGGGAGCAAGATGACTCTTTTTCCCTCCTTGCTCCTCCCCAGAGGAGGTAGCAGGGAGCAAGATGACTCTTTTTCCCTCCTTGCTCCTCCCCAGAGGAGGTAGCAGGGAGCAAGATGACTCTTTTTCCCTCCTTGCTCCTCCCCAGAGGAGGTAGCAGGGAGCAAGATGACTCTTTTTCCCTCCTTGCTCCTCCCCAGAGGAGGTAGCAGGGAGCAAGATGACTCTTTTTCCCTCCTTGCTCCTCCCCAGAGGAGGTAGCAGGGAGCAAGATGACTCTTTTTCCCTCCTTGCTCCTCCCCAGAGGAGGTAGCAGGGAGCAAGATGACTCTTTTTCCCTCCTTGCTCCTCCCCAGAGGAGGTAGCAGGGAGCAAGATGACTCTTTTTCCCTCCTTGCTCCTCCCCAGAGGAGGTAGCAGGGAGCAAGATGACTCTTTTTCCCTCCTTGCTCCTCCCCAGAGGAGGTAGCAGGGAGCAAGATGACTCTTTTTCCCTCCTTGCTCCTCCCCAGAGGAGGTAGCAGGGAGCAAGATGACTCTTTTTCCCTCCTTGCTCCTCCCCAGAGGAGGTAGCAGGGAGCAAGATGACTCTTTTTCCCTCCTTGCTCCTCCCCAGAGGAGGTAGCAGGGAGCAAGATGACTCTTTTTCCCTCCTTGCTCCTCCCCAGAGGAGGTAGCAGGGAGCAAGATGACTCTTTTTCCCTCCTTGCTCCTCCCCAGAGGAGGTAGCAGGGAGCAAGATGACTCTTTTTCCCTCCTTGCTCCTCCCCAGAGGAGGTAGCAGGGAGCAAGATGACTCTTTTTCCCTCCTTGCTCCTCCCCAGAGGAGGTAGCAGGGAGCAAGATGACTCTTTTTCCCTCCTTGCTCCTCCCCAGAGGAGGTAGCAGGGAGCAAGATGACTCTTTTTCCCTCCTTGCTCCTCCCCAGAGGAGGTAGCAGGGAGCAAGATGACTCTTTTTCCCTCCTTGCTCCTCCCCAGAGGAGGTAGCAGGGAGCAAGATGACTCTTTTTCCCTCCTTGCTCCTCCCCAGAGGAGGTAGCAGGGAGCAAGATGACTCTTCCCATCGTTAATTTATTCATATATTCAATTTAGGTGATGACTCTAGAAATCGTAAAAAACAAGGTGGAAATGCTTTTATTAATAACAGTGATTATCCGTTACCCTGCTTGGAAGGAGAATTACTTTGCATTTAAATTTAGTTGAATCCGAGATACACTTTCTCTTCCCAAAGCGGAGCGCAATGCCTTTAGAAAATCGTCAGTGAGAGATACCCCTACACGATATTTTGGGCACATTGGTTTATCTTTTGGCCAAAAATCCCCACTATCTTACCGGGGAATACTGTTTGAAGAGCATAATTTCTGTTCCTCAAACCTCCACTCCACTGAATGAAACAATCGCGCGTGAGGAATAAAGTTTTTCTACAATCCTCTTCTTTCCTAGGAAGGAGATTTGGAGGGAAGTGTATGTCTTAACCATAATCTCTTAATCTTTTCTTTAAAAGTCAAAAGTGGTTACATTTTCAGTAAAACTTCCTCCCAAAGTAATTTTCTTTAAGATGGTCAAGGTTTAGGAAATGGCTGAAAGACTAGACTGCTTATTTATGCCCATAGTGTCGACACAGTGTAGTTTAGTCTTACCGCTACTTCTTAACCTCTAACCCTCTCAGAGAAAAGTACTTTGGGAGGAAGTCTACCTCATACTACAACCCCTTTTTGAACTTTAAAGGACGAGTGGAGGATTATGGATGAGAGTTAAACTTCCTCTCCGAATATTCTCTCTAGGAAAGTAAAGGATTATGGACGAGGTTTAATCCTCCTTCGCGATTGTTTCAATCAGGGGAGCGGGGGTTTTGGGGGACAGGAATTAGGACTCTTCGAACAATCTTTCCCTGTAAGATGGTGGGGGATTTTTGGCCGAAAATAAACTACTGTGCACAATGGCTTGTGTAGGGGTATCTCACGATTTTTTTTTATCTGACGATTTTTTTCTGGCATTGCCCTCTGCTTTGGGAATGAGTAATGTTCATTGGATAAAACTGAATTTAAACGCAAAGTAAAGGACAACGACACATGTTTAACCGCACTCACCTTTCTGGTTCTGCGGCATATTTTTTTCTACAGTTATTTTCTAAATAATATTTTATCACAGGAAGGTGTAAGAGCTTATTGGAGTCTAGTCTTTAATTTGCTTTTTGCACCTTCCTTACATCAGCTAAGTTTACTTTCGTTATTTGCGAAAATCTCTATCTTTTTATTCTTCCCTCATACAGACTTAATATTATATATATTCACGTCAGCTTCATTTGTTATTCAACTATTCCATCGTAACTTACTCTGAGGATCAACAGATTTACGATAAACGGAGTACAGGTGCTTTTCTTAAAGTTTATTTCCAAGCTCAAAGAGAATTTATTTGAAAGTGTTTCTGCATTTGTCTTTTAGCCAGTTGTTCGCTGTGGTGTATCATTGTTCACTTTCTTTACTATTCCTCAGGCTACCTGTTGATCGAATCAAATATTAACAGTTCATCAGAATGTGTCACGCAGAATCAACATGTATTATTATGCGATGAACTGTCGGAGTGAGGGTGCTGCTGCGATACTCTCCTACTTGTTCTATATTTTCTTTCCAAATAAAACTTACGGTACTTACATACATAATGAAATGTTCACAAGGTAACGCTAGCTTTTGGCATCAGAAAAAAATAAACAAGTACTAAGCAAAATGAACTAGTCGTTTAAGTATAGAACTCTTACTAAATGATTGCCAATTAAATCTCTACACTTTAAAACGTCACCATAGTGTTATCGAGCGCAGAATGAACTGTCTTTTGAGTCCATCTTTCAGCTTTGTCCGAACGATTATCAGTTTTTTTTTTTTCTAAAATTGCGAGTGCTGTGACGGCAAATGGCCTTGTTTCACTGAGCCTTCTGGAGAATTTGATTATCCGTTCAATATTTCTAAATCCTCTTCCGAAACTTCGGTGAGACGAGAAAAAATGTCCCTGTTTTGCAGACAATCTTCAACCACTGAATAGTAATGGATGATCGTACAAGATATACCTTAGCCAATCAGAATGCAGTATTGCATTAGTATAATCCGGTAGACTTGTACTAATGATAAACAGATTACTGTACCGTTGTCAAGCACAATAACTGTTGGTTATTAATTCTTACATAATGATCAAGAGTGATCACAATAAAACGTTTTCATGAAATCATTATGAAGAATGATTGACTTTGTGAATTCTTTTGTTAGAAAACATTTCTGGACCTAGAAATGTTAAAGTTAAAATTGTAAATTTCATTTTCATTAAGCCCTTCTCCGCTGTGTTAATACTTGGTTGGATTATCGCTTACAGAAAACAGCACCTCTTGTCAAAGATGGTTTTTTATGTTTTTGGTATCCTTAAAGGGACACAGTCAGCTTTGGGACCGCGCTGACCTGGACACTAGTTTTCTCACTTTGAAAAAGTGTATCATGTTTGGTTAAAAAACAGTATGGATCGTGTCTCTGTGATATGCAAATTAACTATGAAATCAAATGGTATCTAATGCGCATGTGCTCCAGCTGACTGTGTCCCTTTAACTTTTAATTGAGTACCACTGATTCATGCTTCCAAAGTATTGATATTATTGATCAAAGAACGTAAAACCGAAAAATCAAAAACAAAGCCTCTGCAATCTTTTCAAGGCACTGGACGTTTTTTTTAAGCTTTTCGAAATATATGAATTGATTATGTGGTTCTCAAACCTTTTTATCAGCCTAGTGTCTTTGTCAGTAGTCCGACATCACCAAGTCCAATTACATCCTTTACAGGGACAGGATCCGGTACTTCTTTTTTTATTAGGTTACGTCGGTCCTTGCAAATTGACCTTGTGTTTTCACTGCTTACCAAAGCGTCGCTTTTTCAACTATCAGAAACCATAGTACACTCGCCTGCCAAGGAGTTGAAAAACAAATATTGCTTCGGAAACAACATCAAAACTCGATCTGCTATTACCGACCAGCTAAGAAATAGACTTACAAATGCGGGGTAAAAATACAGCCTTTATCAGCAATGATGTGAAATGATTTCCTGCTGCAAATTATTAACGACCTGTTAACATGTCCACGACTAAATTTCCTCACGGTTACGTGTTTGATTCTCGGTTCCAGTTTCTTATAGGTCATCGATACAATTTCAAGCATATCCTTAAGACAGTTGCATTTGTTCAAATCATCGTTAATAGAGGGAATGGTTAAGAATCCCACCAAACATCAAAAAAGCAAACAAACAGGCTAACAAGAGTCATGTTGAAAGGTCTTTGACCCTGTACATCTTTTTTGTTTTATGCTCCTAGACTGTGCATGAATTACGTAATCGCAATGTTTCTATTGGTTAGTTGTATGAGCACACATAACCACTTTTTGGATTTTTCCAGATTTTGTGCAGGGTCAACCTCCCCCCCCCCCCCCCCCACCCCCTCCCCCGCCCCAAACAGCCAACAAAAACATACAACAAAGAAATTTGCCATGATTCATAACCATTTCCCTTTATTAACCATGTTCAAATGTATTGTGTTTAAGTACTTTCTTATCTCACTTTAATTATTGCCAATGCGTCTCGAAATAGTATTTAGGTCAATGCTCTTTCCAGTATCTTGATAAAGTGAAAACAATGGAAACTGACGCAGGTCAATATAAATAACTAAACTTGGTAACTCCTTGTTTAAACAATCAGGGAACGTTTTGTTGTGTCAATTAGTTCACTGCTTTTCTTGACGTTCCTGTGGCAAACAAGCACACTCAAAGGTGTTTTATGAATTTGGGTGTACCTTTCTAAGCTCAAGTTTATGTTTTAGAGATTGCTTTGGCTTTTACAAAGTCTTATTTAAAAAAAAAATTTGAATCACCATATTTTTTAGTATTTTCAAACTTTTTGACATATTTGCAAAATTTTGAAATCCAAGATGGAGGTCCTTTTCAAAAGCACGATATCATTTTTACCTGACAAGTTATTGCACGAAAATTAACATTCCTAGATGATTAATCACCACATACTGCATATATCTTTTATTACTATACAGCATTTATAATTTGATGAACATGGAAAGGGACACTCAGTTAACCTTCACCCTTTGCATGTTCTAAAATTTGTTTCATTTTAAGAACTCCATATAAAAGATGAAAAGGATAGACGAATATGATTAATATTCAAAAGGTTTGTTCAAAAGTTCCAAAGCAAAAATTAAACCTTAATGATAATTATGTCTTGAAACCTTTCCTCAGCAATACTGATTGTAAATACTTCTTGTGAAATCACGGTTCCGATCCTGCACTGAGACTAGTTTCTAACTTATGATAATAACGTTTTTCAATGCAATAACTTTGAACTAATCTTCCCTATGTCGAATCGATGTGAAAATTATACACTGAGTTGCTAAAATGAGTTTAGATCAGGAGTCATAATCGGGGACGACGGAGACCGTAAGCACGCGCCATTTCTAGTATTGGGGCTGTCCCTATGATATGGGACAATTTTTCTATTTTTAGAACAAATTGCGCCATCGTGTAAGGAAAGCGCGCGTACATGCTGCGAGGATTTTTGCGGTTGTAGCGCGGGGAAAACGGCATCCGAAATTACCGATATGTTTTATGCTTTTGGCCCACAACTCAATACGTTTATGTCTGTTGGAATTTTGTTTAATTATTTTCGTCGTAAGCTGCTCCAATTCGACTGAAGTAAGACAATGCCGAATTTAGGTATGTCCCGTTTTATATCACTCAGACCAAGTTGCGTACCGCTGCTTCTTTTACAAGAGTTCCACTTTACTCCACTGTAAATTTCAGATACGCTGAAGATTAACAGCTTTTCCGTAACACAGCAAAAAAACTAGTTGGAAAAATTTGGATATTGCAGCGTTTTAGGACTTCAAAGTTTCCCTCCTCTTGCCACACGCTTGCTGGGATTTCGCCAGAGTCTATCACAACCGAAAAGTAGTAAAAAATTGCAAGTTTGCATTTCGCCTGAATTGTAAGCAACACTTGATATTTCATCAAGGCCCAATAAGTTTACGTCTGTAGATACGGCGAGGCTTTGTTTGTGTAAAAATTCAACAAATTGTCTGTTGTCGATGAATAAGAGCGCCCGCCGATGCGTGTTTTGTACAGTCAGTAAACATGACAAATTGGACTTCCGCAATAATATCTCTAGTTTTTAAATATGTTCAAGGTTGATAAATGTTTGAGAACATATTAAACTGCTTAGCTGAAAATATATGAACACAGCAGGAATAATCAGCAAAATTACGATGACGCTTTCTTTAATCAACTCGAATAACGATTTCGATTTTGTTGGCTGAGTTATCAAAACTCCTTGTCTATTTTATTTTCGCAGCTGTGTAAAATTTCACTACCTTGAAGAAACACACACGATAGTAGCCTTTTGGCGTTGGTGAAAATTGTTGCAGAATCTCAGCACAAAAGATAACGAAAGAAATCTTTGTCAAGATTTGTTGCCCATTAGCTACAACACCGACTCGGACTTTAAAGTGCACGCCCTGGAGCTACTTGTACGTGTCGGACTTTCCTTCCAAAAACTTTTGCAAACTTGCCAAACGAGCAGAAATAATAAGAAACTATCAAAAACAGGTTTTGGTTATGATTAAGCACTGTTTGAGAAATTCACAAATTACCTCGATACCAGCGTAGAGAGATTTCTTACATCAACTTTATTCTTTAGACAACATCCACGCGAGAACCCACGGCATGTGCGTGGATCCGCGCGGATGTATGTCGTCAGGGTGGCGCAATTTGTTCTAAACATAGCCAACGTGCTCCATATCATTAGGTGCGCGCAGATCCAGAGACTTACGGTCTCCGTTCCCGGTTATGGCTCCTGCTTAGATTAAAGATTGTTTATTTATTATGGAAAACGACATTCCAAGGAAGCGGGAGACTGCGCGTGTAGCAATTAACATACTATGTAAATTCAAAGCTTTCTACAGTTTTCGATTCTATTTTATCTATTTCCATTTCATTACTACATTTCATATGTGTAAACAGTAGTTTTGGCACCTTTTGACCTGTGTATATTACTTGTTTTATTTATCTATTTTTCTCTGGGTCCATTTTTTTCTTTTTGCTGTTTGTTTCAAAATGTATCGACCATTACTTCAATTTATCATTTCAGCTACCCTGCGAGACTAGCGTCACATATTTATTCTAGCTGGAATGTTATTTGTTTATTGTTTGCTTGAATACTGACACAAAAACTTTATTCACATGCAACAAACTGTTGTTTTCTTGAGAAAAAGAAAATACTCAAGGTACACTTTGAAATCTATGTCAGTGAAACATCGCTACATCGAAAACATGACATTTCTCTCAAGGCTTGAGCCCACTTGTGCCCGGACACATGCAAGTACGTATCGAAACCAAACAACGCTCGTAAATATTTTCAGCCACCTGAAAAATTAATTCTGTTTTCTCTGTTCTAAACGTTAATTTTCCATATTAAATGGTGTAGCAAGACACTAATTTGCCCTAGGCGATGATATTTTTTCATTCACCTCCATGTTTAACACTGTACTTATATCAGTTACACAGACGAAAAAGTAGGGCATGTTTATATAGATTTTGGTCAAGCTTCGAACATTGATCACCAAAAAATGATCGTGTTTGCCAAAGCGCAATTAGAATTGTCATGCCGATAAAGTCATGAGCTCTATTAGTCGTTATAAATTAAGTTGCTGTTCGTTCTTGAATGCCTGGCAATACTATTTTAAAACAAATTTGATTTTGAGCAATTCGCTCTCTAAATGAATCACCTTTAAAGTTCATTTGTGGCCTCGTATAAGGAAAGCATTGTTCGCACTGCAAATTATCATTGTACTATTAAACTGGAATTGTTCTCGTAAATTGTCGTACATGGTTCTCTGTCTGCAACATAAGAGGATCACTTCCTTAAACAGTCTTCGTTCGCAAAGCCAAGCCGAGAGTAAGCTGAAATGCCACTTTAGAATCTTTGTTTTTCACAATGTTTATATCAAAATAAATTTGTAACAATTACTAGTACCACCACCACGTTTTTATTCTGTTAAATTTGAATTCAAAATGTCAGGAAAAAGCACTTCAATTTTACATTGCGGAGAATATTGGTCCGTTTCAAGTTGTCCTTTAAAATAATAAATTGCGATGTTCAACCTTTCACTTCAGTCTCGTACTCAAAATATTAATTTTCCGGATTGATTGTCATACATTTCTTTTGTTCTTAGTTTATGAATTTGGTAACATTGCCTTTGTAACATACTTGACAACGCAACGAGGTACGATGAGGTTATATTTTGATCACTCTTGGACTGAATCCGTTAATGATAAACGACTAGAGAAACAAGAAAACGACTTATCTGAAGTAAGATATTTACAGGCCAGGGTCCAAGAGCCAGTACACTGCAATCCAAAATGACTACATATTTCTTTGAAATTGCATTTAACCTAGAAAGAAAGGAAACATCAGCAAAATAGCTGGTTAATATTGATTGTATCACTTAACACTTACTGTTTTCACAATGTTCTTACGAAAGTTATAATTATTAACACCAGCATGTTGTTTTATTCTGTTAACTTTGATTCCATTATGTCACTGGACAAGTCTCCAATCCTCAAGTAAAATTCTTCTTACTAGTTACAATATATCCTGATTGCAATATTTTCTCTCCAACTGAGATACTTATAACAAGGGTCAGGAAGGCATTTATATGGTCACCCTTTGGACTGAAACCGTTCAATGGTAAACAGAGAACAAAACGACTTACCTGAAAAAAGGTGTTTTCAATGGCTGTCAACTTGAACCAGGCTTCAAAAGCTTACACACTTTGATCCAGCATGGCTACACTTTCCATTGAAACGATGTTTGCATTCAACCTGCTGATAAGAAGAGCAAAAGACAACAAGTTAAATTACTTTTCAACGATTATAGGATCTCCAGTTGTGCTAATTTCGAATATTTGCCCCTAAATACACATTTACAGTGCTTTTCTAAAGCATTACTTTGTTGAAATTGATGAACAAATCTCTCGCAATCGTGTTACTTTTAAGAATTCGTTCGGACATCAGAACAATTCCTCGTTGCCCAACCGGTATCCAAGAGTTTATGGGTTCGAATCCCGTCACGAACTGAGATGTTCAATACTTTGTCCCACGCTCACCACAGGATCAAAATTTAATCTTTCACTACTTCCGATTAGATTTCTCTACAGGATACTTGGAATGACACAGTTATTAAAGTGGTCGACGACAAATTCAAGTAAAATAAGGAAAGGGTGAACTTATCTGAATTAAGATTTTTCCAATATGTCATAGTGCACCAGCGTTCAAGAATTACACACTGCAATCCAAAATGGCCGCACTTTCTCTTCAATATCCGAGTTCACCTGGCAGAAAGGGAGGTTAAACATAAAACAAACTATTTTTTTCACCAGCAAATTCGAGACGTGTTTATAAATTTAATAACAGACAATTCTGTAGTGACTTCTTAAAGCAGGTATCAATACTGTATGGTAAAATTATTTAAGAAAACACTAAATTTTTGTTGGCTGGCAAATCTGAAACAAACTTCCTGGTTCTGCCTAGGAAATTAAAATGGTTAAAGATTTTCTCTGCAAGATACTTTGAAATGCATTGACATGGAAAGAGATTTTATTAACTTTGGACTGAAACCGAAAAAAACGGAAAATTTGAGGTGCTGGACTTATTGTAGAGAACAAGCGTTTCCAGCCATTAGCAAGCAGTGAACTACTAATTGAAACTGCTGAGTCCAAGAGCTAACGAAGTTGCTTTTCTTGCATTGGCAAATTTTCAGTCCTTCGTGTCATAAATTTTCCAGAAACCAAGGGAGGCAAGTTGCAGATAAATTTCTAACACCGGCAATAAATATTTTATGAACGTTACTGCTGAGCTTTGGTCGTAGATTTAGACAACATTTCTCAGTTAATGAATAGAAAACTGCAAAGATAATATCTGGTCTATCTGAACCAAGATGTTTGCAATACTTACTTTGTACCAAAGAACATTAGAGCCACGCACTGTCGTACAAAATGGACTTGCTTTCTCTCAGCATATCTTTTTTAAAACCTGCATGAAAAAGAAAAGAGGAAGCTTTGATACACTGACTTTAAAAATTGCGTTAGGCTTAGGAATTTGGTCAAAACAATGCAGTGCTAGCGGTTCACAGAGACATTTAAAGCATAAATACTATTCAGGCAGCGTTTGAACCCACAAAGCAGTATAAATTTTTTTTTTTTTTGCTACATGCCTGGAGACAGTTCATTTGGTTATTTCCTTCAGGATGTACTCAACATGATAAAAGAAAATCAATTATTTTCTTTCTTGGACTGATACTGCAAATGGTATAAGACAGAAGAGTTAAGAAAATGACAACGAGCTTATCTGACTATAAAATCTTTCAGATGTCGTCTGCTTGCATCGAAGCGAAGGGTAAAACACTACAATCCAAGATGGCTGCATTTTCTTTCGATGGACGTGCACTCTGTGTTCAACCTTGCAAAAAAGGGAGCAAATGTCAATAAATGAAGTAAATCTCCTTTTATTCAATAGAACAGTCTTGTAGTTGTACAATGTTGCTATTTTCAGGCATATTACATTGTATTCGCTAGCCTGAAATCAAGAGACTAGAGAAATGCCTTTTATAGTGGTGACTGGCTTTTTTTCGCTTAGAAAATTTACCGAGTACAAACGTGCCAGGTCTGGGATTCTGGTGGTATATTGTATTTCGATCAATCTTGCTCTGAATTAAATCGTTTACCAGGTAAACGACGAACAAATGACAAAACTACGATGTACTTATCTGAAATCAGTCAATTCCTGTAGTCAACTACCAGGTTGCGCTAGAGCCCAAGAACTACAACCTGCAATCCAAAAAGGTTTCTGTTGCATTTTAATTTAAATTACCATACACTAGAACAAAAATATCATAAAATTGAAGCAAGGGTCAAACTGAACCATAGCAATCAATTTATCATGATAGCTATCTTAGTCAGAATTTTTAAATCAGACTTTGCAACAAGGTCAGATCATACTTGTAAAATAAAGATAAAGTAAAACCTAGAATTTACCGGAAATTGGAGTTGATCGCAACATGAAGAGACTGATAAGGAGAGAACGGAGCTGCAAAGCTGAACACGGCTGGTCATAATAGACTACGAGTAGTCCCTCTTTCGCTTAGTCCGTCGTGCGTGAAGCGAAAGAAATGCGCGAGAAAAAAATGGCCGCGCGAAATCCTCGGGGCTCCTCGCCTCCAGGATTTCGCGCGGCCATTTTTTTTCTCGCGGTTTTCTTTCGCGTCACACACGACGGACTAAGCGAAAGAGGGACTACTCGTAGTCTAGCTCATAATGGTTACATTTCCTTTGGGTTCCCCTCTGTTCGTCTAATGCCAGAAGGAGAGAGGAAACTGTCAAAAATATATGACCTTTGAGTTTGAGGTCTTATCAGTCGGTCAATCAGTTTGGTAGTTAGAAACCGGCCATATAACATCGGACAATATCGCCTGCATTAACAAATTTCTCAATGTTCTCTTAGGATTATTTTCTCGAATTCAACGCAAGTTTGCTCAAAATTGGTTCCATTCGTCAAGTAATTTCTGATTTCACGAAAATGTGAGCAATTATGAAAACATGAGGATAAATGAACAAAAGCCACAGTGCAATTATAACTCAAATCTGCCTTCATTTCTGAAATTCTAACCAAATATTTTGATATTACTTACCCGAAAATGTATCAGAAATCAATCGTGAGGCGAAGGACAAGGATGGCTGTATAACATCTCAACAAAGTCGCTCTCAAAGTAAAAGCGACTAAATTAAACTCCAATTAAAACATTCACGAGCAGTAAGTACAGCGATTGTATGGAAACAAATTGTTCCTGCATGAGAAAAGAATTTAAATTCTCAGGGAATATTATTGACGTAACTTTAAAACTGTTGATATTAAGTCAGTCAGATCTTCATACCCTTAGTAACTCAGAGCATCGGAGCAATGGATAACAAGCCGGGTATAAAACACAGGTCACATTCCACAGGTCAAGAGTAGAAATCCTTACTCTACTGATGAATAACTATGCCAAAAGTTTCCCCTCGATCTAAAACAACATTTTCGCAGAGTGCTAGGGCCAATTAGGGCTAGGAGACTGAATCTTGGTGCTGTTTATTTATCTGTAGTGCAGTGACTCTGTACTCTGACCTGTGGAATGTGACCTGCAGTTCAGACCCGCCAAGGACAACATTAAACAGTTACAAATACGACGAACAAGAGAGCTAGTATTTCTGAAATGTGGTATTCAGTAAGAAACTTTCAAACCTGCTATTCCGATGTGCTTGTCTAAACGAACTTGGTAATTCTTTATTCCGAAAGTTTCACACCCTCCCAGTATTCAACAATTTCTTCACTGTGTGGACGTAAAAAATTGCTCAACGAGCTGGTTATACTAAACCACTAAACTGCGGAAAAAGGCAAGCGTAGCGAAACGAGGCGAAAAGCGAACAAGATCATGAAATGAAAAAACGAAAGCGTATACTTATCTGCGAAGGGGAGCACATCGACGAAGATACTGGTTCACCTTCACAACACACGACGCTTTCTGACACTAAAATGAACGGGATGTCCTTTGAGACTTCCTTACATACACGATTAAAATTCATTCCACCCACTAGAAAAGTGTTTGCTGCATCAGAATATTTTATTGAGATTTCTGTGCGTCAAACAATAGAGCATACAATGATATCAATAAAAAAAATATCGAATAAAGCACGCACTCAGTCGCCAGTTATTTTCTTCTAAAAAAGTATAGGTATTTCAAATGAAATTCGTTGAATAGTTTTCAAGAAGTTGACTCTTGAAGTCCTTTGTGATATCACTTAAAACCTCAAGGAAAGACTGAACATGTGTCTTCGGGAGCTTGAAATTCATCGCCGCGTTTTAAATGCACGTGTCTTATTCTCAGTTGTGTTGGCATTTTACAGAGCCAAGCCCTGAAAACTAAACGTGTCAGGTGTTTACCATGATAGGCACGGAAGGCGTGCTCGGACTATTCGGTGACAACACTGGGACTGTAAAATTGTGTAAAAGCAAAAAACATAAACATATTAAAAATAATTCTGATAAATGTATTTATCATCAATTCTGTCTTGAATTCCAAACATGATTTGTTACCCACAATGCAAGGATTTGAGTTAGAGTCAAAACTAGAGGTCCAGAACAATGCTTTTCTCTGACTTTCCCTTGATAAAAATAAAATTTCTCTAACCAAATAAACAACAGACATAGTAACGGTTTCTAGCCTGCCCTCAGATTTCTATATTGCAAAAATCCAAGTTGTATAATTTCAAAGCAACAACTTGGATTCTTGTTTGTTTTCAAAATGACTGTACAACTCTGATTTTTTACGACAAAAATCTTAGTTGTATAATTTCAAATGTACAACCCGGATTTTCCTATGAAAATCCAAGGTGTGCAATTTTTCTAGTGATAACTTCATGGGTTGTCACAAAATAAGAATGGCAAACCCATTTGGAGCACTGTCAGAAAATGTGATCAAGAACTTCATGTTAGCCAGCGGATACATTCAATTTATGTTAACAACTAACCGAATCTTGCGGAAAGAGCTTTTATTTCAGATTTGCGCCGATGGCATGATTCTTGACGATGAGGATTTAGAAGTGAACAGCCAACCAGCTCCCAGACTGGAATGGTAAAATTGTTTCACTTTCAACGTTAACATATTGTTGTCCCCACATTGGCCAGCAATCGACCACCTTGATTGGTTCTGATCCGGTTTACAAGGCTGCCTCAGTCTTTGATCACGCGAACCGTGCGGGAGGCGTTTTGCTGAATTCTACCAAGTCTGCACAACGGTACTTGGTAGATCAAGTTAAGAGTTCAACGATAAGTTGTCCTGGTTTAGTCCTATGTTTAGTTCCGTTACAGCCTCCTTAGTGCTTGTGGTAACATACGGCTTCTGGTGTGATCCGAGGAGGAAGACAAGAGAGACATCCAGGATACAATGGTAAGTCCTCTGAAAATACAATCAACCTCCCATTCTTCCTCTTGCGACGCCTTTTAACGTTTAAAACCAAATGGTCCATATTTTGCATGAAACTAAGCACAGACAAAAATTGAGTAATAACCCTCGTTATTTTCCGATTTTGTCGGAGGTGCGGTGGCCTCATGGTTAGTGCGCTTTGTCTCCGGATCGAGCAGTCAGGGTTCGAGCTCTGGCCGGGGATATTGCCTCGTGTTCTTGGGCAAAACATTTTACTCTCACAGTGCCTTTCTTCACCCAGGTGCATAAATGGGTACCGGCGAGCTTAATACTAGGAGTAACTCTGCGATGGACTAGCATCCCATCCAGGGGGAGTAGAAATACTCCTAGTCGCTTCATGCTACAAAAAACGGGATAAGTCCCGGCCAGATGGGCCACTTGGCTCGTATGCAGACTTCACCTTTTTACCTACTTTCCGATTTTAGCAACTGCTTCTTATCGCGTACTTTCTGAGGTTGGAAATTAAACTTCCGTTTGTCGCCATTTTTGGGCAGCTTAACAGCTACCACTTGTCGGACGATTCATTTTTAAATAACTTGCTTTCAAATAGATAGAGAGAAGAAGGGACAAATTTTGTCGAAAATCATTTGTCCCTCTTCAGTAATATAAACTTTGTGATAAGACCTAATAAGGGCCATCTAACACAAATATCAGATTTGTTTCAGCTTGTTGGATCTACTACTTTCCGAATGTGGCTATTTTCGGAACTTTAGAGCATTATCATGGAGCACTTGCCGAAAGTAAATACCAGACATGAATGCCTTTAACCAGCACTGTCCGCTACATCTGAATAGACCTCATCACGGTTTTGGAAGCCAATTTCATACAGGGCTAAGATTTAGTCAAGCTGTTTCGTTAGGGTTAGGGGTAGATTGAGTTTATGTTTATTAAACACCCTATTAGAAGGGGCGCTCTAAAAGCCGTTCGTACTTAAATTCGATAGAAACCATCCTCGAAGACCCAGGGGCTGCTAGCCGGGACGATGCGATATTTTCGGGCGGGCGAAATGTTCCGGCGAAAGTTTACTTCAAGTGCGGCTTGTCCGCTCTTGAGCAACCATATTTTAGGAAAGAAAAACAAAACCCTTCTTTACGTTATAACCTTAAAGTGACAAACATAAATTACCATAGCCAGGTACCACATATAAAACAGTAAAACACCTGGGTTGTCAAAGAAGGTAAATACTGACCAATAGCTCTTTTCTGTTCCTTAACTAGTTGGGTAGATCTAGGCCTCAGTCATTTTCTTTCGTTTTTGTTGTTTATAGTCATCATAAACATTCCAAATACCTGGAAAGAGAATTTAACCTTGGATATTGCCTCACTCATAATTTCTTCATGGACATTGCCTCATGCGGTCATTTTTTTTTTTCTGGATACGGCTCTGGGATCTCGCATTTTAATTATCCAGTGGAAACTATATCGATGGTTACATCTTTTCCTTTCCTTGCAAACGGGAAGTTATTTCTTGTCATGTTCATGTAATTTGATGCCACTTTCAAAGTTTGTCTGTGATTTATTTTATTACACCAATATGCAGTGCATTATTTTTTCTTTTACTACATTCATTTTGAAATCACTTGTGATTTCGCAATCTGATTGGTTCTCAGCAGTGCAATTTATTCACGAATCGCAGTATTTTTTTTCTATAGATGGTATCTTTTTTTAAGCCAATAAGAATGAAACACTAAAACAAAACAGCCAATCAGATTTCAAGGCTTGTTTAAAGTTAACAATCAAACTGAACGAACGCCAGTGCGATTATTTCAGAATTCCACTGTTTTTTCGCTTGTTTCTAGATAGATCTTATCTATAATTATCTCATACTTTCAGCTCTGCCTTTTCTCTCACTCTGAGAAACGATATGCTTTGAAAATGGCATTAACTGAAATCAATTAAAAACCTCTTTCAGTGTTCATACAAGGTTCGGACTGAATCAACCAAATCTGTAAAGTTAGAGCACTTGTTTCCTCTGTTTTCTGTGTAGAGAAACACCGTCATACCAAACGAAGCTTTTTTATCAAACAATGTGAATCTGATTCATGAAGTATGGGCTGTGCATCAAAGTAACTCAGTCACGGTATTTTGAGTTATTTTGGCCACATACAAAATTATCTTTAAATGGTAGGAAACCTGAAAATAACAGTTTAATAAGATAGAAAAACACCAAAGAGATAATGATGAACCATAAAGGAACAAGGATGGCTAAGGATGGAGAAGATTAACACAGATGACAAACGACGAATTTGAAAAATTGAGGCTAAACTTTTCAACATGCGCAAACCGTGACTGAGCTCCATTAACCTGATAAACCACAGTGTTATTTACAACCGTCAGAGACTATCCCCAAGCTGGTGAACAATTGATGGTAATCAGGACCCCAACAAAGGATAATCTTGGACAATTAAGATATTGCAACTAATAGGATGTAATCATAATCGAAATAAAATACTACGATAGTTACGCAGGGTATTTTTCAACACACGGTTTAAAATTTTCAAACCAAGACCACAATCTTTTCATTATAGCTTAAGAATCATGAAATGGCAGCATGCTTGCAGTTTCAAGTCTTTAACATGTTCTGAAGTAATCTTAATTTAAACGTTTAGAGGCTTTTTTCTTTTATTAAGAACTCACACCACTGTTCAAATAAATCAACGTGTTTATACATACTATCTATTTAGAAGGCGGCCCTTGAGACATTTTCAGGCTTTTTTTTGTAATTCCTGGTAATTGCTAAAATCCTGAATTACCGGCATTTCAAAGAAAACTGAAAGTGGTTCCCCCCCCTGTTTTTCATTTTTCTCGCATATTGAATTTCTGTACTTCTTGGAGTATGCCAAATGATCCTGAAGCGAGGGATTTCTAACGTTTGAATAGTGAACTGTGATTCCTAGAGCGGAGAGGAACTCAGTTACACCTGGAAAATTTTACCGTGTTACGCTAGCTATAGAGAAATATTATTTGCGTTAGGCTGCATTAAAAGATTTAACAGTGGGAGACTACCACTTATAAACAGCCGGTACCAAACGTCGAACAATATGACACCTGCAGGAATACCATCATCGAATGCGATGAGCCGTAGTTACGTGTAATTCTAAGAATTATCTAAGGGTGAATCTTACGGTACGTACATACATTCTTAAATTTGTTCCCAGTGAGCAAAATAGAGTGCGGAAGATGTCGCAATTTGCGACACTTTTGAAAATATTTCGGTGGTTAATAGCCCTCTTTATTACACTTACGGTAAGTTCAGTGATCTTTTGTTACTATTGTTTTCATTTAGGGTAAAACTAATTTGATGCGTATTTTCACACAATGTCACCGGCTTTTTGTTACCTTGTAATTGATAAGTTAGCAAGTCTTTATTTATATTACTGCACTGTTTGTTTTGGTTATATGTGTTCTATATTCGTTAGACATGTGGTATTAGAGTTTTGGTATTTACAAATATAGTCCTTGTTCTAAAAATGCATGTCTTCTTTGTTTTGTGACCACAGTGTGATACATGACAAGCCTTGAAAATAGCGTTAAAATTGTTAAAGACACTTTGAGCGTTAGCGTCATTACCGGAAAGGATCAAAAAAATCTGTAACATTGAAAAGTGTTTTCTTCGGTTTTACCTTGTACAGGAACAGTTTATACAAAATGTCATAAGTAACTTATCACAAAACAATGTCATCATCTTTCAAGTAGCGTGTCGTGTCTTAAACTGAAAACTCAAAGTGATTCTCAACCGTCAGTGATTATGGATCAAACAAGACTGGACAAGAAAGTATATTTTCCAACACGCGTTTAAAAGCCAGAATTTGGAGATAAAGAAACTCAAGATAGCTCTTTGGTGGTATGATATATTTCAAGAACTGCATAGTGCATCCTAAAATTTCATCATAAGCACGTTAAAGGCATGTCCTCATCACCTCGTCTGAACACATCTAATGAAATTTTTCTGAAAATTGATCATCTATGGAGTTAACGCTGCCTTGGATATCCAATATCATAATAACGAAATTGTTAACGCTTCTTGAATTTCAGTTTTTCCCTTTTCAAGCAACTCCTGGGAGTTAGAAATCCAAGAAAGACAAAATAATGAAGGTGCTGTAAGATATTTTTCAGTAAGCAGTCGAAGGAAAGAAAATAGCAGTTTGGAAAAGAAAAAAGTGTAAGAGTTCAATCTTTCGCCGCGGGATGACTAGATTCAATCAGTCGGTTATTTTGTTCTCCTGAAAGTTCATTCTTCGTGTTTCCACGTGTATTTAACCTTGATGCAAACGTTTTCCGTATCTTAAGGACTCGTCCAAACTATGCCTAGGAATGTGAAAACGGAGGTTTCACTCTAAAAACGAATCACATGTTTTCCGCCCACACTGCGCCGGAGGAATTTTAAAAAGCAACAATATATCGCCGGTCATTTTGGAGTTGTGGTTCAGAAAAACTCGGTCAAAGAAATCACATGATAATCGTGACGCGATCGTTTTCGAAAAGTTCCTTTTTCAAAATTTTTTCTGTCCACACGAAAACGAAAACGAAAAGCTCGCGTTTTCAAATTCCCCTGGTTTGAAGAACGTTTTCGAAAAGCTCCGTTTTCGTGACGGATTAGCGTGGATGGTAGGCCTAATCGTAGAAATAAAGCTGCGTTTTCAAATTTCTCAGTCTGGCATAGTGTGAAGACTGCCTTTGAATCAAAGTATTTTGAAAGCGAAAAAAATTATGCATCGATACAGAGCTGCCGTGTTTTTGAAGAACCTCCGCAATGAGAGTTTGATTTGTTAGAGGAGGATACCTGAAACCAGGTACCAAGCTAAAACCTCGATAAGGAGACAGTTTAACACCTGTCTTGCATACTTTTGTGGTGAACCAAAACGTCGGTTGCTTCTTGTAGATTCATTTTAGATTCATAATTTCGTTCCAAAGGAACAAAGTAAGGGAGATGTCGCATTTTGCAAATGCTCGAAAACATTTTGTTCGTTGTTCTCTGTATAATACTCCCAGTGAATTGCATTATTATTTTCACGGTTATCACGATAAATTCATGTCATTCTTTCTAACGCTGTCATCTTAATTTCCTCACAGTGTTATTGAAACATGAAGTTTCTTACATTTTTGCAGTTTAGTTTACTTGTTTTGTTTTCCTTTTACAGCGTTTCACTTCTAAATTACTGTGCTGTTATAAGGCCAGTTTCATACTCTTTTGACACTCATGTTATGTTCTTGCCAAGCTCATGTAACATATCCATCCTGTCGGGAGGTCCTTGTTTCCCTGCCTCTATTCAGTGACTGTTGCATTTAAATGTAAGACCCAATTCAAAGGACTTTTTCTTTACCTTTCTTGTTTGCTGTGTCAAGCAATTGAACTCAGGCCATACAAAAAATAGATATCACTACGCTATAAAGAAAATGCGAACGCAAATTCGTAAGGACAACCGTGTCTAATTTAAACTTGATAGAATTCCTCAGATGTGTTCACGCCTTTAGTGTTCAATTCATTTAGTTCTGAGCTTTTTCGTCAATAAAGCCCTGCAATTTATTATTCCACAAATCAAATCCAAAATTTGCATCGATGGAAACCTAAATTTTAGTGGTCTAGCCTTGTTGAATTAAAACCTATTATGCCAATAAACTGAAGCATGCAGTAATTGAGCTGTTACAATAGATCGTTCGATTACAAGGCTTTGAACTCAAATTGAAAATGTGAAGCACATTATTCAAATTCTGTCGCTGTGTCTTGGAACAATCATTAAGAACTAATTTCAATATGCTCCCTCTAAAAAACAAGAACAAAAAGTACATATATCAACTCTTTGATTTTGGTCGGAGTGACTTGACTCGAACTGTTTCTAATACCCATTGCTGAAACTATTTGCTCTTCCTAAGAAATGATTTTTCTGTAAGAAAGCACAGGCATGAATTCCCTTCATTCTAGGAATAGCTGTTACAGCAGTTATTATTAGTTTGACATAGAAACGAAGCGAAAAGGTCAATTTTGCTTTGTGTTGATAAACTTTGATATTTTCTCTCCTTGTATGCCCATTAAAACTAAAATAAAATTATAAGACTGAAGCCTCAACTGTAGTAACAGTTGTTAGTGCATGGGTAGTTCCAGGAGCGGGCAAGATGAACCAAATACTGTGTTGTAAATGTCTACCCTAGCGGGTAAGATCGTGCCATCTTTCCCACTCGGGATTACAAGCTGTTTCCAGCAGGAAAAGTGTGTCGTTAATACCATATAACACTCACTCACATTCAATCCCGGAATGCCCAGTGGTACACAGGGCATACCATATAAGACCAAGCTTATTCGGTGAAAAAGGCTCGTTTTTCTCTCGTGTTTGTGAGCTTCGACTGCGTCTTACATAAACACATACAAAAAGGATTCGCCAGTATCCAGCCAACCTCACTGAACAAGCTTGGCTAATAACCCATATTTATAACAAAATAACCAGACCCATGCTTAGCTACTGAATGACACATACGCTGTTTGCAATTCCTCGGTGCATTCTGTTTGTAATTTATTATTTTATCTGTAAGAGGGTTGATGCGTTAAAAGGTCTTGGGGATTAAGACTGATAAGAGACTGATGCACTTGACAATTTCTGTTTAACATCTTCCAGTTTATTGAGGCTGCCAAACATAGTTCCGCTAAACATGATGAACAAGGAAATGACGATTTGTTCACCAAATCATTGCAAGTTAAATAGTTCAACAACTTGTCTAAGATCCTGTGCAACGAAGTCTCAACTTCTTGGAAAAACAGAAGGGGTTCTTTTGACCCAAAAGTCGTTGTTCAAAGCCTGACTGCTTTATTGAGAGAAGAAAGTGCTACTCAGGGAAAGCAAGTAGACGATTCCTTTTTTCAAAGTTTGGAAGAGTTGCAGACTGACCCTGACTTCAACACAATATTGACGCAGTTTGATGATGCACTAAATGGAAAGAGAAATATGATGACCATAGGTAAGCTGATTGGTTTGTTACTTGCTTACGTTTCTGTTCTTTGTTTCAAGCTTATTTCGGTGTGTGCGCCCATTGGCCCATGTGATTTTGTCACGATTTGTGGGAATACTCATTTTGTTTAAGGTACTGATCTGCCAGAACTTCAAGAAGAACAATCAGATCCAATAAAGGACATGGGCCTCAAAGGTCTGGTGCTAATTGGAGAAGAGAGTGAAACAGAGAACGACTTGATAAGATACAATAACTACATGTCAGGAGCAGGATCCACCTTTGGTGGTTTTATGGCTGGTCTCCCTCAAGATGTCAACGAGTTAACGAAAGGTAATCACCGTATCAATGCATTTAGTCATAGCATAACATCGGCAAGGAGCAAATGTTTAAGTAAGTAGTTTTTAAATTCACTTAACTTAATACGACTGAAACCAAACGTACGCCAAAATCATCATCATCGTCGTCGTCGTCGTCATCATCTCCTTCCCCTTTCACTTTAGGCTGCCACTTTGTTTAGAATCATACATGTCAATCAAGAATTCCATTCAAAATAGGAATACATTAATAACAGTATTTATACAGGGGGCGCACTTCACTAAAAAATGGTATTGTGTGAGGCCCTAAGAGAATAGAATAAGCTAAGAGTAATTATTTATGACAAGTTAGAAACATAAAAACTTCATATAGTTTGGTTTGAAGAAGAGCTTTTGGCTGTCTTTACTCTAGCACTAAAAGTATCATAAATTCCTCGTTTATATTTTGCTTCTAGGAACGATGAAAAGCTTAAATTACAAACACGATGCTCTAGAATACAAGTTACAGAAAGGAATTACAGTCGATGAACTCAGAGATGAAAACTTTCAAAAAATTGTCAAAAATAACATAGAGCCTGAATTAGAACTTCGTGCAAAGAGAAGCGGAGTAAGTAACCTCCAAGAAATGGTTGTGTCAGAATCATTTGACAAGATCAAAGAACTTCCAGGTGTTGGTGACGAGCAGAGATTGACTCAACAGAACTTCAATACCCAAAAGAAATTAGCTCAGCAAAATGAAAGGATTTCATCAAAAAAAGTAGCTGGTAGAATTTTACGTAAGGTTGGCATCGGTGTTGAGACGTCTACCACTGCTTTTAGTCTGGCTCAGGGAGGGATTGATACTGCAGCTGGAAGTGATATGATAAAGAGAGCTCGCGATTTAAGAGCACAGGGTTCAATTACAGAGGGTGAATATAATGAAATGACGAGAAACGGTCGACTTCGAGTTGCTCAAGGGAGCTTTGGTCTTGCCAGTGGAATGAAAAATGTTGTGACATTTGTTGGAAAGAGGGTTAAAAACAAGATTTTGGAAAAAGTAACCCAAGCCAGTGTAAAGTTACTGGAACAGACTAAGCGCTTTGGGTCTTTTATTGGAGGTGCCATATCAGTTGGTACGAGTGTTGTGGCAATGGCAAAGAATGATATTGCTGCAAGTGATGCTGCTAAACAAGGCCTGGTGGGTAAAGCGGTAATCTATGGAGTCATGGCTGCTTTTGATGGAATTACGGCTATTCTGGACGGAATAGGTGTAGCTTTAGATATTGTATTCCCACCCTTGGGGCCAGTCGTAGATTTGATTAGTACGATTTTGCAAGTTGTTAATACAATTCTTGGTTTCTTTGCTGATTTGGTCGACTTCAGAACAACTGCACAACGAGTACACGATGAATTTGATACCTACGTAAAATCGGATGCATTTCAAACATATCTGAATAACATGGCAGACGAATATCAGCAAAGGGGATTTGACATCTTCACTTACTATGTAGATGCAGATGTTGCAGGCATAGGAGCTGACAAGGAAACACTCCAAGCTGAGATGAAAACCGTTACAAGGTGTTTAAGTGCCAGAGCGAGAGCAGATTTTAACAACAAGAACAATCGAGTAGCTTTAGTTGATGCAACATCTTTGGGTAAAACTTTGCGGGATCGAGCAAATGATGATGAGATTGTAGCTGGTTTTGGTCCAGATCAAATTTATGGTGAAGAGGGAGATGACATATTGTTTGGACGAGGGGGAAGCGACACCATATTTGATGGACCGGGTAATGATTATCTTAATGGCGGAACAGACACTCTTTTGGGCGGGAAAGGTGACGATATTATCAGTGACTGTGAGCCTGCTGTCGACACACGTTGCGAAGGTCAAGAGGGAGAAGATACTTTAGAACTATCTGGTAGACCTTTGATCTATAACGAAGACCTTTGGAATGGAAATTATGTCACATTGGGGCCAGAATGGGAAGCTTATAACAGCCGCAATCCTTCAAGGATATCACCAGTAAAAGGAATATATTTGGCTATTGGATATACCTCAGGCTCCCAAAAAGGACGATCAGGAATTAATCTGGGATCCTGTTTTCCTGGGTGGCCGGACGGCTTCAATGAACTCATTCACAAGCCAGCTTTCCTTTCTTCGAACGGCAATCTTAAACAGAAATTTGTAGACCTTTTCAACCGGAAAAACCCTGTATCGCTGGGCAACGCTAACGAATTAAAAAGTAAAATGTTATGGTTTTTAGCAGAGAAAACTGGTGTGAAGTATTTTTGCGATGGGATATCTTTTTATGCAGTCTCTACATCATCGGTGCGAGTTGCCAGAAATGCCGTTAGTAGTATTCCTAGAAGTTTGGTGTCCTACAGTAATGGACGTCTACGTTACTCCGGAAGGAGGAAAGTGGAAGCACTATTAGTATGTGCTTTTCGTAGAAGTTTCTTATTCGATGAATTTGAGAAAATCTCTGCTGCACGACCAGGCAATTTAGCACTCTTGTCTAACTACGTTCCAACAACTGTCATTGGTAGTGATGACCACAATGTTATCGATGTTTCGTACGGCCTTGGTGATGTGGTGTACACTGGCGAAGGAAACAATGTTGTTTCCATCGGATCGACAATAAACTGGTATCATTACACAAAGAAGACGGAAGAGAACGCACCACCCGGGATTAGACATGGTGGCCTTTACAACTGGGCGAAATACATTGTTGGTGGTGGAGGTGACAACACTCTTGTTATCCAATATATGACTTTCCCTACAGAATTACACACTGAAAATAGTTATTACGGCCAATGGCATTTAAGAAATATTGATAACATAGTCAATACTGGGTCGTTCTCCCGCTTTTCTACTCATGTTGTTTACTTGAAAAACATTCAAACTGTTGAGGTGCGACCTCCTGAACCCGGTCGGAATTACGATCAAGATATTAACATAGATGCTAAATACTATGATGGCGCAAGTAGGTACATTCTCAGCCATTCGGATTTTTTCAGTGGCCCGATTTCAACTGAGAAAGGTGTAACGGTACTGCCGAGAAGACTCGTTAACAGACATCGCGACTATTCTATCAGTCTTGGCAAAGATACTAAAAGTACCATTTCCTTTAAGTATTATGAAGACGAGGGATACAAGATTGACACTATTAATATATACCAAAAGTATAAACACGATGAAGGGTTTATAACTTTCCAACCACCTAAAGGAAGTTTGAGGTTGGTAAATGCGATGAATGTGATCAGCTTCTCGTCGTGCAAAAAAATCGTTGGAAGTGACAAAGAGAACCTTCTTATGGCTGTCGGTGGACAAACAACTATTGAAGCCAAAGGTGGAGATGACACCCTGGTCAGTACTCGTGGAAGACACCGGTTGATTGTTGGTCCGGGTGCAGACACCTATGTACTCCATGGTCCTGTTGTGGTGGATTATTTGACGATTTCCGTCATTATGGGAGATGACGGAAGAACTATCCGATGCAAAACAACCATTTATGGAGACTGGAAAGAGGCCGAAAAAGAACTTCACATCGACGTTCTACAAGATGATCATGCAGACGTTCTTTTGAATACTGTTGAGATTGTTCCAGCAGAAGGCGACAAAGAAAAAAATTTGGGGACCATTTCAAAGGATACCGCTGACAGAAAGTTAATCTATAGACCTGGTTCCAATTTTAATTCCATGAAGAGAAATCAAGCTAAAGTACTTAGAATTAAATATACAACAACAGGGAGCATGGCTACAATTAAGGAAGACGACAATGGAAATCAGTTACGTTTTGAGTCCATAACTAGTATTGATGATTTGACAGCAAGCATTGAAGAGGATAAACTGGTATTCAAGGATAAATCAAGCCCTCCACGAACTGTACTTATTGACCACCAATGGGGCAACAAGCTTAAGAGTGCAATATCATCAAATTTATTTGACCTCATTTTAGACTTTGCCCAACGTTTCCCATTAATGCTCTTTCGAAAAAACGATCAAGAATTTAGCCGCACGACAACAAAAGATACAATAAGAATCCTGTACGAGCATTTGAAATACCTTGAGACTGCTCTTGGACAAGAGTTCGACACAATCCTTGATTCGACATCTCTCCCTTCTGACGTGGGCGCCGAAATTGATGTTGGAAATGGTCAGAATATTGTCCTTGCGAAAACAAGAGGAAAAACTTACAAACTTGGCGGAAAATCTTCTGGAAGCATTATCGTAGCTAACAAGTTCACCCAAGGCACAGGAAAAGTCACCATTATAGGTGGAGGTGACTGGAAAAGTCTCAATGCAGTGGTTCTTGGAGTTGGATCAGGTGGAGTGGCCGACATTCGCCTGGGGCCACATGATGTCATCATCACTGGTGCTCTACGGAACGAAGTACGCTTCTTCTTGTGTGATGGCGGCAGAACTTGTCTAAAAGATTCCCAACAACGCAAGTTGATGGAAGGATGGTCCGCTTTTTACTGTAAAAAGCTGATCTTCAAGAAGTCACAACAAACTCAGATCATTATGAATTGTGGGCCATACCTAGACGACAAACTCTTTCCCTCGTCGAGGGAGTACCCTATCATCGTCTCGCACGGTTCAGACAGGCAGCTCAAACTGGACTTGCCATTCAACAAAGAAGATGCGATAATTGATTTATATTACACGTACGGCAATGGCAAGAATTTGCTTTGGATTTACTTCAAAGAGCAAAACCGACCTAGCCGTGTATATGACAGGTCATGGCGACAGCCATACTTAATCATCCCAGCGGGGGATGTGAAACCGTCGGAATTAGATGCGCAGATGTTGGTCAACGCTATCCGCTTCCAGTTTAAGGCTGGTATCCAATTCAGCAATAAGCTGGTACGAAATGCCCAGATCTGCCAATTTGTCGTAGAAGCGTTAAATAGGTCTCGGCCTCACGGATATGTCTTGAATAACCTGGATTTAACATGTTAATTGAAACCATTTCAGATGGCGATCCCGACACAAAAATGATAGACTGATTCGAAGTAACATAACCCGAAAAGTTGTTACCCTTCGAGAGAGTCAGCAACGAACCCCACTTGACTTTCATAAGATGGCTGGCAAGAGTTTTCGTCCCTTTTAAAAGCAGTTATCGTTTGACAGATCAATATTACCACTTTTTCCCGAGTGATTTTACAATATTGTTTGAAGCAAATGCCCAATCGCTTGTGAACAATTTTTGGTCATCTTTGGGTCACAATAGGGTACTAAATCAACAGTATAAACCTATAGCACGTTTAATTTTACCTTAAGTGCTTATAACTTAAAACTCTAGACTAGCGACATCAACTATTTCTTATTGCAATGTGATAAAAATGCCTTAAGATACATCTTTTTACAAAGTTTAAAAAAATCGTGTGGAGGGCGAAATGTTTTATGAATTTTGCAAAACGTTGTATCTTGTCATGCTAATAACATTTCTACAATACACGGAGCTCGTTTTTTAATTACATCCTTAAAGCGAAAATAAAGAATTTTTTTTATTTCACACAGTTGCTGTGTTAACATGCTTTATTTGAAAAAAGACTACAACTTGTTTACCAATGATAGGGCATATGTGTGATACCACTGTTGCAGCAGCATCTGACAAAGAGTGGTAGAATTGATCCATCAAGATATAACTGATGTAAAGAGTGGAAACTGTTGTCAGCCACCTTAAAAAAGCATCAGGGATAATTGATTCTCAAGGATTTTCATACCTAATATCAAGAATTGACCGAGAATACAACTGCCTCAACAATTTTACAAATAAATCATTAGTATAAATGAAGAGGGATTCTCTCGACCCTTACTTAATTTCACAGACGTAGTTCAAAAATAAACGTTAAAATAACTTACCTGATTATACAACTAACCGTACAATGCCAACATTGCAAAATCTACCCTACGGAAGAAAAGATGAGCTTAACGAGGCTTCAATCTTATATAAAGATCACGCACAATACTTATCGTTTAACATTACAATGGTAAACAACATCACCTAATGGACTCTTTCCTAAAAGTTAACTAAAAGATAGATTACTAGTAGAACAGTGTAGGTTAACAAAACTTTATTTCTCCACATATCGGATATTATGACCAAAAGCTCGTTTAAATGCAAATGCGCCCTGTTGGATATTAAATTAAAACTATTATCAGACATAATTAACAGTGACATTTGATTGTTAAAATGTACAAATAAAAGTCATGATATAATAGTTAAACCTGTTACAATCCCAATCTGTAAAAGTACAAATCCAGTCATTGAGAAGCAAAAGCAAAATGCTAGTGTCAGCACGATCGATCTTTTAACAGTTAACAAATTTTTTACGAGATGTTAGCTAAATAATCGTATTTCTACTCGCAATTCAACTCAAAGACCACAAGATCGTAATGACAGAATGAATTAATATTGTTTCTAACTCCGTTCGGGAACCAGCGAACAAAAAGTTTTGACTTCTAATGGACTATTCACAAACACAATGATAGCTCGAGATGTTTATAACGGAGCGTAAATGTAAACGTTTTTGGGGCTGTCTTTTTGGGCGCTATGTTTCAATGATCGCCACAAAAACAAGCAACGAAAACCACGAGTATTGTTTATGATTTCTTGCTACTGCGTCATAATTTCTTAACCGTAAACCGCAAGATAAATGTGAATGTGCCCGCAAACCGGCACTCAAAATTGGCTTAAACCGCCAAACAGCCAGAGTATGAAAGACCCTCTCTAGGGGAATATTGGTAAATTAGACATGCGTTCGAGATTCAAGATAGTGGGGATAAAATTACAGGAAAACAAAACCAACTTAAACGACTTTTGGTCCGAGTTATTGGGAGGTGTAAACAATCGTGGGTTTGATAAATCGGGATTCCATTGTATCAGAAGCATATAGCCCTAACATGCTTCTGACTGTATACACAGCGCTCACATTAAATTGGCAATATTTAAGAAATAGAAAAAATGTACCGTGTTTCTATCGAGTTAAATAGAAACACGATTTTTAACAAATCAGCGCGACTATTTTCTTAGGGCTGTTTTCCAAAATAGTATAATGATAACCTCTGTTTTTCTGGTTTTTGGTGGTAATCTTTTATCTAACAAATCTCAGTTTCTGAATCACTACACCGTTCAGCAATAAAAAGACCTTTCAAACACAGGAATAAGCTCGGAAAGGTAGACAAGTGGTTTACATGGCAGGTTTAAATTTGAAGTGACTAGTATTACAACCAGTTCTTTACAGTGTGATCTCAGTAAACCTTCATTATATACATGCACGTATATAAAAGTATAAACTAGAAAGAATATCAAAATATATATTGTAATAGCTCACTATGTCGAAGTAGCTTGCCTGACAGGGATCGCAGGCATCACTTTGAAGCCCTGTGGTAAGGGTATCAAATCTGGCCAAGACAACCAAGCGTTACAGGTCACTGTTACACTATTTATCACGCCGTTATGGTTACAATCCCAATAAATATAACAAAAAAAGTGGTAGGGCTACAGCTCTACAAGCCTTCCACCCTAAAGTCCCTGTGCCACAGTATACTTTAGTGATCTTTTTTGATGAACAAAGTTCACAAACTAAGGTAAAAAAAAAAAAAAAACCGCCAAAGGTGCAACAATAAAACATGATGGAGAAATGTATATCTCATCTTCAGCGCCTTTGTTTCTTTTCGTCACATGGTCAGCGAAAAATTATTTAAAACAAGCATTACTGGGAATAAGAGTGGTATAAACCTAACAAGACTTGCATTGAATAATTAAACAAATATCATGGGTTTCTTGTTTGGGACATGCCAAGATTCCTAGTTGTGGAAATTTTTAAAAAAAATTAAATCCCACTTTTAATGTTTAACAGTTATCCTGTTCGATAAGTTCAACGGATACACCCATTCCAGGAACCGTGAAAGAAATCGCTCCTCAAGGAGCACCAACAACAAGCAGGGCTAAGGCATCTAATCCTGTAGGTGACGAATTTCAACACGGTAACCCCAGGCCATGGCCTCTAGATGCTCATTCGAACAAAAAAAAAAAACAAACAAAAACAAAACGAAAAAAAAGAAAAGAAAATGAAAATGTCGTTGGACTGTGTTTATCTTAACGTATGGATTTTGAAACAAAAAACACTACTTACCTTCGTTCACAATAGAGGCCTGCATGTCGGGAAGTAGGGCCAACCGGGCCACCAGGAGGAGCCTGATGAATCGGGCATGGAAAGGGGGAATTACGACAACAACATCGTGTCGCTTGCCCTTCCCACACCAAATCCATCAAGCACGGGCGGTGTATCCTTGCGGCACAGTAGGGCACCGCCTCTCAAAGTCTCAAAGCCCTCAAAGTCTCCGCGGCCGCTCACGTGAATGAGTAAATACAGAGTTTTTTCGAGAGTTCAAACGGGGTTTTGTGAAGTGTCCGTTAAGGTTACAGTATACCTTCAGGGGTGTCTCGCGCGCAAGCGATGTAGCGCGTGCAGTTTAAGCTGTAGATACCTAAACCCCTATATCAAATTAAAGCCTACGGGGCTGGCTATCAAACTATACCAAGAATTTTGAAAGAAAATGAATTGTCGAATTTTTCACGACCACTAAATGCGAGCGCCCGAATCACCTTTCGAAAGCTACAAGTCAAAGCGAATTTCGTTTTTCGCCAATTTAATTTTTTCCTCGGTTTCAGGGCCCAAAGCGCTTAAAAAACGTGTCTGCGTTTTGGCATATTCAATTGCAGTAAAAAGTTACAGAACATTTTCGAAATAGGATTTAAAAAAATGTGGAGTGATCGTACAAATATCGCTCTCGAAGAAAAAGTATTTCGAAATTAACAATTCCCAGACACGCTTTTGTAGTTTATATGTTAAACTAGCCACTGTCCAAATTTAAGAGCAATTGAACAAATTCCCTTTGAGTTATAACTCTTTCAAGTGTCTGCTTCAAGGGAAAAAATTTATTCGAGAAAACAGCGCTAAGAAACATTTTCTCCTTCGTAAACAAACTCCGCCCACAAACGCCTTCAACTGGGTTCTCAGATAACTAAGCCAATCAGTGCAGGGAAAGTTTACTACCGTTAACCTCCTGGTGAAATTTACGCGCGAATCTCTAAAAAACTCTTGTGTTTCGCAATGCGCTCAAGGAACCGAAGGTAGAGAGATAATTTTTCTGTAGCTCGGTTTTTCTTGAAGCTGGTCTGGCAAAATGGAGAAGACTAAACAGGATACGAACGATTGAGTGGCTGAGCGAAGGAAACAAACAAAAGAAAGCGCGGAGAGCAACTGTGTGTGGGCAGCTGTGCATGGATAATATTTCAAATGGTCTCAATGAGTCCGACGATTCGTCGATATCGGACTCATCAGAAGAGTCTCTGTCAGTATCCCTGTTATTGCTGTCAAGTTCCGAAATTTTTACAGAACCTTTCTTTTCTCTTACCATGAATATTTGCCCGCCTTATACGATAACTATAGCTTCATCCGCGTGGCGAACTTTCGCTTCTTCACTCATTGATGTATTTTCATTCGTTCTTCGCTGTTTTCGCTTTTTCGAACTAGTCCATAGTTTAAACGTGGTCTATGTTTACTTATAACTTAATAGAGACACGCCTAATACCAAAGATGCTGGGTAGTCAGAACAACAATGCTGATCAACTGAGTAGTCAATTCGTGACATCCATATAGGTAATTCCCGCGAAAATCGTCTCGGTTGATTGCATACGCGCTATAGGGCTGTCAATCAAGAGGTAAACTTTTACTTCCGGTGAAAACGTAAAACCGCCATTTCTCCGCCAATATTTAGCCTTTTCCAATTTTTTTTTTCAGAAATTAGAGATTATTCTTCGACCACTATTTTGACCCAAAAATCCAAATTTGAAGAAAATTGCCGACCCGAAGGTATACTGTAACCTTAAGAGAGCTTCCACTGTACTTTGGTCCTGCAGTTGGTTTAACTACGGTTTGAGATTTGCTGAGTAGCCTAGTAGGTAAGTAATTGTTTTGGTTCTGGTTTTCCGACACTCAATAGCCCATTGCAAAAAACGTGAGAGGACTGGGAAAGAGTATGGTTGTTTTCCGTTTGTTTGAAAAACTATGATATTCAAATGAAAGATAAACTAAATTTGAGAGTCTTAAGGAAGAATAGAGGCATTTAGAGGAGGAAAATGGCAAAATGATAGCTCTTCAAATATCACCTAAAATAGAGAGTTTGTATGGACTGGGTAGACAGGCCACAACATTGTAAGGGTTTGTATGGAATTTTGCCACTATTGCAAGGCTCCCATTTGGACAATTTTCCGCTGAAAACTCTCAAACTTGACTGGGTAGCTTTTCATTTAGTAACATTTCATTTGAAATGTTTAGATTTTCAATGTTATCAATATACGAAACTCATCCCAGTCCTCTCGCGTTTTTGCAAACGCCGTAGACAATGAGTCGAACCAAGAGACGATCAAGGTACTTTATACCTTGATCTTCTTTGGTCAAACCTAATCGAAAAACAGGTCGAAGCAGAAATAATTACAGGTTTTTCTCAGTAGTATTTGCGACTACTGTGAACTGTTCACCGAAGTTTGACTTGGTCGAACTGAAAGGTACTTAATTTTGGTTGACTCACAGGGAGCACACAATCTTGTTGAATAGAAAGAGAGTAAATAAAGGAATGAAAAGAACGAATAGTTTACCTTTGTCTCCTGTTGTTATTTCTTACGCGACCTTACGGAGAAAATCGCTACACGTACTTACAAGTCCTGTGTCACACTGTAGCGATAAACTCGTACCTAGGCCTTTTCGCGCTATGCAAATTTTTTTTTTTTTGGTTTACATCAGAAGCATATCACCTAGAAGCGTTTAACTCTGGTTCAATGCTGCCGATTATTCCGAACCAATCAAATTTAACTTCCTAATATGAAGAAAGGGCTCTCGCGTGGATATGTCATAAACGCGCGGACTACACGCGGACAGCAATGAAGGACACATTCAGTCGTTGCGAGTTGAGAGAAGGTTGGTGTTTCTGGGCCGATTTCTGCTCTCATCATGAGAATCAAACGAACCTTTTCTAGGAGCTGCCAGTGTCATACATAGGCCAGTTATTTGCCAGGTCTCAATTGCATGTAAGCTTTTTTTGCATCAAAACTAGTCAATGGAAATCATGCTATGTTGAAAACGTTTGTTTAGCACGCGCGCTTTCGTTTGCTGGATAACAATGAACAGTATTGTGGATTATTTTTGCGTGATAGTTGAACTTTAAGAAAATCGGACTTGAAATTGTGGCTTTTCTCTTGATTTGTCATATGTTCGCGCCATGATTGTGTGATTTATACCCTTGTTATATCACGATAAGTGAAAAATTTTGTGGCTCGGCTTGTTCCCTTTATATCTTAACGAATGCTTTCTTATAAATAAAACTGTTGGAGCGATCTGTGCTCATAGTTCTTTAAAAAACGTTTAAAACAGATCTAAAAAAGTAAAACTGTCGCTAAATTTTCGACTGCCTTCTGCGGTCTTCTTCAGAGAATGATGATTTCGCGCGATTCACAGAATTTTTAATAAGCTGGGACGTTATTGCTCGTTGCCCCCTAGGGATGCAACCAGTGGCGCATAAACCCTTGGGAAGGGTGCTCTTTCATTTACGGAGTTTTTGTCTAAGAAAGAGTGCAAGGATTCCAAAAACAGTCTTTTGTTCTTACCGCTCACACCTGTTTCAAGAATGTTGGCGTAACTATGATGTATATCGTGGGCGGATTCAGCATGTTGTTTGATTGCGGAATTGACATTTCCATTGGTTCCGGGCTTGTGTTCGGTCCCCCGAGATTTCCAATTTCTTCTGCTTTCCCCGACATACGTGAAAGAACATGTCCGACAGGTCACTTTGTACACAATGCCTTTTAATTGCTCTTTTGTCGGCCGGTCCTTGGGCTTTTTGAAAAACATTTCCCAATGTTTGTATTGGTTTGAAAGCTGTCCTGATGTTTTCGCGGCTCAAAATGGAAATGTCAATTCCGCAATTAAACAACATGCGGAATCCGGCCACGATATACATCCTAGTTACGCCAACATTCTTGAAACATGTGTGAGCGGCAAGAACAAAAGACTGTTTCTGAAAATCCTTGCACTCTTTCTTAGACAAAAACTCCGTAAATGAAAGAGCACCCTTCCCAAGGGTTTACGCGTCACTGGTTGCCTCCCTAGGGGGCAACGAGCAATAACGTCCCATGCAGCTTATTAAAAATTCTGTGAATCGCGCGAAATCATCATTCTCTGAAGAAGACCGCAGAAGGCGGTCGAAAATTTAGAGACAATTTTACTTTTTTAGATCTGTTTTAAACGTTTTTTAAAGAATGTTTTCTTGTTTTCTTGTTGTAGTACGTATGCCATCCGTTTGTTTGGCCGATGTTCAAGGGTTTTGGATCCTGCTTTGGATACTAACTGCTCTACTAAACTGAGACATCATCTCATTTACCCTGCATTTACATATTCATTACCATGTTACTGCCTGTCTTGAATTGTTATCTCAATTAAAAATTTACTACTCTTGGATGTTATTGTTCAATCATTTTTGATCTCCCACTTCTGTGCACTTGTTTTCCTTTGAATGTTGGCGGTAGTGGGAGACTACACATAAGCTTAAATCAATAAATAATAAGTGTTTTATGTGAATTTACACATGACTGTCAACCCACCTGGTGTTGAGTTTAAAAAACATACTTTGTAATTAAATTATTATTTTCAAGTAGATGCAAGTCAGTGGTGTTTTTTGTTTTTTTTTTCATCCCCAATCTGCAATTTAAGTTACAACCACTGTAAATAGTATGAGGTCTATTATTTGTCCAAAACATTCTTTTCATGTAATTCAACCAGGCCTTTCCATTGAGCCCAATCTCCCTTTACATGGCCTCACATGAGGGCCCCTCACATGTACTGAGAACCCAGGAATGGACACACCGAGCAAATAAAAGTTACATACAACAACTAAACACTAGGTGAAGAGAAATCTCTAACTCTCATCAGTTTTAACATTGATATTGTCAATGACAATGACTGAGGCAAACTCATTAGTAGGCCTTTTACTTTAAACACATTCAAGCAAGTTTAGCAAGACCAAAATCATCTTTATCACACTTGTCTACAAAATAAATACACGCAGCACATTAATCTTGGATTTGTAATGTTATTTTTTGCCACTTACATTGGTTGCCCTTAACTTAGTGATTGTTGAAGCAAACCATACCCTACTTCCACAATATTATTATCAATTTGCCATTATTTATTGATTTATTGATTTATTCCAGTCACTGCAATTTATGTTTGTTATTTTGAAAGAAACATCGCTCATTAGGGACTGTTCATTTTTTTATGGGGTGGGGAGGGGGACAGCTGGTGGGATTTGATAAAAAGTACCTCTTCATCAGAAATTTTTTTCCTACCCACCGTGTACCCCTAAATGTCTGTGATGACCCCCCATGAAAATTAAAAAGTAAAATCATTGCAGTCTGAAAAACATAGATGATTTTAAGCCAGTATAAGCAGTTTTGACACTGTACCAGTTAAGTCATAAAAATATACAAGGATCAGAGCCCCTAAATCATAGCTGAATTGCCTTGACTGTTTCACGAAAAGGAGTTGTATGGTCATTAGTGAAGGTTTGAGCGTATTTACAGGGTTCAAAGAAGGGGATCTGAGGGCATACTCCCACATAAAAAATTGAATGTTCAGGACTTCAGGAATTTTATTTCAGGCATTCTAACAGGCCTTTTGCACTTATAGATGCTGTCGTCACAACACCCACATTCAATTAGAAATAAACAAAGCCTGAAAAAAGCTGACATTGCCTCTTTTTAAGTTACTCAAGGAGGTTCAGCTATATTTAGCAACCAAATTCTTACAAGGAGTTTAATTCCTACTGTAGGGTACCTTTCATAGCAGGGGGGGGGGGGGTTTGGGAGGATTTTAAAGCTTCAGACAGGGTTCATATCCTTTCCAGAAAAAAATTTCCAGGACTTTTCCAGGACTCAGATTGATTTTTCCAGGACTCTAAAATTCACATTATCCCTTTCACTCCCGAGATCTCAATGTTAATTCTTCTTACTGTCTGCCATACATTTCATATTTTTTACTTGAGTTTAACAGATTTCCAGAACTTTCCAGGACCAGTAGCCTTTTTCCAGGACTTTCCAGCCCTGGAAAAATTATGTCACAATAAAATTCCAGGACTTTCCAGGTTTTCCAGGACCTGTACAAACCCTGTTCAGAACCCGAGGAATGCTATTTAGGTATTCTGGCATAAATGTTGCACTAGATAGATGCTATCATGAAATACCTGTACGACGGAACAAAATTAAATACAGTCGAACCTCCCGTAAGCAACCACCCAAAATGTCAAGCCTAAGGGGTTGCTTACGGGAGGTGGTTGCTTATGAGAGCTTAGACCATATTGGGTCAGAATTTTGCCTCATTAGCATATGGTAACTGCAGAGACTTACCCCATATTTTAAATGTTTTATTCATGTCAAAAGTCAATTTTGAGAAAGAATCTGGTACTTTCCAATGAGAAATTTCAGTCTCTTGTACTACACAGGAATGCAATAATGATACAACATCAGATTATGAAATTTAGGCTCTATTATTTGTGAAGTGGTCGCGGCCACTTAAGAGGTGGTTGCTTACAAGAGGTTCCAAATATAGTGCTTTGAATTTGAAACTTTTTGTAATCTGGAGAACTGTTTGACGAGGAGAGTAGGTCACGCTAGGAGGTTCAACTAGACCTGTATTCAAGTTAAAAGAGACAAAAGCTGACATTTCCTCTGTTTTATCAAAAGGAAGTTATTTGTGTAAGTTGAGCTATATTTAGCAACCAATGCCATAATCTTTCTGGTTACCACTTCTCTGCGTTCCCCTTTTTGATGTTTTTGTTCTCCACTCCCACTGTTTGAGCAAAAGAAGGATGTAATTTCCAGCCCCACAGGAAGGTGCATAAATTGTAAAAATACTTACAAATGAATTAAAATCTCAGTCATTTCCAAGACTTGTGTTATTTTTGGAGTCACAACACAAAGTTCAAGTTGCTATTCAGATTGGCAATTATTCTCAGCACCTTGAATTGCTACGTTTTGCATTTAATTTACACAAGTCACACAATGTAAATTGCGCACACACACCGAAAAAGCTTTTCATTCAGTTTGATTGGCTTATATCTTTCCTTAACACAATCGTGATCGTCTCTTTGCCACCCTAGTAGACACCTAACGGAATAGCCATAACCTTTAAGGTGAAAAAAAAAATTGTGACATTTTGCCAAAAGCAGGATCTGCTGTTACCCTGGATACAATAATTTGCCAACTTGAAACATAAAGGAACAACTCTGAACAAGTAAGTACATCAAGTAAACCGTACGACTATAAAGCCAGAAAATGACGTAAATGTGATAAATGAAAGGTTTTAAACTGACCTTGACGACATGATGGCTTGTTACCAAACAAGTTGTAGCCAACTTGGTTTACCACCTAGCTCTGAAAAAACCTTCGAGAATAACTCGGCGAGAAAGGGAATTAAATCTTATTTTAACACGAACAAGTTCTCTTCCTTCAAACACATTTATTTTTACTACTTATAACCAGGCATCCTTTTTTTTTTTCTTGTCCTCCGTAACATCGATCGCTGCGATCTGCTTCGCAATCCAACAGGTGGTTGGACGTTCGACTACATATGGAGATCTAGAACTTTACGAAGCCGTTTCCGAAGACTAAGAGCCGCAGCAGACCCAAACTTTAACAAAGAAAACCTTATCCTCTGGCGTATATGGATGATACTTAACCTCCGACATTTTGCTTTGCCATTGCTCTGAAATTCCATGACATACTTCAAACTGTAGCGCTTGTTACATTCCAGATAACACGAAACGATCGACTGTAAAATATCACCATCTTTGCAACTGTCCTGAAAAATCTTCCTAACTTCCTCACTTTTTCATACGTCCCTTACATATTCATACCACCTAACCTAAGTACCGCGTATTTGTAGCGAAAGAACTTCGCCTGTTCACTAAATAAATCAAAAACTCTCTCAAATTCTAAATACCCCAGACACGTTAATAAAGGTTTTTGTTGTTGTTTATTTATACTACGGACAGACTGCTACAATGTTTTACCGATCCGAACTCGCTGGCACAAGAGTCCAGTTAAACCTTGAATGTTTCTGCCAACTCACCACAAACTCTTTCAAGTACAACCTCCTCTCTTAATGCTTTTCCCTTGACGCTAATCTTCTTTATCATCATGCCCGAGAACTTCTTCCCAGTATTGATAATAAACCGCTGACCATACCCAATACCGCTGTTAATACCTAGTTCACCCATTGTTCCCATTCATTCCCCTTATTCACCTTCATTTAGCCTCATCCACGATCATTCATATACCCTCATTCACGTTCCGTCACTTGCATTCACCCTTATTCACGTTCATTCACCCGCATACACCTTCATACACCCTCATTCACGTTCAGTCACTTGCATTCCCCCCTATTCACATTTATTTACCTTCATGCACCTTCATACACCCTCATTCACGTTCAGTCATCCTCATTCACTTTCATTTACCTTCATTCCCCTTCATTCACCATCATTCACTCTCATTCACCCTCATGCACCTTCATATACCCTCATTTATCTTCATTCACCCTCATTCGCCTTCATACACGTTCATACACCTTCATTCACCCTCATTCACTTTGATTACCCTTATTTACCTTCATTCACCCTCATTCATCTTCATTCACCCTCATTTGCCTTCATACACCCTCATTCATTTTTATTCACCCTCATTCGCCCTCCTAAACCTTCATTCACCATCATTCACACTCATTCACCCTCATTCACCATCATTTACCATCATTCATTCTCATTCACCCTCATTCACCCTCATTCACCCTCATTCACCCTCATACACCATCATTTACCCTCATTGACCTTCATTCACCCTTATTCACCTTCATTCACCTTCATACACCCGCATTCACCTTCATTAACCTTCATACACCATCATTCATCCTCATTCATCTTCATACAACATCATTTACCCCCATTCACCCTCATTGACCCTCATTGAGCCTCATTCACTCTCGTTCACCTTCATACACCTTCATTCACCTTCATACACCTCCATTCACCTATCTACACCTCTATTCATCTTCATACACTTTCATACACCATCATTCACCTTCATACACCATCATTCACCCTCATTCACCTTCATTCACCCTCTTTCACCATCATTCACCCTCATTCACTCTCATACACCTTCATTCACCATCATTCATCCTCATTCACCTTTATTCACCCTCATTCACCTTCATACACCACTATTCACCTTCATTCACCTTGATACACCTTCATTCACTATCATTCATCCTCATTCACCTTCATTCACCATCATTCACCTCCATTCACCTTCATCCACCTTCATACACCTTTATACACCATCATTCACCTTCATTTACCTTCATACACCATCATTCACCCTCATTCATCCTCAATCACCTTAATTCACCATCATTCACCTTCATACGCCATCACCCTCATTTACCCTCATTCACCTTCATTCACCCTCGTTCACCCTCA
Source organism: Orbicella faveolata (assembly GCF_042242905.1). Taxonomy (NCBI): domain Eukaryota; kingdom Metazoa; phylum Cnidaria; class Anthozoa; order Scleractinia; family Merulinidae; genus Orbicella; species Orbicella faveolata. The sequence continues at coordinate 6,580,457 of NW_028301576.1, forward strand.
TTCACCTTCATACACCTTCATACACCTTCATTCACCATCATTCACCCTCATTCACCTTCATTTACCATCATTCACAATCATTCACCCTCATGCACCTTCCTACACCACTATTCACCCTCATTCACCTTCATACACCTTCGGTCACCATCATTCAACCTCATTCACCGTCATGCACCTTCATACACCATTGTTCACCCTCATTCACTTTCATTTACCATCATTCACCTTCATACACCTTTATTCACCATCATTCACCCTCATGCACCTTCATACACCCTCATTCATTTTCATTCACCCCCATTCGCCTTCATACACCTTCATACACCTTCATTCACTATCATTCACTATCATTTACCCTCATGCACCATCATTCACTCTCATTCACCGTCATTCACCTTCATTCACCCTCATTCACTCTCAAGTACATTAATGCAAAGAATGTTGTAATACATTTGCAAACTTCTGTAACGTTTACACTGTAGCCCAAGAGAATTACATGCAGTGGGAATGTTTTATGAGAACTACATATTGAGCTAAGTCACCCACACCTGTAAGAAGGCCAGCTGTATCGCGAACAAACGCACTTATGTCCAGGATTGAGTGTACTTACAAAGTTAATAATATACATGAAAAAATTAAATGATTCTGATTAGCTGAGAGCAGTGCAGTTCAAGTGTAACACTAGTGCGAAAAGTGTAACATCAGTGCAAAAGTGTGACACCAGTGCAAATTACACATCGTGATTTTGGATTATGATTGACTGAAAGACAATAGAATTGTTGTTTACAGTCTATCGAACTTTATCTCTGGCAATCTTTGTTAACCTTTCCTTTGTGTACTTTTGCAGTGAAAAAGCTGGTTCACCGCGTCAAATGGACAGGATAAACCTTCAGATACGGAAGGTACAGGAAACCTGAAAAATAACAGTTTAATAAGAAAGAAAAACACGAAAGACACAATCATAAACCATAAAGGAACAAGGATGGCGAAGGATGGAGAAGATTAACACGGATTGCAAACGACGAATTTGAAAAATTGAGGCTAAACTTTTCAATATGCGCAAACCGTGACTGAGCTCCTTTAAATAAGCTTAAATTTGGCTATTTCCGTAAAAAAAAAATACGCAAAATTATGAGAACTAAAGAAAATGTTAAAAAGAAACCGAACAAATGGCTAGATTTAAATTCTACAAAGAAACTGAATTCTAGATATAGAAGCGCTAAATTAAAATACCGTAGTGCAGCACGTACTTTCCAGCGAACTTCGTCCACAGGAATTTTTACGGTCAAATTTAAAATGTTGGTTGTGTCGATGGTTAGATCTTCGTGCGATTGCGTCAGCTTATTCATTGTCAGAGAAAAGTTTTTCTTCCAAAGATATTTTCCAAAGACGTGAAAAAGAGGTAAGAAAACTGAGTATGCGTCATAATTTGCGTGCGCATAAATTTCATCATTATTAAAGTTGAATTATGACGCAACCGTAATTACTTAGCTGGACCAAAAGTACGTTTTACGACGCTTCACCGCGGTGTTCTTGTCTGTGAGATCTTCGACAGTTAGAAGCCAATTTCGATTTATTAAATGTCTTACTTAGTTCCGAGGCTTAGGGGAATAAAACAAAAGAGACCGCCTCGGGTCTAAGGGATGAATAATTAACTTCTTTTTTTATTATTCCGTTAAGCCTCGCGGAGCCAAGTTAGAATTTTAATATATCAAAATTGGCCTATTAACTACAAACATAGCATATTCGGATCACAATTCCTTTCAGGTGCGTGTTTTTCCCCCAAGTTGCTCATTTTCCACAATTCAAAGCACACAATCTTAACGTGGGATGCATTTCTTTTGTTCAAAGCATATTTCTCGTGGCTGTAATGAATTTTAATGTGGGTATATATAAAGAAGTGTAGAATGACACACCCATTTTAGCGTCGGTCGCCGTTGCATTGAAGGCAAGGGCGAAGACGTCTTAGTCGCTTTGCTCCCTTCAGGCAAGTCCATATTTTCTTTATTTATCGCCGTTGAATTGAAGGCAAGGGCTAAGACATCTTAGTCGATTTGCTTCCTTCAGGTAAGTCCACATTTTCTCTAGCTAGTAACGTGTCCTAGCTGTTTCCCTCGTCTTTCAATTTGATCAGTTAATGGCATAATAAAACTTTCCTCAATGCTGTGAAAGCTTCGAGGTGCATGTGTTTTCCTTGACACCGAAGACTGTATTTAAGCGAAGTTGAAAATCGAATAGCAAACATTTCTCTTGTGAGTAACGGAATGATTATTTTTAATAAAATGTTTGTTTACAGCTTGATAATCTGCTTGGTTTGCCGTTTGACTTTGTCATTCGCAATTTGTTTCGTCACCTCGAAGCGCTACCATATACACTCTTTTTAACTGTTATAAAAACAGAAAATTCCAATCGTCATTGCCTTTGCTCTGATACGCAAAGAACAGTTATGTAGTTATATCAAAACCTATAAATAATCTTCAGTTCGTTCCCACTGCAGTGCACCACTTTGTTGGTAGTCGTTTAAAAGTGTTATTCCACATTTTGAGGGAGTTCTGTTGAGTGCAAGGCCGATAGACGTCCGTTAACTGATACTAATACTCAATCAAGTCAGTTTTGCTTGAGTTAACACGCGAAAAACTTAACCATGAGTTTCCTGTTTTTTCACAAGAATTGACCAGAGGCAGCAAAGTTGTATCTAAAGGAATTGAATTGGAGTGACAGGCCTCATTCACCAATTCAAATGAAGTGTAGCACGACCAGCTATGGACTCCTGGCAAGTTTCATGTTGACGACAACTCCGTTGAAGTTCAGATAAGTGAATCACAGTTGTCGCTAGCTTTCATGTAATATAATGAATTTGGACGTATTTTTGCTTAAAATTAACCCACAGACAAAAGTGACACGTATTATTTATTTCGTACTATTAAATGAAAACATTTTTCATTTATGTTGCAAATACAGGAAATCGAGTACCGAGTCTAAGATCTTACGATTTGGTGGCACTAAAGTTTTACTGTTTTTTTGTTGTTTTTTTTTACATAATCCATTCGTAGAATGCTTCAGTTTATCGTCCTGCGATCGTGTTTTTCTGTTTAAAAAAAGACTTTTGAAATCCTTAGCAAGAATCTAAGAACTTCTAACTTATTGACTACACTGCCAAAGCTAACTGACGAGCCTATAGGCGTAGTTCAATGAGGAAAACGAGCAAAAAATACCAAAATTCTCAGCGCAAGAAAGGATTTGCAAGTTCGTTAGGCTAGTTATATTGTTATTTGTTCGCCAACATGAGAGCAATTGGCTTTTGAAACAAAGAGCTGTTTGGTTGTATAAAAATTGAATTCAAAACAATTGACGTCAATGTCTGCAAGCAGTGAATATTGCTCTTTATCTCTGATCCGTTGACAGAAAAACGTATTGCCAGAATGTTGTCATGGAAATCAAACGCAGATGAATCCGATGGATTGACCACACACTTCCCAAGGTTGCCTAGAGATGGACACCAACTGGCAACAGCAAACCTGGTTGGCCAAAAACCACCTGGCGCCTGCCATGAGCTCAATGAGGAACAACATATCGTACAAAATAGAGATGTAGATGGATTGTGGCTGCCTCGTGTCCCACACAGAACGAAGAGGATTAATTAAAAAAGTAAGTAAATCTCGTCATCAACCTTACAGCAAGTCTTTCATCGTAAATGGCGGCTGTCCTTCATTATCAACTCATTCTTACGCTACCAAGTTGAATAGAAATACATGAAAGTTGAAGAGTTGTTCCAAATCGATTGTTTTAATTTGTGACGGCCATTTATTATGGTTCAACTTTCTGACCACAACATGCGAACAAGTTTTTGGGGTGAGCAAGTTATCTGTCCATAAGATAATCATAAGTGAACCTAGGTGATTAAATAACTAAAGTTGCTGCCGTTTGCTCTGCTATCTCCAGGATGACCAAAGATGTGTTAAAGGACAGTTCACGAGTTTCTGAATTTATTCATCAACCTTAATTAATTGAATTTCGTCAACGTTAACTGAATGTTGGATGGCAGTGTGCAGAGCTTCACTTCTGGCGTACGATCGATGACTATTGGAAAAACATCTTAGCTCAGATAAGTAGATAATGGTTTTCCTATCTTTACACTCCAAGAGTGTTAAAAATCGTGATTCTGATTGTAAAATTGATAGATTTTCAAGTTTCGTACCATTGCTGCGTATAAGCGTACGGTTGTCTTGTTGTCCAGAAAATGCCATAATTTATATCAGTACAATACACGTGCACTGTATTATGTTCGATAATAATTATTATAATGAGACTACCGTTTCTTTGGAAGGACTTTGGGTCGAACTTTTGTTGGCTCAGATCATTTTCGCGTGGGGGGTGGAGTTATTATGTGAAGGAACTTCTTGCACTTTTTATTTCACGTTCTTGGAATTAAGCGTCTGAAAACGTTTAGGTGAAGAGGAGAATACCACGACGTAAATAATCATAACAAAGATTCTTTAATAATCATTAAATCCAATTTTAATAGCTAGCTTATATTATAACCAAGTTAGAAAGTATTATCCTTGATTCTTGGAAGCGCGAACAATACAACCCATCTTGGATTCCATGGGAATTCTACTTCATTTTTGAAGAAAATGCTAAAATTCAAAAACACATCAAAACACTACTGTTTTCTGAAAATTTACATAGTTCTCAACTGTATCTAACACTGCTGTAAATTTATTAGTTGACAAGGTAGTGTTGATTAAATATTCTTTTTTCTCTGTCTCTCTCGCTCCAGGCGGCTGATATATCACTGTTGACAGAAAGGGTAGCGATCTTGGATCGCAATGTACTGTTGGACTCTGGCACAAGTTGACTATTGGAAACATCAAATCTCAGATAAGTACATTATTTCTACTCTCGTTAACTTTTAACAGTTTCAGTGTAAGAATTATGAAAATCTCAGAAACTGATTAACTAGAAGATATTGTCTTGATGAAGAACCAAATTCTTAGAATTAATATTAACAACAATATGAGAAAATCAGTAACAAGAACACACATTTTGAGCATGGGATGTACTTAAGAGTTACCACTTTGAAAAACTAAATTCTCAGAGTTAGCATTTAAAACAATGAGAAAACCAGTAATGAGAATATACATTTTGAGCATGGGATGTGTTAAAAGTTACCACTCAGTTCGTTATGCTGAAGGTCAACCTGAAACTATCGAATATTATTTCTCGTAATTCTTGTTTTTTTTCAAGGCATTGATGAAGACCATAACCGAAAGTTGCGGAAATTTAGATAACAGAAAAAAGTATTTTGCTAAAGTGAGAACAATGGTGGTTTCTTTTCGAGAAAAATTTAAATGAAGAGGAAGGGGTAGTAAGTAATTAATACATGGCCGCGGCTTATCAATAAAATCATCTCGTGAATGCTCACTAGTTTTCCATTAAGTCGAGATGAATGATACATCGAACTGTCGTTTTGTATGTATACATCCTTGCATTTGAGTAGTATTCTCGAGAATATAAAGTGAAGTATCTCAATTGAAAGTTTTTAATCTTCCAGTTCGTCACTTCTCATACATTGTGAACTTCATGTAAGAGTGCTGTTTGTACAGCCGTATAACTCTTGACGGTATCACAATGAGCCAAATTAAAAGTAAGATTGCTCTAAAAAGGACTTCTTCGGTTTTTGTTGTTGTTGTTGTTGTTGTTGTTGTTGCTGTTGTTTTTGTTTTTGTCGAGTAAAGAAGGATTTTAAATCTTGAAAAAAACCTGGAAAGGCACAGCTAGTCAGATGGCTGGACTACAATAGATCGTTTTCACTGTCGTGCAATAGAAAAAAAAAAAAACAAGAAAATTCGATCTTATTGAAGATAAATAAAGAAGACTTCTCTCCAAGTTTTAGGTCTATGCGCTATCCCAAACTTCAGTTATTTGCCTAAATGTTTTGCACAAATTTACAGAGCTCAGTATGGTGCCGCCATATTGGTGTACCTCCGTGGCTCGATGTATTGAATAATTTTTGAGCGACGCGGGTTTAAAAATTCAAAATTCAACAAAGAATGTAAAAGCTCATAAGGGCGTTTGCCATCCAGAAATTTGGCAGTTTTTGAAGGCCAATTTCTCCTCGAATATTTCAGCCAAAGAGCCAAAAGTTTCACCAATTACTAAGTTTCACAAGCTCTTTAAATTGTTGTAGTCAATTCGTGTCTAGCGTGACACCTTCTCCATGCAAAGTAGTATGTCAATGAGGAAAAATGTAAAAAATGACCTCAGCAATGATTCGCCAATATGGCAGCCGGAAAATAGTGTGGCAATCTGGATCTTCTTGGTTATCTAGGCCATTGATTGCCTATTCTGCACAAACCAACATATTAACACTTAACTGCTACTTTTATTTCACGAAGGTCTAAAAATCATGAGATAAGTATATATTTTTTGACAAACGCGATGTCCCGCACTGCCATAACTCTAAAATTCAAAATGCACTTGTTTCCAAACGAAGGACACCATTGTGCTGAAATGCTGTCAAGATGTATAATTTTCGCACCTCTTATGCCTGATGAGGATAGAAACTCTGGTGGCTCTTTACGTTTGGATTTAAAAGCTTGATGACGTCACGTGAAAACGTTCCACTGAATTGAGCATAGAATAATTAAAGTCGCCTTATTCAGATCTAATCATTAATTAGTTCTACAATAATAACTAAGACAAAATCCGAGAGGAAATCGAGCAATTTCAGTTTTTATTGGACAAAAACCTCCATCCAGAATAATTCTAAGTATCTTGCAGTCCTTTCTGCATTTTCTAAAAGGTTAAGATATAAATAGTGGCTTGAAATAACACCGAAAACCATTTCCCATGGAAATGTGGGAAAATAAGTTTCAAAGTTTAGAGAAATTGTGCAAACAAAGGTAGACTTTCATCATCAGTTTCATTTCACCAGTAATTTCAAGTATTTCATATGAACTTCAAAATCTGTTTCAGTCGACATTTGATGTTGTTAGAAATAATTTCCTTCGAGAAGATATTTAAAACAGTCGCACAGCCGTTTACAATACGATGTGAATAATCTCGGTACAAAGTTTTTTCCACTTGTTACTCAAACGTTTTGTAGATTCCTTCTTAATTACTCGGAGGAAGATTATTGAATGAACTTGGTGAGCCGTACCGTTACTGGAATTTTTTAACACAGGATTTGGCAATATGACTTCTAACAATACCAGAGTATACAAGCTTATTGAAGTGCCTTTGCAATTAATTCTCAACTTGTTTTTTTACTTGCATAATGTTTACATTTATGGAGCCCTGAGTAGTTTTTTTTTTTTTTCATCACGGCATGCTTATGAAGGCACGTAAGGATACTTTTTTGAATATTTTAACCGACCCACCCCTCCAAAAGAATGAAAAACGGCTAAAATATATAGGGACTTTCAGAATATATTTAGGTGATTTCAGAATATATTTACACATTGACCATTCAAAAACTGTACAATGTCTTCTTCGGGGGGTTAAATCTTACATGGACTCGTAGATAGATCAGAAAGAGAGAAAATTTTAAAAAAAAAGGGCTATGACTTAATTTAGGTCTACGGGTTAAATTTCGCGGAGAAAACGTTTTTTCGCAATTTGCGATGAGTTCTCTTTCATCAAATTTTCCCTCATCAAATGTTCGTGATACAATGTTAACAGAAAATTGAAGTTCATTTAAAAAGTTAACAAAGCAAAATTGTACTTATTAGTGTGTTTCATGTGAAAAAACGTTTTGAATGACATTCCGATGGGGAAAGGAGCATTGTTGACTGGCCGTATTATCTATTGGACGAAACTTTGTGCTAAAATATTCAGAAAATATAAATTTTAAAGAAGTCTCATGAATTATTATAACTGATCATAAAACGAAAATTAAAACTGTGTTAACACAACGATATTAAAGAAATGATAAAGGGTCAGCTAGACGTCGAACTGGAAATCCTTGAAAAAAACGCAGATTATGTAATTAATAAATGGAATTTCTGTCGTTCATCTAAATCGACTTAAAAGATCATACTTCTTGACTGGTTTTAAACTCCCTACTTTGTTTTCAATTTCATTGGAAACTGCCTGCGAAAACCTCTGTTTTTGATACATGAAAGAATGAATTTTGAGTTGTGGATAAGAAATGAAATAGCTAGCTTCAGCAACGACGATACCTACGCCAGGGACGACTCCTAGAAAGAAAAATGGTATTTCTAATCTCGTAACAATCTGCATATCTGCTCCGTCCGCCAATCAGTACTTAAAACTTGCTCAAACTAAATATGTAATGCCAGCGATCCATTCCAAAAAGAAATACAAAAAATTTGCCATCCCGACCTACGTTCTTCAAAATTCACAGAACCTGTTCATGTCACGTTACTGCTACAAAATGCACAAAGATTTAAAATGCACGCGCACAGCCATTGTTCTACTCAATAAACCTTTCGTTTGGTGACGTTTTCGTTGCTGTTTTATGTTTTTTTTTCTTCATTTGGGATTTTTTATTTCCACAATTACATCAATTACAATCCCTTTTTTAACAATTAATTTACAGAAGAACGAATAAAGTTTGGTTTACGTACAGAAGTTAACAATGACACCCCATTGAATTAATTAAGAAAAAAGATTTTGTCAATTTTTATCTTCATACTTATTTAACTTAACGATTTTCCTTAACAATAGCGTTGTCTACTATAATTATTACTTCAAACCTTCGCAGGTGTATTCCAGAAAAAAATTCGTATGCGCGCTGTTTTCAAGGAAACCCCCACAAACTATATATCAACAGAAAGGTTATAAAATGTAAAATTGGGTAAAATTATGATTTGTTTTGGATTTTGCTTTCCGAAGGCGGCAGAGGCCGTCAACTCCAAAATGACCGACTGACGCCCCAGCGAATTAATCGGGTATCAAATGCGATCGTTCATGCAAAATAACTGTGCAGTGTTTATCACAAAGCCTCAATCTCCAAAAACGTGTCAGCGTTTTCTTTTATTTCTATTGGTTATCTTTTTATAGATCTGTCAAGTTCGACTATCGAAAAATTCGCGTAACCTGTTGCGTTAAAGGCCGCCACGAGGAAACTATTTAAAATAAGGGAATTCGCCGACACACTTTTGTTCCATATCTATCAGTGAATGCTCTGACCGAATTTCATGGAAAACTGTCAAATCTGCATACCCTATTAATTCATTTAAAGAGAAGGGGTTCTCTCGAAAAACGAGTGCGAGTTTTCTACTTTTTAAGATTTAAAAACATATCTCGCCTTCACAGAGGGATGTGTCATCTTGAAAAGCCGCGAGCCAATGAAATAACAGAGCCCCTAGCGTTCACAGTATGCAAACTTGAGCTTTGCGGACTTTAAATTTCTTGACCTAAAAAATATCGACCAATGTAGCTCCGCGAAGGTTTGAAGTAACCTTAAAATTGCATCCTCAAAGATCTTCTATTATTCTTTAAACAAATTCGTTTTATTCGATTTGAAATATGTGTTTTTCAGTTTCATATTTAATTTTCTAAATTCTTATGAAGTGGCTCAAGGAAGGTAATGTTTCTCTACATCGACAAGTCCACAAGAAAGATTTTCCTAAAATTACTATATAATTAAATAGATCCATATTCCTCCTCAAAAGACCCAACAATAACATCGCAATATGTAAGCGAGAGGCTTCTGCAACTCTTGATTATGTTCAAAACCTTTTTCATTAACCTCATGCCAAAAAGAATATGAGAAAGAACAACCAAACAAAATATGGGATATTGTTTCCGTTTGCTGATTACAGATGCAGTTGGGACTAGAAACGTATCCTATTTTACACAGGCGATCATTAGTAAAGAGAACAGAATTCAACGCTTTGTACCGAAAGGAGCGTAGATACGGTTCATTAGCAGTCCTCACTGGCAGAAGAAATGCCTTTGAAACTTGCTTGTCATCAAGGCTAAATTCTTTCTTTAGTTTGACCCATTTACTTGGCTTTTCCAATTTTTGTTTTATAGGAAACCAATAGTCAGTCACATTAGCGCTTGCCTTTACTGTGCTACGCAATGTAAGAAGATTGGAAAAAAATAAGCAATGATTATCAACACAATATTTAGATTAATAAATTTCTACGTGACTGAGACTGCCCTTCCGTCCAAAAGTTTTCGTTGCCGTTACCGTCGTGGTTTGCTTGAGCTCCCTAATGTCCGGAAAGTTAGAACACACGGGTAACTGGGAGCGTAGGGCGGTGTTTCGTAAGACATTTCCGTAAAGTCAAATTTATAATCATATCACCTTTGTGGGATAACTTTGTGGGATGATTTGTTTCTCCGCCTCTTTTAGCGTAATTCCGAGAGTAGTTAACGCAATTTTCCTGTGTTTTTTTTTCCTTTGGTGACATCAGACAGTAAGTGTTTCTGATTTTCGCGAGTGTATAATTTCCAGCTAGAACTGATACGAAAAGTAAGTGTTCCATGAGTGGTGAATTCAATGTTTGGGCGTTAACAGGGTCTGAAGACAGATGTCAGCGAGGCATCAATTCTAAACCAAAGCCGGTTGTTCACTACATCACATGACTAAAAAATAAATGTATTATGGTTATGTTTGACAAAGGGAAATTGTGACAGGCGAGAGAGTTTACAAAACTGTTCGGCTACGTATATACCAGCCCAAAGGGCAATAAATAGACGGCTTTCTTGCCAATTTCGAATTAAAAACTGACTCTTCGTACATCACTTGCACAAAAAAGTGACTTGACTCAGCTCGAAAGCTCATTTCAAGAGCACCGCTTTAAAAATTGCAAATGAGCCAACGGATAATAAAGTTATAAAATTGACAGTGGATCAGCAATTAAATCTCTTGACTGAATTAAGACATTGCCAAAGAGTCAGGTGATGAGAATAAATAATACATCCACTATGAGATATTGTCTTGATGTCAAAATTTACAATATTTATTGCCAAATTTTCATCTTTCGCATATAAAAATATACGAGAAAGAATGTAGCAACTAAGTATTGAATGTTTCATACTTTTAAGAGGAAAAAATATTAAACGTAAGATTTATTTTGTCAAATCACTCGGATTGTGGGCTGAAATAGCGCCACAAAACACCAGCAACAGATTGTTTTCAGTCGTGACTAAAGCTGACTCTATGCATTCTTAAAGAAGAGGGTGGGTAGAAGAAATGTACAATTTGCAAGCTCTTTGCGGCGTTCTTATTGGAAAAGGTCAAAGAAAAGAATTGGATTCACGTGTTTGAAAACTTTGCTTAAGTTCAATCTTGACACCAAAATTGCAGTACATGTTCAAGAAGGGAAATCGATGCCCCCAAAATAACCATTACGTTTGATTTAGGAATTCTGGCTTTATAAATTACCCACAGACAAATTGTAAGAACTGTTCTTGTGGCATATTGTGTAGATTTCATCTCGATACAGTCCCTTTTTTAGAGCATTAAATGAAGCGGCTGCAATTTGTGGCAGCTCGACTTAGCATTTTTTATTAAAAAAAAACTAAATGACGACTAAGAAGTTCAACGACAAAAATAGGAAAAAAATTCCAAAGTAATAACAGGAGTGCGAATTTAATTCCTTGCATGGTACAGTCACATGAAAAATGATAAGGAAAAACAGTACTTTTGTTTTAAGCGTCCTGTACAAAAAAGGTTGTGATGTTCTTAACTGGTGATTTATGGAAGAAAAAGTGAGAAACTTGTTGAACTGTAATTTAGAGGTGGATTGTTTATAAATTCAAGAGAAAGATATCTTTACGATTTCGGAGCAAACGAAGATGTGATTTTCCAGCTTTCGCTCCGCTCCAGTTTTCAGGTATTGTTCCTAGAAAGCAATAACAAATTCAAGTAAAAAAGTCGTTCATCACTGAAACGTGTTATGTCGATTATAGAAATGAACTCTATTATTTCCAAGAAATAGTGATCGACAGCTCATTTCTCCTTTCTGCAGATGATGAGAATTTCAATTAATAATTTCAGTTAATTACAATAATATTAATTTCAACAAGATGATGAGAAAAAAGGAAGTCATCAACTTTGGATCATTGTCTTGATGGAACAGTGAATAGGCCATTTTCGAGTTTACCTTGTCCTTCTGTTTGAAAACGAGTTCTCGTGCAAAACCACTCTTGCGGTGGAAGGCAAATTTCACTCTCCTTATTTCTTTCTGTACAATGACATTAAAAAATAAGATGTTCAATACGCAGACACGTGAGTTAAGTTATAATTATCCATTTCCAGCGTTCAATAGTGCTGCCCACTTTGTTGCAAAAGTAAACAAGAAGTAAAGTTATATTATTCCATAATGAGGATTAGTTTTCGATTTTCCATTATTTTATTGTAACCAGAAATAATTTGGCAACACTCTGTTAAAAATGCTGCGGAATAGCTTAAGGTATTTTAAAATTATTCAGTACCTTTAAGATTCCTGGAAAGAATATAGCCTAGAATAATAAAATATTTCTGTTTGTCGTGAATGGATATTAAATTTTCCAGTTAGTACCGATAAAAAGTGGTAACTCCATACATGTTTGGAGCGTTTCTAGCTACGGTCTTAAGAGAGGTGTCGGCGAGACATCAAATTCCCCAACAAACCCGTTCTCTATATAAAAGGACTTACTATACACGACAAGTTCAGTGATAAAATAAACGCACTCTGTTTAATATGTCTGACAGTGGGAAACTGACAAGCGAGATAGTTTGCAAATCTGATTTTGCCATCAGTCTCCAAAACGAAATAGAGCTTTTTGTCTACCAATTTTGAGTTTAAAATATGTTTCTTCACACTTCAGTTACACAAATAAACAGTAATTTGAGGTTCACTTAAAGAATGGCTTGATTTAGCTCGAAAGATCATTTCATGGGCACTTTATAGAATAGTAAATGAGTCAAGTTGAATGCTTTGTCTTACGGATAAAAAAGGTTTAAAATTGACAGGGGAAAAGCAATGTGCTCGTCACGTAGAAAATAGCGGCAAGGTAGAACTGAATGAACTTTTCAATTCTCAAGAACTAGAAATCAACAAACAATTTCTCCTAGCTGTCTTAAAACATTCTCAAAAAGTCAAGTGATGAGAATAAAGAAATAAAGAAACTGTATAGGATGTTGTCTTGATATCAAATCTGACAACATTGCCGAATTTTCTAGTATAAGTTTAGTCAGTGTATCCATGGATACCATGTGTGTTCCTTGCTGTTTTGAAGGTAGCTGAAGTAGATCTACAGTTCTTATTCATTTTAGCATAACACGTTGTTAACTTGACTTTCTATAGAATGATAATAGAATCCTGGTTAACGGATTTTGTGATAAAGTAGCACCCAAATATTGATGGCAACCTATCAAACCTAAACGATACGAATAGCTTGTGTATATGAAAAGAAATTAAAGAAAGAAAAAACTTGACATAGAGATTTGAAATTTTTGCGCTCATTCTTGTTAACCCAGTACAGTTGGTAAATTAGCATATAACGTCTCAGTGCACGTATTTTCAATTGTCTAGATAGCACTTACACTTGCCTTCTAACTGATCAATAATGATAATTCTTGTCAACAGGATCACAGAGATTAGACGGAACCGTTAAGAAAATGGGCTGCAGCACTGATCAATATTAAATTCAACCACCTTAAAATAAAATGTTAAAAAAGGAGGTGAGCAAGTCTTCGAAAAGAGTTATGTGACTTTTTGGAAAAACATTACTAAATTTTTGAAAACTATTTAAGCAATAAACAAGACTTGCAAGGTAGCTTTCATCAGCATTTTCTTCTTTAAAACAATGTGAATCAAAGTACAGTACTTAATTGAAATTTCGCAAAGCCTTTCCTTATGTTAAGAAGGTGTAAGGGCCAATTAAAGGACACAAAAAAGAGCTCTTAAAACCTTCTACAACATTAGATCATTAAATAACGAAAAAAGGATATCTAAACAAGCCGCAAACTAAGTTTGCGGCCAAATCTTGTGTCCTTGTCCATTACTTAAAAACTTCAACAAAGTGTGTTAATAAATAAAGATCTTAACCCCCCACCCCCACCCCCCCAAATGATCTCAGCAGGTCAATCCAACAAATCACAACATTGTTCTGCGCAACATGTTGCGCGCGCTTGGCCACCCTCTTGAGACCTCTTCAGATATATTACGAACTGATGGCTCATACTTGACAAAAACACCAAACACGTCGCAACAGGGTGGCCAAACGCACACAACATGTTCGGAGGAGGTAGCAGGGAGCAAGATGACTCTTTTTCCCTCCTTGCTCCTCCCCAGAGGAGGTAGCAGGGAGCAAGATGACTCTTTTTCCCTCCTTGCTCCTCCCCAGAGGAGGTAGCAGGGAGCAAGATGACTCTTTTTCCCTCCTTGCTCCTCCCCAGAGGAGGTAGCAGGGAGCAAGATGACTCTTTTTCCCTCCTTGCTCCTCCCCAGAGGAGGTAGCAGGGAGCAAGATGACTCTTCCCATCGTTAATTTATTCATATATTCAATTTAGGTGATGACTCTAGAAATCGTAAAAAACAAGGTGGAAATGCTTTTATTAATAACAGTGATTATCCTTTACCTTGCTTGGAAGGAGAATTACTTTGCATTTAAATTTAGTTGAATCCGAGATACACTTTCTCTTCCCAAAGCGGAGCGCAATGCCTTTAGAAAATCGTCAGTGAGAGATACCCCTACACGATATTTTGGGCACATTGGTTTATCTTTTGGCCAAAATTCCCCACTATCTTACCGGGGAATACTGTTTGAAGAGCATAATTTCTGTTCCTCAAACCTCCACTCCACTGAATGAAACAATCGTGCGTGAGGAAGAAATTTTTTCTATAATCCTCTACTTTCCTAGGAAGGAGATTTGGAGGGAAGGTTATGTCTTAACCATAATCTCTTAATCTTTTCTTTAAAAGTCAAAAGTGGTTACATTTTCAGTAAAACTTCCTCCCAAAGTAATTTTCTTTAAGATGGTCAAGGTTTCGGAAATGGCTGAAAGACTAGACTGCTTATTTATGCCCATAGTGTCGACACAGTGTAGTTTAGTCTTACCGCTACTTCTTAACCTCTAACCCTCTCAGAGAAAAGTACTTTGGGAGGAAGTCTACCTCATACTACCACCCCTTTTTGAACTTTAAAGGACGAGTGGAGGATTATGGATGAGAGTTAAACTTCCTCTCCGAATATTCTCTCTAGGAAAGTAAAGGATTATGGACGAGGTTTAATCCTCCTTCGCGATTGTTTCAATCAGGGGAGCGGGGGTTTTGGGGGACAGGAATTAGGACTCTTCGAACAATCTTTCCCTGTAAGATGGTGGGGGATTTTTGGCCGAAAATAAACTACTGTGCACAATGGCTTGTGTAGGGGTATCTCACGATTTTTTTTTATCTGACGATTTTTTTCTGGCATTGCCCTCTGCTTTGGGAATGAGTAATGTTCATTGGATAAAACTGAATTTAAACGCAAAGTAAAGGACAACGACACATGTTTAACCGCACTCACCTTTCTGGTTCTGCGGCATATTTTTTTCTACAGTTATTTTCTAAATAATATTTTATCACAGGAAGGTGTAAGAGCTTATTGGAGTCTAGTCTTTAATTTGCTTTTTGCACCTTCCTTACATCAGCTAAGTTTACTTTCGTTATTTGCGAAAATCTCTATCTTTTTATTCTTCCCTCATACAGACTTAATATTATATATATTCACGTCAGCTTCATTTGTTATTCAACTATTCCATCGTAACTTACTCTGAGGATCAACAGATTTACGATAAACGGAGTACAGGTGCTTTTCTTAAAGTTTATTTCCAAGCTCAAAGAGAATTTATTTGAAAGTGTTTCTGCATTTGTCTTTTAGCCAGTTGTTCGCTGTGGTGTATCATTGTTCACTTTCTTTACTATTCCTCAGGCTACCTGTTGATCGAATCAAATATTAACAGTTCATCAGAATGTGTCACGCAGAATCAACATGTATTATTATGCGATGAACTGTCGGAGTGAGGGTGCTGCTGCGATACTCTCCTACTTGTTCTATATTTTCTTTCCAAATAAAACTTACGGTACTTACATACATAATGAAATGTTCACAAGGTAACGCTAGCTTTTGGCTTCAGAAAAAAATAAACAAGTACTAAGCAAAATGAACTAGTCGTTTAAGTATAGAACTCTTACTAAATGATTGCCAATTAAATCTCTACACTTTAAAACGTCACCATAGTGTTATCGAGCGCAGAAGGAACTCTCTTTTGAGTCCATCTTTCAGCTTTGTCCGAACGATTATCAGTTTTTTTTTTCTAAAATTGCGAGTGCTGTGACGGCAAATGGCCTTGTTTCACTGAGCCTTCTGGAGAATTTGATTATCCGTTCAATATTTCTAAATCCTCTTCCGAAACTTCGGTGAGACGAGAAAAAATGTCCCTGTTTTGCAGACAATCTTCAACCACTGAATAGTAATGGTGATCGTACAAGATATACCCTCGCCAATCAGAATGCAGTATTGCATTAGTATAATCCGGTAGACTTGTACTAATGATAAACAGATTACTGTACCGTTGTCAAGCACAATAACTGTTGGTTATTAATTCTTACATAATGATCAAGAGTGATCACAATAAAACGTTTTCATGAAATCATTATGAAGAATGATTGACTTTGTGAATTCTTTTGTTAGAAAACATTTCTGGACCTAGAAATGTTAAAGTTAAAATTGTAAATTTCATTTTCAAAGTTAAAACTTTAACTTTGCAGCAACTATTTACTTCTGCTGGCATGTTGACACGACCTTGTTTCCTTACTTATGATCAACAACACGCTCTGCCTCGATCTGAACCAGAAGGGAAGAAATGACTTGCATTTAATGTCTTTTTTCAGGTTTTCTGAACTGCACTTAACAAATCTTAAGAAAGAAACTGACATATTCATTTTCACTTGTCTTATTCGCATCCTTGGATGAGCCGTGGCCCAATATTTCTCTGCAAACTGAAGTCGAGTGATACAAAACTTAAACCCTTCTCCGCTGTGTTAATACTTGGTTGGATTATCGCTTACAGAAAACAGCACCTCTTGTCAAAGATGGTTTTTTATGTTTTTGGTATCCTTAAAGGGACACAGTCGGCTTTGGGACCGCGCTGACCTGGACACTAGTTTTCTCACTTTGAAAAAGTGTATCATATTTGGTTAAAAAACAGTATGGATCGTGTCTCTGTGATATGCAAATTAACTATCAAATCAAATGGTATCTAATGCGCATGTGCTCCAGCTGACTGTGTCCCTTTAACTTTTAATTGAGTACCACTGATTCATGCTTCCAAAGTATTGATATTATTGATCAAAGAACGTAAAACCGAAAAATCAAAAACAAAGCCTCTGCAATCTTTTCAAGGCACTGGACGTTTTTGTTAAGCTTTTCGAAATATATGAATTGATTATGTCGTTCTGAAACCTTTTTATCAGCCTAGCGTCTTTGTCAGTAGTCCGACATCACCAAGTCCAATTACATCCTTTACAGGGACAGGATCCGGTACTTCTTTTTTTATTAGGTTACGTCGGTCCTTGCAAATTGACCTTGTGTTCTCACTGCTTGCCAAAGCGTCGCTTATTCAACTATCAGAAACCATAGTACACTCGCCTGCCAAGGAGTTGAAAAACAAATATTGCTTCGGAAACAACATCAAAACTCGATCTGCTATTACCGACCAGCTAAGAAATAGACTTACAAATGCGGGGTGAAAATACAGCCTTTATCAGCAATGATGTGAAATGATTTCCTGCTGCAAATTATTAACGACCTGTTAACATGTCCACGACTAAATTTCCTCACGGTTACGTGTTTGATTCTCGGTTCCAGTTTCTTATAGGTCATCGATACAATTTCAAGCATATCCTTAAGACAGTTGCATTTGTTCAAATCATCGTTAATAGAGGGAATGGTTAAGGATCCCACCAAACATCAAAAAAGCAAACAAACAGGCTAAGAGTTATGTTGGAAGGTCTTTGACCCTGTACATCTTTTTGTTTTATGCTCCTAGACTGTGCATGAATTACGTAATCGCAATGTTTCTATTGGTTAGTTGTATGAGCAAACATAACCACTTTTTGGATTCTTCCAGATTTTGTGCACGGTCAACCTCCCCCCCCCCCCCTCCCCCGCCCCAAACAGCCAACAAAAACATACAACAAAGAAATTTGCCATGATTCATAACCATTTCCCTTTATTAACCATGTTCAAATGTATTGTGTTTAAGTACTTTCTTATCTCACTTTAATTATTGCCAATGCGTCTCGAAACAGTATTTAGGTCAATGCTCTTTCCAGTATCTTGATAAAGTGAAAACAATGGAAACTGACGCAGGTCAATATAAATAACTAAACTTGGTAACTCCTTGTTTAAACAATCAGGGAACGTTTTGTTGTGTCAATTAGTTCACTGCTTTTCTTGACGTTCCTGTGGCAAACAAGCACACTCAAAGGTGTTTTATGAATTTTGGTGTACCTTTCTAAGCTCAAGTTTATGTTTTAGAGATTGTTTTGGTTTTTACAAAGTCTTATTTAAAAAAAAAAATTGAATCACCATATTTTTTAGTATTTTCAAACTTTTTGACATATTTGCAAAATTTTGAAATCCAAGATGGAGGTCTTTTTCAAAAGCACGATATCATTTTTACCTGACAAGTTATTGCACGAAAATTAACATTCCTAGATGATTAATCACCACATACTGCATATATCTTTTATTACTATACAGCATTTATAATTTGATGAGCATGGAAAGAGACACTCAGTTAACCTTCACCCTTTGCATGTTCTAAAATTTGTTTCATTTTAAGAACTCCATATAAAAGATGAAAAGGATAGACGAATATGATTAATATTCAAAAGGTTTGTTCAAAAGTTCCAAAGCAAAAATTAAACCTTAATGATAATTATGTCTTGAAACCTTTCCTCAGCAATACTGATTGTAAATACTTCTTGTGAAATCACGGTTCCTGCACTGAGACTAGTTTCTAACTTATGATAATAACGTTTTTCAATGCAATAACTTTGAACTAATCTTCCCTATGTCGAATCGATGTGAAAATTATACACTGAGTTGCTAAAATGAGTTTAGATCAGGAGTCATAATCGGGGACGACGGAGACCGTAAGCACGCGCCATTTCTAGTATTGGAGCTGTCCCTATGATATGGGACAATTTTTCTATTTTTAGAACAAATTGCGCCATCGTGTAAGGAAAGCGCGTATACATGCTGCGAGGATTTTTGCGGTTGTAGCGCGGGGAAAACGGCATCCGAAATTACCGATATGTTTTATGCTTTTGGCCCACAACTCAATACGTTTATGTCTGTTGGAATTTTGTTTAATTATTTTCGTCGTAAGCTGCTCCAATTCGACTGAAGTAAGACAATGTCGAATTTAGGTATGTCCCGTTTTATATCACTCAGACCAAGTTGCGTACCGCTGCTTCTTTTACAAGAGTTCCACTTTACTCCACTGTAAATTTCAGATACGCTGAAGATTAACAGCTTTTCCGTAACACAGCAAAAAAACTAGTTGGAAAAATTTGGATATTGCAGCGTTTTAGGACTTCAAAGTTTCCCTCCTCTTGCCACACGCTTGCGGGGATTTCGCCAGAGTCTATCACAACCGAAAAGTAGTAAAAAATTGCAAGTTTGCATTTCGCCTGAATTGTAAGCAACACTTGATATTTCATCAAGGCCCAATAAGTTTACGTCTGTAGATACGGCGAGGCTTTGTGTAAAAATTCAACAAATTGTCTGTTGTCGATGAATAAGAGCGCCCGCCGATGCGTGTTTTGTACAGTCAGTAAACATGACAAATTGGACTTCCGCAATAATATCTCTAGTTTTTAAATATGTTCAAGGTTGATAAATGTTTGAGAACATATTAAACTGCTTAGCTGAAAATATATGAACACAGCAGGAATAATCAGCAAAATTACGATGACGCTTTCTTTAATCAACTCGAATAACGATTTCGATTTTGTTGGCTGAGTTATCAAAACTCCTTGTCTATTTTATTTTCGCAGCTGTGTAAAATTTCACTACGTTGAAGAAACACACACGATAGTAGCCTTTTGGCGTTGGTGAAAATTGTTGCAGAATCTCAGCACAAAAGATAACGAAAGAAATCTTTGTCAAGATTTGTTGCCCATTAGCTACAACACCGACTCGGACTTTAAAGTGCACGCCCTGGAGCTACTTGTACGTGTCGGACTTTCCTTCCAAAAATTTTTGCAAACTTGCCAAACGACCAGAAATAATAAGAAACTATCAAAAACAGGTTTTGGTTATGATTAAGCACTGTTTGAGAAATTCACAAATTACCTCGATACCAGAGTAGAGAGATTTCTTACATAAACTTTATTCTTTAGACAACATCCACGCGAGAACCCACGACATGTGCGTGGATCCGCGCGGATGTATGTCGTCAAGGTGGCGCAATTTGTTCTAAAAATAGCAAACGTGCTCCCTATCATTAGGTGCGCGCAGATCCCGAGACTTACGGTCTCTGTCCCCGGTTATGGCTCCTGCTTAGATTAAAGATTGTTTATTTATTACGGAAAACGACATTCCAAGGAAGCGGGAGACTGCGCGTGTAGCAATTAACATACTATGTAAATTCAAAGCTTTCTACAGTTTTCGATTCTATTTTATCTATTTCCATTTCATTACTACATTTCATATGTGTAAACAGTAGTTTTGACACCTTTTGACCTGTGTACTTGTTTTATTTATCTATTTTTCTCTGGGTCCATTTTTTTCTTTTTGCTGTTTGTTTCAAAATGTATCGACCATTACTTCAATTTATCATTTCAGCTACCCTGCGAGACTAGCGTCACATTGCTTGAATACTGACACAAAAACTTTATTCACATGCAACAAACTGTTGTTTTCTTGAGAAAAAGAAAATACTCAAACTACACTTTGAAATCTATGTCGGTGAAACATCGCTACATCGAAAACATGACATTTCTCTCAAGGCTTGAGCCCACTTGTGCCCGGACACATGCAAGTACGTATCGAAACCAAACAACGCTCGTAAATATTTTTAGCCACCTGAAAAATTAATTCTGTTTTATCTGTTCTAAACGTTAATTTTCCATATTAAATGGTGTAGCAAGACAGTAATTTGCCCTAGGCGATGATATTTTTTCATTCACCTCCATGTTTAACACTGTACTTATATCAGTTACACAGACGAAGAAGTAGGGCATGTTTATATAGATTTTGGTCAAGCTCCGAACATTGATGACCAAAAAATGATCGTGTTTGCCAAAGCGCAATTAGAATTGTCATGCCGATAAAGTCATGAGCTCTATTAGTCGTTATAAATTAAGTTGCTGTTTGTTCTTGAATGCCTGGCAATACTATTTTAAAACAAATTTGATTTTGAGCAATTCGCTCTCTAAATGAATCACCTTTAAAGTTCATTTGCGGCCTCGTATAAGGAAAGCATTGTTCGCACTGCAAATTATCCTTGTACTATTAAACTGGAATTGTTCTCGTAAATTGTCGTACATGGTTCTCTGTCTGCAACATAAGAGGATCACTTCCTCAAACAGTCTTCGTTCGCAAAGCCAAGCCGAGAGTAAGCTGAAATGCCACTTTAGAATCTTTGTTTTTCACAATGTTTATATCAAAATAAATTTGCAACAATTACTAGTACCACCACCACGTTTTTATTCTGTTAAATTTGAATTCAAAATGTCAGGAAAAAGCACTTCAATTTTACATTGCGGAGAATATTGTTCCGTTTCAAGTTGTCCTTTAAAATAATAAATTGCGATGTTCAACCTTTCACTTCAGTCTCGTACTCAAAATATTAATTTTCCCAATTGATTGTCATACATTTCTTTTGTTCTTAGTTTATGAATTTGGTAACATTGCCTTTGTAACATACTTGACAACGCAACGAGGTACGATGAGGTTATATTTTGATCACTCTTGGACTGAATCCGTTAATGATAAACGACTAGAGAAACAAGAAAACGACTTATCTGAAGTAAGATATTTACAGGCCAGGGTCCAAGAGCCAGTACACTGCAATCCAAAATGACTACATATTTCTTTGAAATTGCATTTAACCTAGAAAGAAAGGAAACATCAGCAAAATAGCTGGTTAATATTGATTGTATCACTTAACACTTACTGTTTTCACAATGTTCTTACGAAAGTTCTAATTATTAACACCAGCATGTTGTTTTATTCTGTTAACTTTGATTCCATTATGTCATTGGACAAGTCTCCAATCTTCAAGTAAAATTCTTCTCACTAGTTACAATATATCCTGATTGCAATATTTTCTCTCCAACTGAGATACTTATAACAAGGGTCAGGAAGGCATTTATATGGTTACCCTTTGGACTGAAACCGTTCAATGGTAAACAGAGAAGAAAACGACTTACCTGAAAAAAGGTGTTTTCAATGGCTGTCAGCTTGAACCAGGCTTCGAAAGCTTACACACTTTGATCCAGCATGGCTACACTTTCCATTGAAACGATGTTTGCATTCAACCTGGTGATAAGACGAGCAAAAGACAACAAGTTAAATTACTTTTCAACGATTATCGGAACTCCAGTTGTGTTAATTTCGAATATTTGCCCCTAAATACACATTTACAGTGCTTTTCTAAAGCATTACTTTGTTGAAATTGATGAACAAATCTCTCGCAATCGTGTTACTTTTAAGAATTCGTTCGGACATCAGAACAATTCCTCGTTGCCCAACCGGTATCTAAGAGTTTATGGGTTCGAATCCCGTCACGAACTGAGATGTTCAATTCTTTGTCCCACGCTCACCACAGGATCAAAATTTAATCTTTCACTACTTCCGATTAGATTTCTCTACAGGATACTTGGAATGACACAGTTATTTAAGTGGTCGACGACAAATTCAAGTAAAATAAGGAAAGGGTGAACTTATCTGAATTAAGATTTTTCCAATATGTCATAGTGCACCAGCGTTCGAGAATTACACACTGCAATCCAAAATGGCCACACTTTCTCTTCAATATCCGAGTTCACCTGGCAAAAAGGGAGATAAAACATAAAACAAACTATTTTTTTCATCAGCAAATTCGAGACGTGTTTATAAATTTAATAACAGACAATTCTGCAGTGACTTCTTAAAGCAGGTATCAATACTGTATGGTAAAATTATTTAAGAAAACACTAAATTTTTGTTGGCTGGCAAATCTGAAACAAACTTCCTGGTTCTGCCGAGGACATTAAAATAGTCAAAGATTTTCTCTGCAAGATACTTTGAAATGTATTGACATGGAAGGAGATTTTATTAACTTTGGACTGAAACCGAAAAAAACGGAAAATTTGAGGTGCTGGACTTATTGTAGGGAAAAAGCGTTTCCAGCCATTAGCAAGCAGTGAACTACTAATTGAAACCACTCAGTCCAAGAGCTAACGAAGTTGCTTTTCTTACATTGGCAAATTTTCAGTCCTTCGTGTCATAAATTTTCCAGAAACCAAGTGAGGCAAGTTGCAGATAAATTTCTAACACCGGCAATAAATATTTTATGAACGTTACTGCTGAGCTTTGGTCGTACATTTAAACAACATTTCTCAGTTAATGAATAGAAAACTGCAAAGATAATATCTGGTCTATCTGAACCAAGATGTTTGCAATACTTACTTTGTACCAAAGAACATTAGAGCCACGCACTGTCGTACAAAATGGACTTGTTTTCTCTCAGCATATCTTTTTTAAAACCTCCATGAAAAAGAAAAGAGGAAACTTTGATACACTGACTTTTAAAAATTGCGTTAGGCTTAGGAATTTGGTCAAAACAATGCAGAGCTAGCGTTTCACAGAGACATTTAAAGCATAAATACTATTCAGGCTGCGTTTGAACGCACAAAGCAGTATACATTTTTTTTTTTTGTTACATGCCTGAAGACAGTTCATTTGGTTATTTCCTTCAGGATGTACTCAACATGATAAAAGAAAATCAATTATTTTCTTTCTTGGACTGATACTGCAAATGGTATAAGACAGAAGAGTTAAGAAAATGACAACGAGCTTATCTGACTATAAAATCTTTCAGATGTCGTCTGCTTGCATCGAAGCGAAGGGTAAACACTGCAATCCAAGATGGCTGCATTTTCTTTCAATGGACGTGCACTCTGTGTTCAACCTTGGAAAAAAGGGAGCAAATGTCAATAAATGAAGTAAATCTCCTTTTATTCAATAGAACAGTCTTGTAGTTGTACAATGTTGCTATTTTCAGGCATATTACATTGTATTCGCTAGCCTGAAATCAAGAGACTAGAGAAATGCATTTTATAGTGGTGACTGGCTTTTTTTCGCTTAGAAAATTTACTGAGTACAAACGTGCCAGGTCTGGGATTCTGGTGGTATGTTGTATTTCGATCAATCTTGCTCTGAATTAAATCGTTTACCAGGAAAACGACGAACAAATGACAAAACTACGATGTACTTATCTGAAATCAGTCATTTCCTGTAGTCAACTACCAGGTTGCGCTAGAGACCAAGAACTACAACCTGCAATCCAAAAAGGTTAAATTACCATACACTAGAACAAAAAAATCATAAAATTGTAGCAAGGGTCAAACTGAACCATAGCAATCAATTTATCATGATAGCTATCTTAGTCAGAATTTTTAAATCAGACTTTGCAACAAGGTCAGATCATACTTGTAAAATAAAGATAAAGTAAAACCTAGAATTTACCGGAAATTGGAGTTGATCGTAACAAGAAGAGACTGATAAGGAGAGAACGGAGCTTCAAAGCTGAACACGGCTGGTCATAATAGACTACGAGTAGTCCCTCTTTCGCTTAGTCCGTCGTGCGTGAAGCGAAAGAAATTCGCGAGAAAAAAATGGCCGCGCGAAATCCTCGGGGCTCCTCGCCTCCAAGATTTCGCGCGGCTATTTTTTTTCTCACGGTTTTCTTTCGCGTCACACACGACGGACTAACCGAAAGAGGGACTACTCGTAGTCTAGCTCATAATGGTTACATTTCCTTTGGGTTCCCCTCTGTTCGTCTAATTCCAGAAGCAGAGAGGAAACTGTCAAAAATATATCACCTTTGAGTTTGAGGTCTTATCAGTCGGTCAATCAGTTTGGTAGTTAGAAACCGGCCATATAACATCGGACAATATCGCCTGCATTAACAAATTTCTTAATGTTCTCTTAGGATTATTTTCTCGCCAGAATTCAACGCAAGTTTGCTCGAAATTGGTTCCATTCGTCAAGTAATTTCTGATTTCACGACAATGTGAACAGTTATGAAAACATGAGGATGAATGAACAAAAGCCACAATGCAATTATAACTCAAATCTGCCTTCATTTCTGAAATTCTAACCAAATATTTTGATATTACTTACCCGAAAATGTATCAGAAATCAATCGTGAGGCGAAGGACAAGGATGGCTGTATAACATCTCAACAAAGTCGCTTTCAAAGTAAAACCGACTAAATTAAACTCCAATTAAAACATTCACGAGCAGTAAGTTCAGCGATTGTATGGAAACAAACTGTTCCTGCATGAGAAAAGAATTTAAATTCTCAGGGAATATTATTGACGTAACTTTAAAACTGTTGATATTAAGTCAGTCAGATCTTCATACCCTTAGCAACTCAGAGCATCGGAGCAATGGATAACAAGCCGGGTCTAAAACACAGGTCACATTCCACAGTTCAAGAGTAGAAATCCTTACTCTACTGATGAATAACTATGCCAAAAGTTTCCCCTCGATCTAAAACAACATTTTCGCAGAGTGCTAGGGCTAATTAGGGCTAGGAGACTGAATCTTGGTGCTGTTTATTTATCTGTAGTGCAGTGACTCTGTACTCTGACCTGTGGAATGTGACCTGCAGTTCAGACCCGCCAAGGACAACATTAAACAGTTACAAATACGACGAACAAGAGAGCTAGTATTTCTGAAATGTGGTATTCAGTAAGAAACTTTCAAACCTGCTATTCCGTTGTGCTTGTCTAAACGAACTTGGTAATTCTTTATTCCGAAAGTTTCACACCCTCCCAGTTTTCAACAATTTCTTCACTGTGTGGACGTAAAAAATTGCTCAACGAGCTGGTTATACTAAACCACTAAACTGCGGAAAAAGGCAAGCGTAGCGAAACGAGGCGAAAAGCGAACAAGATCATGAAATGAAAAAACGAAAGCGTATACTTATCTGCGAAGGGGAGCACATCGACGAAGATACTGGTTCACCTTCACAACACACGACGCTTTCTGACACTAAAATGAACGGGATGTCCTTTGAGACTTCCTTACATACACGATTAAAATTCATTCCACCCACTAGAAAAGTGTTTGCTGCATCAGAATATTTTATTGAGATTTCTGTGCGTCAAACAATAGAGCATACAATGATATCAATAAAAAAATATCGAATAAAGCACGCACTCAGTCGCCAGTTATTTTCTTCTAAAAAAGTATAGGTATTTCAAATGAAATTCGTTGAATAGTTTTCAAGAAGTTGACTCTTGAAGTCCTTTGTGATATCACTTAAAACCTCAAGGAAAGACTGAACATGTGTCTTCGGGAGCTTGAAATTCATCGCCGCGTTTTAAATGCACGTGTCTTATTCTCAGTTGTGTTGGCATTTTATAGAGCCAAGCCCTGAAAACTAAACGTGTCAGGTGTTTACCATGATAGGCACGGAAGGCGTGCTCGGACTATTCGGTGACAACACTGGGACTGTAAAATTGTGTAAAAGCAAAAAACATAAACATATTAAAAATAATTCTGATAAATGTATTTATCATCAATTCTGTCCAGAGCAATGCTTTTCTCTGACTTTCCCTTGATAAAAATAAAATTTCTCTAACCAAATAAACAACAGACATAGTAACGGTTTCTAGCCTGCCCTCAGATTTCTATATTGCAAAAATCCAAGTTGTATAATTTCAAAGTAACAACTTGGATTCTTGTTTGTTTTCAAAATGACTGTACAACTCTGATTTTTTACTACAAAAATCTTAGTTGTATAATTTCAAATGTACAACCCGGATTTTCCTATGAAAATCCAAGGTGTGCAATTTTTCTAGTGATAACTTCATGGGTTGTCACAAAATAAGAATGGCAAACCCATTTGGAGCACTGTCAGAAAATGTGATCAAGAACTTCATGTTAGCCAGCCGATGTATTCAATTTATGTTAACAACTAACCGAATCTTGCGGAAAGAGCTTTTATTTCAGATTTGCGCCGATGGCATGATTCTTGACGATGAGGATTTAGAAGTGAACAGCCAACCACCTCCCAGACTGGAATGGTAAAATTGTTTCACTTTCAACGTTAACATATTGTTGTCCCCACATTGGCCAGCAATCGACCACCTTGATTGGTTCTGATCCGGTTTACAAGGCTGCCTCAGTCTTTGATCACGCGAACCGTGCGCGAGGCGTTTTGCTGAATTCTACCAAGTCTGCACAACGTTACTTGGTAGATCAAGTTAAGAGTTCAACGATAAGTTGTCCTGGTTTAGTCTTATGTTTAGTTCCGTTACAGCCTCCTTAGTGCTTGTGGTAACATATGGCTTCTGGTGTGATCCGAGGAGGAAGACAAGAGAGACATCCAGGATACAATGGTAAGTCCTCTGAAAATACAATCAACCTCCCATTCTTCCTCTTGCGACGCCTTTTAACGTTTAAAACCAAATGGTCCATATTTTGCATGAAACTAAGCACAGACAAAAATTGAGTAATAACCCTCGTTATTTTCGGATTTTGTCGGAGGTGCGGTGGCCTCATGGTTAGTGTGCTTTGTCTCCGGATCGAGCAGTCAGGGTTCGAGCTCTGGCCGGGGATATTGCCTCGTGTTCTTGGGCAAAACATTTTACTCTGACAGTGTCGTTCTTCACCCAGGTGCATAAATGGGTACCGGCGAGCTTAATACTAGGGGTAACTCTGCGATGGACTAGCATCCCATCCAGGGGGAGTAGAAATACTCCTAGTCGCTTCATGCTACAAAAAACGGGATAAGTCCCGGCCAGATGGGCCACTTGGCTCGTATGCAGACTTCACCCTTTTACCTACTTTCCGATTTTAGCAACTACTTCTTATCGCGTACTTTCGGAGGTTGGAAATTAAACTTCCGTTTGTCGCCATTTTTGGGCAGCTTAACAGCTACCACTTGTCGGACGATTCATTTTTAAATAACTTGCTTTCAAATAGATAGAGAGAAGAGGGGACAAATTTTGTCGAAAATCATTTGTCCCTCTTCAGTAATATAAACTTTGTGATAAGACCTAATAAGGGCCATCTAACACAAATATCAGATTTGTTTCAGCTTGTTGGATCTACTACTTTCCGAATGTGGCTATTTTCGGAACTTTAGAGCATTATCATGGAGCACTTGCCGAAAGTAAATACCAGACATGAATGCCTTTAACCAGTTCTGTCCGCTACATCTGAATAGACCTCATCACGGTTTTGGAAGCCAATTTCATACAGGGCTAAGATTTATTCAAGCTGTTTCGTTAGGGTTAGGGGTAGATTGAGTTTATGTTTATTAAACACCCTATTAGAAGGGGCGCTCTAAAAGCCGTTCGTACTTAAATTCGATAGAAACCATCCTCGAAGACCCAGGGGCTGCTAGCCGGGACGATGCGATATTTTCGGCCGGGCGAAATGTTCCGGCGAAAGTTTACTTCAAGTGCGGCTTGTCCGCTCTTGAGCAACCATATCTTAGGAAAGAAAAACAAAACCCTTTTTTACGTTATAACCTTAAAGCGACAAACATAAATTACCATAGCCAGGTACCACATATAAAACAGTAAAACACCTGGGTTGTCAAAGAAGGTAAATACTGACCAATAGCTCTTTTGCTCTTTCTGATATGACTAATGTGATTCCATGCATTAAATCCTTTAATTTGTATCTGTTCCTTAACTAGTTGGGTAGATCTAGGCCTCAGTCAGTTTCTTTCGTTTTTGTTGTTTATAGTCATCATAAACATTCCAAATACCTGGAAAGAGAATTTAACCATGGATATTGCCTCACTCATAATTTCTTCATGGACATTGCCTCATGCAGTCATATTTTTTTTTCTGGATACGGCTCTGGGATCTCGCATTTTAACTATCTAGTGGAAACTATATCGATGGTTACATCGTTTCCTTTCCTTGCAAACGGGAAGTTATTTCTTGTCATGTTTATGTTATTTGATGCCACTTTCAAAGTTTGTCTGTCATTTATTTTATTACACCAATATGCAGTGCATTATTTCTTCTTTTACTACATTCATTTTGAAATCACTTGTGATTTCGCAATCTGATTGGTTATCAGCAGTGCAATTTATTCGCGAATCGTAGTATTTTTTCTATAGATGGTATCTTTTTTTAAGCCAATAAGAATGAAACACTAAAACAAAACAGCCAATCAGATTTCAAGGCTTGTTTAAAGTTACCAATCAAACTGAACGAAAGCCAGTGCGATTATTTCAGAATTCCACTGTTTCTTGCTCTAAATCGCATTGTTGATTTTACTATGTTAACTAATTAATACATTACATTACCGTTTTTGCATTAGATAATTTTTTTGGCTTGTTTCTAGATAGATCTTATCTATAATTATCTCATACTTTCAGCTCTGCCTTTTCTCTCACTGTGAGAAACGATATGCTTTGAAAATGACATCTTTCAGTGTTCATGCAAGGTTCGGACTGAATCAACCAAATCTGTAAAGTTAGAGCATTTGTTTCCTCTGTTTTCTGTGTAGAGAAACACCGTCATACCAAACGAAGCTTTTTTATCAAACAATGTGAATCTGATTCATGAAGTATGGGCTGTGCATCAAAGTAGCTCAGTCACGGTATTTTGAGTTATTTTGGCCATATACAAAATTATCTTTAAATGGTAGGAAACCTGAAAATAACAGTTTAATAAGATAGAAAAACACCAAAGAGATAATGATAAGCCATAAAGGAACAAGGATGGCTAAGGATGGAGAAGATTAACGCGGATTACAAACGACGAATTTGGAAAATCGAGGCTAAACTTTTCAATATGCGCAAACCGTGACTGAGCTCCATTAACCTGATAAACCACAGTGTTATTTACAACCGTCAGAGACTATCCCCAAGCTGGTTAACAATTGATGGTAATCAGGACCCGAACAAAGGATAATCTTGGACAATTAAGATATTGCAACTAATAGGATGTAATCATAATCGAAATGAAATACTACGATAGTTATGCAGGGTATTTTTCAACACACGGTTTAAAATTTTCAAAACAAGACCACAATCTTTTCATTATGACTTAAGAATCATGAAATGGCAGCATGCTTGCAGTTTCAAGTCTTTAACATGTTCTGAACTAATCTTAATTTAAACGTTTAGAGGCTTTTTTCTTTATTAAGAACTCACACCACTGTTCAAATAAATCAACGTGTTTATACACACTATCTATTTAGAAGGCGGCCCTTGAGGCATTTTCAGGCTTTTTTTGGAATTCCTGGTAATTGCTAAAATCCTGAATTACCGGCATTTCAAAGAAAACTGAAAGTGGTTCCCCCCCCCCCCCTGTTTTTCATTTTTCTCGCATATTGAATTTCTATACTTCTTGGAGTATGCCAAATGATCCTGAAGCGAGGGATTTCTAACGTTTGAATAGTGAACTGTGATTCCTAGAGCGGAGAGGAACTCAGTTACACCTGGAAAATTTTACCGTGTTACGCTAGCTATAGAGAAATATTATTTGCGTTAGGCTGCATTAAAAGATTTAACAGTGGGAGACTACCACTTATAAACAGCCGGTACCAAACGTCGAACAATATGACACCTGCAGGAATACCATCATCGAATGCGATGAGCCGTAGTTACGTGTAATTCTAAGAATTATCTAAGGGTGAATCTTACGGTACGTATATACATCCTTAAATTTGTTCCCAGTGAACAAAATAGAGTGGGGAAGATGTCGCAATTTGCGACACTTTTGAAAATATTTCGGTGGTTAATAGCCCTCTTTATTACACTTACGGTAAGTTCAGTGATCTCTTGTTACTATTGTTTTCATTTAGGGTAAAACTAATTTGATGCGTATTTTCACACAATGTCACCGGCTTTTTGTTACCTTGTAATTGATAAGTTAGCGAGTCTTTATTTATATTACTACACTGTTTGTTTTGGTTATATGTGTTCTATATTCGTTAGACATGTGGTATTAGAGTTTTGGTATTTACAAATATAGTCCTTGTTCTAAAAATGCATGCCGGTCTTCTTTGTTTTGTGACCACAGTGTGATACATGACAAGCCTTGAAAATAGCGTTAAAATTGTTAAAGACACTTTGAGCGTTAGCGTCATTACCGGAAAGGATCAAAAAAATCTGTAACATTGAAAAGTGTTTTCTTCGGTTTTACCTTGTACAGGAACAGTTTATTCAAAATGTCATAAGTAGCTTATCACAAAACAATGTCATCATCTTTCAAGTAGCGTGTCGTGTTTTAAACTGAAAAATCAAAGTGATTCTCAACCGTCAGTGATTATGAATCAAACAAGACTGGACAAGAAAGTATATTTTCCAGCACGCGTTTAAAAGCCAGAATTTGGAGATAAAGAAACTCAAGATAGCTCTTTGGTGGTATGATATATTTCAAGAACTGCATGGTGCATCCTAAAATTTCATCATAAGCACGTTAAAGGCATGTCCTCATCGCCTCGTCTGAACACATCTAATGAAATTTTTCTGAAAATTGATAATCTATGGAGTTAACGCTGCCTTGGATATCCAGTATCATAATAACGAAGTTGTTAACGCTTCTTGAATTTCAGTTTTTCCCTTTTCAAGCAACTCCTGGGAGTTAGAAATCCAAGAAAGACAAAATAATGAAGGTGCTGTAAGATATTTTTCAGTAAGCAGTCGAAGGAAAGAAAATAGCAGTTTGGAAAAGAAAAAAGTGTAAGAGTTCAATCTTTCGCCGCAGGATGACTAGATTCAATCAGTCGGTTATTTTGTTCTCCTGAAAGTTCATTCTTCGTGTTTCCACGTGTATTTAACCTTGATGCAAACGTTTTCCGTATCTTAAGGACTCGTCCAAACTATGCCTAGGAATGTGAAAACGGAGGTTTCACTCTAAAAACGAATCACATGTTTTCCGCCCACACTGCGCCGGAGGAATTTTAAAACGCAACAATATATCGCCGGTCATTTTGGAGTTGTGGTTGAGAAAAACTCGGTCAAAGAAATCACATGATAATCGTGACGCCATCGTTTTCGAAAAGTTCCTTTTTCAAAATTTTTTCTGTCCACACGAAAACGAAAACGAAAAGCTCGCGTTTTCAAATTCCCCTGGTTTGAAGAACGTTTTCGAAAAGCTCCGTTTTCGTGACGGATTAGTGTGGATGGTAGGCCTAATCGTAGAAATAAAGCTGCGTTTTCAAATTTCTCAGTCTGGCATAGTGTGAAGACTGCCTTTGAATCAAAGTATTTTGAAAGCGAAAAAAATTATGCATCGATACAGAGCTGCCGTGTTTTTGAAGAACCTCCGCATTGAGAGTTTGATTTGTTAGAGGAGGATACTTGAAACCAGGTACCAAGCTAAAATCTCGATAAGGAGACAGTTTAACACCTGTCTTGCATACTTTTGTGGTGAACCAAAACGTCGGTTGCTTCTTGTAGATTCATTTTAGATTCATAATTTCGTTCCAAAGGAACAAAGTAAGGGAGATGTCGCATTTTGCAAATGCTCGAAAACATTTTGTTCGTTGTTCTCTATATAATACTCCCAGTGAATTGCATTATTATTTTCGCGGTTATCACGATAAATTCATGTCATTCTTTCTAACGCTGTCATCTTAATTTCCTCACAGTGTTATTGAAACATGAAGTTTCTTACATTTTTGCAGTTTAGTTTACTTGTTTTGTTTTCCTTTTACAGCGTTTCACTTCTAAATTACTGTGCTGTTATAAGGCCAGTTTCATACTCTTTTGACACTCATGTTATGTTCTTGCCAAGCTCATGTAACATATCCATCCTGTCGGGAGGTCCTTTTTTCCCTGCCTCTATTCAGTGACTGTTGCATTTAAATGTAAGACCCAATTCAAAGGACTTTTTCTTTACCTTTCTTGTTTGCTGTGTAAAGCAATTGAACTCAAGCCATACAAAAAATAGATATCACTACGCTATAAAGAAAATGCGAACCAAATTCGTAAGGACAACCGTGTCTAATTTAAACCTGATAGAATTCCTCAGATGTGTTCACGCCTTTAGTGTTCAAGTCATTTAGTTCTGAGCTTTTTCGTCAATAAAGCCCTGCAATTTATTATCCCACAAATCAAATCCAAAATTTGCATCGATGGAAACCTAAAATTTAGTGGTCTAGCCTTGTTGAATTAAAACCTATTATGCCAATAAACTGAAGCATGCAGTAATTGAGCTGTTACAATAGATCGTTCGATTACAAGGCTTTGAACTCAAATTGAAAATGTGAAGCACATTATTCAAATTCTGTCGCTGTGTCTTGGAACAATCATTAAGAACTAATTTCAATATGCTCCCTCTAAAAAACAAGAACAAAAAGTACATATATCAACCCTTTGATTTTGGTCGGAGTGACTTGACTCGAACTGTTACTAATACCCATTGCTGAAACTACTTGCTCTTCCTAAGAAATGATTTTTCTGTAAGAAAGCACAGGCATGAATTCCCTTCATTCTAGGAATAGCTGTTACAGCAGTTATTATTAGTTTGACATAGAAACGAAGCGAAAAGGTCAATTTTGCTTTGTGTTGATAAACTTTGATATTTTCTCTCCTTGTATGCCCATTAAAACTAAAATAAAATTATAAGACTGAAGCCTCAACCGTAGTAACAGTTGTTAGTGCATGGGTAGTTCCAGGAGCGGGCAAGATGAACCAAATACTGTGTTGTAAATGTCTACCCTAGCGGGTAAGATCGTGCCATCTTTCCCACTCGGGATTACAAGCTGTTTCCAGCAGGAAAAGTGTGTCGTTAATACCATATAACACTCACTCACATTCAATCCCGGAATGCCCAGTGGTACATAGGGCATACCATATAAGACCAAGCTTATTCGGTGAAAAAGGCTCGTTTTTCTCTCGTGTTTGTGAGCTTCGACTGCGTCTTACATAAACACATGCAAAAAGGATTCGGCAGTATCCAGCCAACCTCACTGAACAAGCTTGGCTAATAACCCATATTTATAACAAAATAACCAGACCCATGCTTAGTTACTGAATGACACATATGCTGTTTGCAATTCCCCGGTGCATTCTGTTTGTAATTTATTATTTTATCTGTAAGAGGGTTGATGCGTTAAAAGGTCTTGGGGATTAAGACTGATAAGAGACTGATGCACTTGACAATTTCTGTTTAACATCTTCCAGTTTATTGAGGCTGCCAAACATAGTTCCGCTAAACATGATGAACAAGGAAATGACGATTTGTTCACCAAATCATTGCAAGTTAAATGGTTCAACAACTTGTCTAACACCCTGTGCAACGAAGTCTCAACTTCTTGGAAAAACAGAAGGGGTTCTTTTGACCCAAAAGTCGTTGTTCAAACCCTGACTGCTTTATTGAGAGAAGAAAGTGCTACTCAGAGAAAGCAAGTAGACGATTCCTTTTTTCAAAGTTTGGAAGAGTTGCAGACTGACCCTGACTTCAACACAATATTGACGCAGTTTGATGATGCACTAAATGGAAAGAGAAATATGATGACCATAGGTAAGCTGATTGGTTTGTTACTTGCTTACGTTTCTGTTCTTTGTTTCAAGCTTATTTCGGTGTGTGCGCCCATTGGCCCATGTGATTTTGTCACGATTTGTGGAGATACTCATTTTGTTTAAGGTACTGATCTGCCAGAACTTCAAGAAGAACAATCAGATCCAATAAAGGACGTGGGCCTCAAAGGTCTGGTGCTAACTGGAGAAGAGAGTGAAACAGAGAACGACTTGATAAGATACAGTAACTACATGTCAGGAGCAGGATCCACCTTTGGTGGTTTTATGGCTGGTCTCCCTCAAGATGTCAAAGAGTTAAAGTGCCTATGAAGTAAAAAATAAGTGATGCTTATTTGAAAGGCTTTTCAAAGTAAAGAAGAATGGTGTTTTCCTTTTTGCAATATCTTTTTTCGTTCTAGAGATATTTACGTTTTTGTATTATGCAAATGAGGAAAGTGATGACGTCAGAGGTGGTTCCATTTGAACAGTAAAACACTGAATCAAGAATATCTCTAGAAATATTGGAGCAGTGTTCTTCAAACTTGGCACCACACATGTGCATCACAAAAGAAACAGAATGACACCTTCTGTGTTGTTGCCATGGCAACACTTTTGGCTTCAGTCTCTTTCTGTGAAAAACAAAATATGCCAATTTGCAACCCTTCGAAAAGGGACAGAGGGTCTTGCTCGGAACACACATGATTCCCACGTTGTCTTAACTCTCCCCATTAGATTGTTGGGAGTGGATGATCCTTGTTTAAGATAAAATCTGGTAATGTTGGTTTTAATTAAAACAGGACCAGCAGCATAACTGTTGTCATGGCGACGGCACAACGGGTGTTATTTTGTTTCTTTTGTGATGTACATTTCTGGTGCCAAGTTTAAAGAACACTGTTTTAATATTTCTAGAGATTTTCTTGATTGAGTGTTGAACTGTTTTAGTGGAACCACCTATGACGTCATCACTTATAATACAAAAACGTGAATATCTTTAAAACGAAACAAGATATTCCAAAAACGAAAACGCCATTCTTCTTCACTTTGAAAAGCCTTTCAAATCAGTAGCAATTATTTTTTACTTCATAGGCACTTTAACGAAAGGTAATCACCGTATCAATGCATTTAGTCATAGCATAACATCGGCAAGGAGCAAATGTTTAAGTAAGTAGTTTTTAAATTCACTTAACTTAATACGACTGAAACCAAACGTACGCCAAAATCATCATCATCATCATCATCGTCATCATCTCCTTCCTCTTTCACTTTAGGCTGCCACTTTGTTTAGAATCATACAGGTCAATCAAGAATGCCATTCAAAATAGGAATACATTAATAACAGTATTTATACAGGGGGCGCACTTCACTAAAAAATGGTATTGTGTGAGGCCCTAAGAGAATAGAATAAGCTAAGAATAATTATTTATGACAAGTTAGAAACATAAAAACTTCATATAGTTTGGTTTGAAGAAGAGCTTTTGGCTGTCTTTACTCTAGCACTAAAAGTATCATAAATTCCTCGTTTATATTTTGCTTCTAGGAACGATGAAAAGCTTAAATTACAAACACGATGCTCTAGAATACAAGTTACAGAAAGGAATTACAGTCGATGAACTCAGAGATGAAAAATTGTCAAAAATAACATAGAGCCTGAATTAGAACTTCGTGCAAAGAGAGGCGGAGTAAGTAACCTCCAAGAAATGGTTGTGTCAGAATCATTTGACAAGATCAAAGAACTTCCAGGTGTTGGTGACGAGCAGAGATTGACTCAACAGAACTTCAACACCCAAAAGAAATTAGCTCAGCAAAATGAAAGGATTTCATCAAAAAAAGTAGCTGGTAGAATTTTACGTAAGGTTGGCATCGGTGTTGAGACGTCTACCACTGCTTTTAGTCTGGCTCAGGGAGGGATTGATACTGCAGCTGGAAGTGATATGATAAAGAGAGCTCGCGATTTAAGAGCACAGGGTTCAATTACAGAGGGTGAATATAATGAAATGACGAGAAACGGTCGACTTCGAGTTGCTCAAGGGAGCTTTGGTCTTGCCAGTGGAATGAAAAATGTTGTGACATTTGTTGGGAAGAGGGTTGAAAACAAGATTTTGGAAAAAGTAACCCAAGCCAGTGTAAAGTTACTGGAACAGACTAAGCGCTTTGGGTCTTTTATTGGAGGTGCCATATCAGTTGGTACGAGTGTTGTGGCAATGGCAAAGAATGCTATTGCTGCAAGTCATGCTGCTAAACAAGGCCTGGTGGGTAAAGCGGTAATCTATGGAGTCATGGCTGCTTTTGATGGAATTACGGCTATTCTGGACGGAATAGGTGTAGCTTTAGATATTGTATTCCCACCCTTGGGGCCAGTCGTAGATTTGATTAGTACGATTCTGCAAGTTGTTAATACAATTCTTGGTTTCTTTGCTGATTTGGTCGACTTCAGAACAACTGCACAACGAGTACACGATGAATTTGATACCTACGTAAAATCGGATGCATTTCAAACATATCTGAATAACATGGCAGACGAATATCAGCAGAGGGGATTTGACATCTTCACTTACTATGTAGATGCAGATGTTGCAGGCATAGAAGCTGACAAGGAAACACTCCAAGCTGAGATGAAAACCGTTACAAGGTGTTTAAGTGCCAGAGCGAGAGCAGATTTTAACAACAAGAACAATCGAGTAGCTTTAGTTGATGCAACATCTTTGGGTAAAACTTTGCGGGGTCGAGCAAATGATGATGAGATTGTAGCTGGTTTTGGTCCAGATCAAATTTATGGTGAAGAGGGAGATGACATATTGTTTGGACGAGGGGGAAGCGACACCATATTTGGTGGACCGGGTAATGATTATCTTAATGGCGGAACAGGAAGGGACACTCTTTTGGGCGGGAAAGGTGACGATATTATCAGTGACTGTGAGCCTGCTGTCGACTCACTTTGCGAAGGTCAAGAGGGAGAAGATACTTAAGAACTATCTGGTAGACCTTTGATCTATAACGGAGACCTTTGGAATGGAAATTATGTCACATTGGGGCCAGAATGGGAAGCTAATAACTGCCGCAATCCTTCAAGGATATCACCAGTAAAAGGAATATATTTGGATATTGGATATACCTCAGGCTCCCAAAAAGGACGATCAGGAATTAATCTGGGATTCTGTTTTCCTGGGTGGCCGGACGGCTTCAATGAACTCATTCACAAGCCAGCTTTCCTTTCTTCGAACGGCAATCTTAAACAGAAATTTGTAGACCTTTTCAACTGGAAAAACCCTGTATCGCTGGGCAACGCTAACGAATTAAAAAGTAAAATGTTATGGTTTTTAGCAGAGAAAACTGGTGTGAAGTATTTTTGCGATGGGATATCTTTTTATGCAGTCTCTACATTATCGGTGCGAGTTGCCAGAAATGCCGTTAGTAGTATTCCTAGAAGTTTGGTGTCCTACAGTAATGGACGTCTACGTTACTCCGGAAGGAGGAAAGTGGAAGCACTATTAGTATGTGCTTTTCGTAGAAGTTTCTTATTCGATGAATTTGAGAAAATCTCTGCTGCACGACCAGGCAATTTAGCACTCTTGTCTAACTACGTTCCAACAACTGTCATTGGTAGTGATGACCACAATGTTATCGATGTTTCGTACGGCCTTGGTGATGTGGTGTACACTGGCGAAGGAAACAATGTTGTTTCCATCGGATCGACAATAAACTGGTATCATTACACAAAGAAGACGGAAGAGAACGCACCACCCGGAATTAGACATGGTGGCCTTTACAACTGGGCGAAAAACATCGTTGGTGGTGAAGGTGACAACACTCTTGTTATCCAATATATGACTTTCCCTACAGAATTACACACTGAAAATAATTATTACGGCCAATGGGATTTAAGAAATATTGATAACATAGTCAATACTGGGTCGTTCTCCCGCTTTTCTACTCATGTTGTTTACTTGAGAAACATTCAAACTGTTGAGGTGCGACCTCCTGAACCCGGTCGGAATTACGATCAAGATATTAACATAGATGCTAAATACTATGATGGCGCAAGTAGGTACATTCTCAGCCATTCGGATTTTTTCAGTGGCCCGATTTCAACTGAGAAAGGTGTAACGGTATTGCCGAGAAGACTCGTTAACAGACATCGCGACTATTCTATCAGTCTAAAAGTACCATTTCCTTTAAGTATTATGAAGACGAGGGATACAAGATTGACACTATTAATATATACCAAAAGTATAAACACGATGAAGGGTTTATAACTTTCCAACCACCTAAAGGAA
The DNA here is from genome assembly GCF_042242905.1 of Orbicella faveolata. Taxonomy (NCBI): domain Eukaryota; kingdom Metazoa; phylum Cnidaria; class Anthozoa; order Scleractinia; family Merulinidae; genus Orbicella; species Orbicella faveolata. The sequence continues at coordinate 6,619,409 of NW_028301576.1, forward strand.
GTTTGAGGTTGGTAAATGCGATGAATGTGATCAGCTTCTCGTCGTGCAAAAAAATCGTTGGAAGTGACAAAGAGAACCTTCTTATGGCTGTCGGTGGACAAACAACTATTGAAGCCAAAGGTGGAGATGACACCCTCGTCAGTACTCGTGGAAGACACCGGTTGATTGGTGGTCCGGGTGCAGACACCTATGTACTCCATGGTCCTGTTGTGGTGGATTATTTGACGATTTCCGTCATTATGGGAGATGACGGAAGAACCATCCGATGCAAAACAACCATTTAGGGAGACTGGAAAGAGGCCGAAAAAGAACTTCACATCGACGTTCTACAAGATGATCATGCAGACGTTCTTTTGAATACTGTTGAGATTGTTCCAGCAGAAGGCGACAAAGAAAAAAATTTGGGGACCATTTCAAAGGATACTGCTGACAGAAAGTTAATCTATAGACCTGGTTCCAATTTTAATTCCATGAAGAGAAATCAAGCTAAAGTACTTAGAATTAAATATACAACAACAGGGAGCATGGCTACAATTAAGGAAGACGACAATGGAAATCAGTTACGTTTTGAGTCCATAACTAGTATTGATGATTTGACAGCAAGCATTGAAGAGGATAAACTGGTATTCAAGGATAAATCAAGCCCTCCACGAACTGTACTTATTGACCACGAATGGGGCAACAAGCTTAAGAGTGGAATATCATCAAATTTATTTGACCTCATTTTAGACTTTGCCCAACGTTTCCCATTAATGCTCTTTCGAAAAAACGATCAAGAATTTAGCCGCACGACAACAAAAGATACAATAAGAATCCTGTACGAGCATTTGAAATACCTTGAGACTGCTCTTGGACAAGAGTTCGACACAATCCTTGATTCGACATCTCTCCCTTCTGACGTGGGCGCCGAAATTGATGTTGGAAATGGTCAGAATATTGTCCTTGCGAAAACAAGAGGAAAAACTCACAAACTTGGCGGAAAATCTTCTGGAAGCATTATCGTAGCTAACAAGTTCACCCAAGGCACAGGAAAAGTCACCATTATAGGTGGAGGTGACTGGAAGAGTCTCTATGCAGTGGTTCTTGGAGTTGGATCAGGCGGAGTGGCCGACATTCGCCTGGGGCCACATGATGTCATCATCACTGGTGCTCTACGGAACGAAGTACGCTTCTTCTTGTGTGATGGCGGCAGAACTTGTCTAAAAGATTCCCAACAACGCAAGTTGATGGAAGGATGGTCCGCTTTTTACTGTAAAAAGCTGATCTTCAAGCAGTCACAACAAACTCAGATCATTATGAATTGTGGGCCATACCTAGACGAGAAACTCTTTCCCTCGTCGAGGGAGTACCCTATCATCGTCTCGCACGGTTCAGACCGGCAGCTCAAACTGGACTTGCCATTCAACAAAGAAGATGCGATAATTGATTTATATTACACGTACGGCAATGGCAAGAATTTACTTTGGATTTACTTCAAAGAGCAAAACCGACCTAGCCGTGTATATGACAGGTCATGGCGACAACCATACTTAATCATCCCAGCGGGGGATGTGAAACCGTCGGAATTAGATGCGCAGATGTTGGTCAACGCTATCCGCTTCCAGTTTAAGGCTGGTATCCAATTCAGCAATAAGCTGGTACGAAATGCCCAGATCTGCCAATTTGTCGTAGAAGCGTTAAATAGGTCTCGGCCCCACAGATATGTCTTGAATAACCCGGATTTAACATGTTAATTGAAACCATTTCAGATGGCGATCCCGACACAAAAATGATAGACGGATTCGAAGTAACATAACCCGAAAAGTTGTTACCCTTCGAGAGAGTCAGCAACGAACCCAACTTGACTTTCATAAGATGGCTGGCAAGAGTTTTCGTCCCTTTTAAAAGCAGTTATCGTTTGACAGATCAGTACTACCACTTTTTCCCGAGTGATTTTACAATATTGTTTGAAGCAAATGCCCAATCGCTTGTGAACAATTTTTGGTCATCTTTGGGTCACAAGAGGGTACTAAATCAACAGTACAAACCTATAGCACGTTTAATTTTACCTTAAGTGCTTATAACTTAAAACTCTAGACTAGCGACATCAACTATTTATTATTGCAATGTGATAAAAATGCCTTAAGATACATCTTTTTACAAAGTTTAAAAAAATCGTGTGGAGGGCGAAATGTTTTATGAATTTGGCAAAACGTTGTATCTTGTCATGCTAATAACATTTCTACAATACACGGAGCTCGTTTTTTAATTACATCCTTAAAGCGAAAATAAAGAATTTTTTTTATTTCACACTGTTGCTGTGTTAACATGCTTTATTTAAAAAAAGACTACAACTTGTTTACCAATGATAGGGCATATGTGTGATACCATTGTTGCAGCAGCATCTGACAAAGAGTGGTAGAATTGATCCATCAAGATATAACTGATGTAAAGAGTGGAAACTGTTGTCAGCCACCTTAAAAAAGCATCAGGGATAATTGATTCTCAAGGATTTTCATACCTAATATCAAGAATTGACCGAGTATACAACTGCCTCAACAATTTTACAAATAAATGATTAGTATAAATGAAGAAGGATTCTCTCGACCCTTACTTAATTTCACAGACGTAGTTCAAAAATAAACGTTAAAATAACTTACCTGATTATACAACTAACCGTACAATGCCAACATTGCAAAATCTGCCCTACGGAAGTAAAGATGAGCTTAACAAAGCTTCAATCTTATATAAGGATCACGCACAATACTTATCGTTTAACATTACAATGGTAAACAACATCACCTAATGGACTCTTTCCTAAAAGTTAACTAAAAGATAGATTACTAGTAGAACACTGTAGGTTAACAAAACTTTATTTCTCCACATATCGGATATTATGACCAAAAGCTCGTTTAAATGCAAATGCGCCCTATTAGATATTAAATTAAAACTACTATCAGATATAATTAACAGTGACATTTGATTGTTAAAATGTACACAAGTAAAAGTCATGATATAACAGTTAAACCTGTTACAATCCCAATCTGTAAAAGTACAAATCCAGTCATTGAGAAGCAAAAGCGAAATGCTAGTGTCAGCACGATCGATCTTTTAACAGTTAACAAATTTTTTACGAGATGTTAGCTGAATAATCGTATTTCTACTCGCAATTCAACTCAAAGACCACAAGATCGTAATGACAGAATGAATTAATATCGTTTCTAACTCCATTCGGGAACCAGCGAACAAAAAGTTTTGACCTCTAATGGACTATTCACAAACACAATGATAGCTCGAGATGTTTATAACGGAGCGTAAATGTAAACGCTATGTTCGGGCGCTATGTTTCAATGATCGCCACAAAAACAAGCAACGAAAACCACGAGTACTGTTTATGATTTCTTGCTACTGCGTCATAATTTCTTAACCGTAAACCGCAAGATAAATGTGAATGTGCCCGCAAACCGGCACTCAAAATTGGCTTAAACCGCCAAACAGCCAGAGTATGAAAGACCCTCTCTAGGGGAATATTGGTAAATTAGACATGCGTTCGATATTCAAGATATTGGGGATAAAATTACAGGAAAACAAAACCAACTTAAACGACTTTTGGTCCGAGTTATTGGGAGGTTTAAAAAATCGTGGGTTTGATAAATCGGGATTCCATTGTATCAGAAGCATATAGCCCTAACATACTTCTGACTGTATACACAGCGCTCACATTAAATTGGCAATATTTAAGAAATAGAAAAGATGTACCGTGTTTCTATCGAGTTAAATAGAAACAAGATTTTTAACAAATCAGCGCGACTATTTTCTTAGGGCTGTTTTCCAAAATAGTATAATGATAACCTCTGTTTTTCTGGTTTTTGGTGGTAATCTTTTATCTAACAAATCTCAGTTTCTGAATCACTACACCGTTCAGCAATAAAAAGACCTTTCAAACACAGGAATATGCTCGGAAAAGTAAACAAGTGGTTTACATGGCAGGTTTAAATTTGAAGTGACTAGTATTACAACCAGTTCTTTACAGTGTGATCTCAGTAAACCTTCATTATATACATGCATGTATATAAAAGTATAAACTAGAAAGAATATCAAAATATATATTGTAATAGCTCACTATGTCGAAGCAGCTTGCCTGACAGGGACCGAAGGCATCACTTTGAAGCCCTGTGGTAGGGGTATCAAATCTGGCCAAGACAACCAAGCGTTACAGGTCACTGTTACACTATTTATCACACCATTATGGTTACAACCCCAATAAATATAACAAAAAAAGTGGTAGGGCTACAGCTCTACAAGCCTTCCACCCTAAAGTCCCTGTGCCACAGTGTACTTTAGTGATCTTTTTTGATGAACAAAGTTCACAAACTAAGGTAAAAAAAAAAAAAAGCGCCAAAGGTGCAACAATAAAACATGATGGAGAAATGTATATCTCATCTTCAGCGCCTTTGTTTCTGTTCGTCATATGGTCAGCGAAAAAGTATTTAAAACAAGCATTACTGGGAATAAGAGTGGTATAAACCTAACAAGACTTGCATTGAATAATTAAACAAATATCATATATGGGTTTCTTGTTTGGGACATGCCAAGATTCCTAGTTGTGGAACTTTTTTTAAAAAATTAAATCCCACTTTTAATGTTTAACAGTTATCCTGTTCGATAAGTTCAACGGATACACCCATTCCAGGAACCGTGAAAGAAATCGCTCCTCAAGGAGCACCAACAACAAGCAGGGCTAAGGCATCTAATCCTGTAGGTGACGAATTTCAACACAGTAACCCCAGGCCATGGCCTCTAGACGCTCATTCGAACAAAACAAACAAACAAACAAACAAAAACAAAAACAGAACAAAAAAAAAAAGAAAAGAAAATGAAAATGTCGTTGGACTGTGTTTATCTTAACGTATGGATTTTGAAACAAAAAATACTACTTACCTTCGTTCACAATAGAGGCCCGCATCTCGGGAAGTAGGGCCAACCGGGCCACCAGGAGGAGCCTGATGAATCGGGCATGGAAAGGGGGAATTACAACAACAACATCGTGTCGCTTGCCCTTCCCACACCAAATCCATTAAGCACGGGCGGTGTATCCTTGCGGCACAGTAGGGCACCGCCTCTCAAAGTCTCAAAGCCCTCAAAGTCTCCGCGGCCGCTCACGGGAATGAGTAAATACAGAGTTTTTTCGGGAGTTCAAACGGGGGTTTTGTGAAGTGTCCGTTAAGAGAGCTTCCACTGTACTTTGGTCCTGCAGTTGGTTTAACTACGGTTTGAGATTTGCTGAGTAGCCTAGTAGGTAAGTAACTGTTTTGGTTCAGGTTTTCCGACACTCAATAGCCCTTTGCAAAAAACGTGAGAGGACTGGGAAAGAGTATGGTTGTTTTCCGTTTGTTTGAAAAACTATGATATTTAAATGAAAGATAAACTAAATTTGAGAGTCTTAAGCAAGAATAGAGGTATTTAGAGGAGGAAAATGGCAAAATGATAGTTCTTCAAATATCACCTAAAATAGAGAGTTTGTATGGACTGGGTAGACAGGCCACAACATTGTAAGGGTTTGTATGGAATTTTGCCACTATTGCAAGGCTCCCATTTGGACAATTTTCCGCTGAAAACTCTCAAACTTGACCGGGTAGCTTTTCATTTAGTAACATTTCATTTGAAATGTTTAGATTTTCAATGTAATCAACATACGAAACTAATCCCAGTCCTCTCACGTTTTTGCAAACGCCGTAGACAATGAGTGGAACCGAGAGACGATCAAGGTACTTTATACCTTGATCTTCTTTGGTCAAACCTTATCGACAAACAGGTCGAAGCAGAAATAATTACAGGTTTTTCTCAGTAGTATTTGCGACTACTGTGAACTGTTCACCGAAGTTTGACTTGGTCGAACTGAAAGGTACTTAATTTTGGTTGACTCACAGGGAGCACACAATCTTGTTGAATAGAAAGAGAGTAAATAAAGGAATGAAAAGAACGAATAGTTTACCTTTGTCTCCTGTTGTTATTTCTTACGCGACCTTACGGAGAAAACCGCTACACGTACTTACAAGTCCTGCGTAACACTGTAGCGATAAACTCGTACCTAGGCCTTTTCGCGCTCTGCAAATTTTTTTTTTTTTTTTTTGGTTTACATCAGAAGCATATCACCTAGAAGCGTTTAACTCTGGTTCAATGCTGCCGATTATTCCGAACCAATCAAATTTAACTTCCTAATATGGAGCAAGGGCTCTCGCGTGGATATGTCATAAACGCGCGGACTACACGCGGACAGCAACGAAGGACACATTCAGTCGTTGCGAATTGAGAGAAGGTTGTTGTTTCTGGGCCGATTTCTGCACTCATCATGAGAATCAAACGAGCCTTTTCTAGGAGCTGCCAGTGTCATACATAGGCCAGTTATTTGCCAGGTCTCAATTGCAGGTAAGCATTTTTTGCATCAAAACTAGTCAATGGAAATCATGCTATGCTGAAAACGTTTGTTTAGCACGCGCGCTTTCGTTTGCTGGATAACAATGATCCGTATTGTGGATTATTTTTGCGTGATAGTTGAACTTTAAGAAAATCGGACTTGAAATTGTGGCTTTTCCTTTGATTTGTCATATGTTCGCGCCATGATTGTGCGATTTATACCCTTGTTTTATCACGATAAGTGAATAATTTTGTCGCTCGGCTTGTTCCCTTTATATCTTAACGAATGCTTTCTTATAAATAAAACTGTTGGAGCGATCTGTGCTCATAGTTCTCTAAAAAACGTTTAAAACAGGTCTAAAAAAGTAAAATTGTGTCTAAATTTTCGACCGCCTTCTGCGGTCTTCTTCAGAGAATGATGATTTCGCGCGATTCACAGAATTTTTAATAAGCTGGGACGTTATTGTTCGTTGCCCCCTAGGGAGGCAACCAGTGGCGCATAAACCCTTGGGAAGGGTGCTCTTTCATTTACGGAGTTTTTGTCTAAGAAAGAGTGCAAGGATTCCAGAAACAGTCTTTTGTTCTTGCCGCTCACACCTGTTTCAAGAATGTTGGCGTAACTAGGATGTATATCGTGGGCGGATTCCGCATGTTGTTTGATTGCGGAATTGACATTTCCATTGGTTCCGGACTTGTGTTCGGCCCTCCGAGATTTCCAATTTCTTCTGCTTTCCCCGACATACGTGAAAGAACATGTCCGACAGGTCACTTTGTACACAATGCCTTTTAATTGCTCTTTTGTCGGCCGGTCCTTGGGCTTTTTGAAAAACATTTCCCAATGTTTGTATTGGTTTGAAAGCTGTCCTGATGTTTTCGCGGCTCAAAATGCGTCGAACACGTTCGACGCCAAGTCAGGCCAAATCCTGGATCTACTCTCCTTTCTCTTGCACAATAGCTATTTTGTATTCGAGGGAACCCAATACCATCAGGTGTCGAGGTGTGCCATGGGATCTCCGGTGAGTGCGGTGATCGTCGAGCTTGTAATGCAAGAAGTTGAGGAGAAAGCGTTAGAAACTTCGCCCGTTAGACCTAAGTGGTGGCATCGCTATGTCGACGATTCGAACGCTTGTATTAAGAGGGACGGTGTTGAAGTTTTTCACAGCCACTTAAACTCGATAAACGCCAATATTCAGTTTACAGTAGAGATGCCTACGACAACTATGGGCAAGAACAGCATAGCCTTCTTGGAGACTAACAACACCGTTAACGAGGATGGTAAGATCGAGGTGGGTGTATACCGCAAGGCCACACATACGAGCAAGTATTTAGACTTCCATTCACACAGCCCAGCGCAAAGCAAGAGAGCTGTCGTTAAGACTCTAATGGACCGAGCTAAATGCATTCCTTCAACAACTGCACAAAGACAAAACGAGAAACGACGTGTTATTAGCGATCCAAAAGCTAATGGTTATCCCGAGAGCTTCGTCAAGTCAGTTGGTGAATCGAACAGAACAAACACGCAACCAAGACCCCAGGAGAATCCAAAGGCATACGCGTCGATTCCATATGTGAAAGGAGTGCCGGAACGTGTTCGACGCATTTTGAGCCGCGAAAACATCAGGACAGCTTTCAAACCAATACAAACATTGGGAAATGTTTTTCAAAAAGCCCAAGGACCGGCCGACAAAAGAGCAATTAAAAGGCATTGTGTACAAAGTGACCTGTCGGACATGTTCTTTCACGTATGTCGGGGAAAGCAGAAGAAATTGGAAATCTCGGGGGGCCGAACACAAGCCCGGAACCAATGGAAATGTCAATTCCGCAATTAAACAACATGCGGAATCCGGCCACGATACACATCCTAGTTACGCCAACATTCTTGAAACAGGTGTGAGCGGCAAGAACAAAAGACTGTTTCTGGAATCCTTGCACTCTTTCTTAGACAAAAACTCCGTAAATGAAAGAACACCCTTCCCAAGGGTTTATGCGCCACTGGTTGCCTCCCTACGGGGCAACGAGCAATAACGTCCCATGCAGCTTATTAAAAATTCTGTGAATCGCGCGAAATCATCATTCTCTGAAGAAGACCGCAGAAGGCGGTCGAAAATTTAGACACAATTTTACTTTTTTAGACCTGTTTTAAACGTTTTTTAAAGAATGTTGTCTTGTTTTCTTGTTGTAGTACGTATGCCATCCGTTTGTTTGGCCGATGTTCAAGGGTTTTGGATCCTGCTTTGGATACTAACTGCTCTACTAAACTGAGACATCATCTCATTTACCCTGCATTTACATATTCATTACCATGTTAGTGCCTGTCTTGAATTGTTATCTCAATCAAAAATTTACTACTCTTGGATGTTATTGTTCAATCATTTTTGATCTCCCACTTCTGTACACTTGTTTTCCTTTGAATGTTGGCGGTAGTGGAAGACTACACATAAGCTTAAATCAATAAATAATAAGTGTTTTATGTGAATTTACACATGACTGTCAACCCACCTGGTGTTGAGTTTAAAAAATATACTTTGTAATTAAATTATTATTTTCAAGTAGATGCAAGTCAGTGTTTTTTTGTTTTTTTTTTCATCTCCCATCTGCAATTTAAGTTACAACCACTGTAAATAGTATGAGGTCTATTATTTGTCCAAAACATTCTTTTCATGTAATTCAACCAGGCCTTTCCATTGAGCCCAATTTCCCTTTACAAGGCCTCACATGAGGGTCCCTCACATGTACTAAGAACCCAGGAATGGACACACCGAGTAAATAAAAGTTACATACAACAACTAAACACTAGGTGAAGAGAAATCTCTAACTCTCATCAGTTTTAACATTGATATTGTCAATGACAATAACTGAGGCAAACTCATTAGTAGGCCTTTTACTTTAAACACATTCAAGCAAGTTGAGCAAGACCACAATCATCTTTATCACACTTGCCTACAAAATAAATACATGCAGCACATTAATCTTGGATTTGTAATGTTATTTTTTGCCACTTACATTGGTTGCCCTTAACTTAATGATTGTTGAAGCAAACCATACCCTACTTCCACAATATTATTATCAATTTGCCATTATTTATTGATTTATTGATTTATTCCAGTCACTGCAATTTATTTTTGTTATTTTGAAAGAAACATCGTTCATTAGGGACTGTTCGTTTTTTATGGGGTGGGGAGGGGGACAGCTGGTGGGATTTGATAAAAAGTACCTCTTCATCAGAAATTTTTTTCCTACCCCCCGTGTACCCCTAAATGTCTGTGATGACCCCCCAGGAAAATTAAAAAGTAAAATCATTGCAGTCTGAAAAACATAGATGATTTTAAGCCAGTATAAGCAGTTTTGACACTGCACCAGTTAAGTCATAAAAATAGACAAGGATCAGAGCCCCTAAATCATAGCTGAATTGCCTTCACTGTTTCATGAAAAGGAGTTGTATGGTCATTAGTGAAGGTTTGAGCGTATTTAGAGGGTTCAAAGCAGGGGGATCTGAGGGCATACTCCCACATAAAAAATTGAATGTTCAGGACTTCAGGAATTTTATTTCAGGCATTCTAGCAGGCCTTTTGCACTTATAGATGCTGTCATCACAACACCCACATTCAAATAGAAATAAACAAAGCCTGAAAAAAGCTGACATTGCCTCTTTTTAAGTTACTCAAGGAGGTTCAGCTATATTTAGCAACCAAATTCTTACAAGGAGTTTAATTCCTACTGTAGGGTACCTTTCATAGCAGGGGGGAGGGGGGGGGGGGTCTGGGAAGATTTTAAAGCTTCAGACAGGGTTCGTACCCTTTCCAGAAAAAAATTTCCAGGACTTTTCCAGGACTCAGATTGATTTTTCCAGGACTCTAAAATTCACATTATCCCTTTCACTCCCGAGATCTCAATGTTAATTCTCCTTACTGTCTGCCATACATTTCATATTTTTTACTTGAGTTTAACAGATTTCTAGAACTTTCCAGGACCAGTAGCCTTTTTCCAGGACTTTCCAGCCCTGGAAAAATTATGCCAAAATAAAATTCCAGGACTTTCCAGGTTTTCCAGGACCTGTACAAACCCTGTTCAGAACCCGAGGAATGCTATTTAGGTGTTCTGGCATAAATGTTGCACTAGATAGATGCTATCATGAAATACCTGTACGACGGAACAAAATTAGATACAGTCGAACCTCCCGTAAGCAACCACTTAGGCTTGACATTTTGGGTGGTTGAGAGCTTAGACCATATTGGGTCAAAATTTTGCCTCATTAGCATATGGTAACTGCAGAGACTTACCCCATGTTTTAAATGTTTTATTCATGTCAAAAGTCAATTTTGAGAAAGAATCTGGTACTTTCCAATGAGAAATTTCAGTCTCTTGTACTACACAGGAATGCAATAATGATACAACATCAGATTATCAAATTTAGGCTCTATTATTTGTGAAGTGGTCGCGGCCGCTTAAGAGGTGGCTGCTTACAAGAGGTTCCAAATATAGTGCTTTGACTTTGAAACTTTTTGTAATCTGGAGAACTGTTTGACGAGGAGAGTAGGTCACGCTAGGAGGTTCAACTAGACCTGTATTCAAGTTAAAAGAGACAAAAGCTGACATTTCCTCTGTTTTATCAAAAGGAAGTTATTTGTGTAAGTTGAGCTATATTTAGCAACCAATGCCATAATCTTTCTGGTTACCACTTCTCTGCGTTCCCCTTTTTGATGTTTTTGTTCTCCACTCCCACTGTTTGAGCAAAAGAAGGATGTAATTTCCAGCCTCACAGGAAGGTGCATAAATTGTAATAATACTTACAAATGAATTAAAATCTCAGTCATTTCCAAGACTTGTGTTATTTTTGGAGTCACAACACAAAGTTCAAGTTGCTATTCAGATTGGCAATTATTCTCAGCACCTTGAATTGCTACGTTTTGCATTTAATTTACACAAGTCACACAATGTAAATTGCGCACACACACCGAAAAAGCTTTTCATTCAGTTTGATTGGCTTATATCTTTCCTTAACACAATCGTGATCGTCTCTTTGCCACCCTAGTAGACACTTAACGGAATAGCCATAACCTTTAAGGTGAAAAAAAAATTGTGACATTTTGCCAAAAGCAGGATCTGCTGTTACCCTGGATACAATAATTTGCCAACTTGAAACATAAAGGAACAACTCTGAACAAGTAAGTACATCAAGTAAACCGTACGACTATAAAGCCAGAAAATGACGTAAATGTGATAAATGAAAGGTTTTAAACTGACCTTGACGACATGATGGCTTGTTACCAAACAAGTTGTAGCCAACTTGGTTTACCACCTAGCTCTGAAAAAACCTTCGAAAATAACTCGGCGAGAAAGGGAATTAAATCTTATTTTAACACGAACAAGTTCTCTTCCTTCAAACACATTTATTTTTACTACTTATAACCAGGCATCCTTTTTTTTTTTCTTGTCCTCCGTAACATCGATCGCTGCGATCTGCTTCGCAATCCAACAGGTGGCTGGACGTTCGACTACATATGGAGATCTAGAACTTTACGAAGCCGTTTCCGAAGACTAAGAGCCGCAGCAGACCCAAACTTAAACAAAGAAAACCTTATCCTCTGGCGTATATGGATGATACTTAACCTCCGACATTTTGCTTTGCCATTGCTCTGAAATTCCATGACATACTTCAAACTGTAGCGCTTGTTACATTCCAGATAACACGAAACGATCGACTGTACAATATCACCATCTTTGCAACTGTCCTGAAAAATCTTCCTAACTTCCTCACTTTTTCATACGTCCCTTACATATTCATACCACCTAACCTAAGTACCGCGTATTTGTAGCGAAAGAACTTCGCCTGTTCACTAAATAAATCAAAAACCCTCTCAAATTCTAAATACCCCAGACACGTTAATAAAGGTTTTTGTTGTTGTTTATTTATACTACGGACAGACTGCTACAATGTTTTACCGATCCGAACTCGCTGGCACAAGAGTCCAGTTAAACCTTGAATGTTTCTGCCAACTCACCACAAACTCTTTCAAGTACAACCTCCTCTCTTAATGCTTTTCCCTTGACGCTAATCTTCTTTATCATCATGCCCGAGAACTTCTTCCCAGTATTGATAATAAACCGCTGACCATAACCAATACCGCTGTTAATACCTAGTTCACCCATTGTTTCCATTCATTCCCCTTATTCACCTTCATTTAGCCTCATCCACGATCATTCATATACCCTCATTCACGTTCCGTCACTTGCATTCACCCTTATTCACGTTCATTCACCCGAATACACCTTCATACACCCTCATTCACGTTCAGTCACTTGCATTCCCCCCTATTCACATTTATTTACCTTCATGCACCTTCATACACCCTCATTCACGTTCAGTCACCCTCATTCACTTTCATTTACCCTCATTCCCCTTCATTCACCATCATTCACTCTCATTCACCCTCATGCACCTTCATATACCCTCATTTATCTTTATTCACCCTCATTCGCCTTCATACACATTCATACACCTTCATTCACCCTCATTCACTTTGATTTACCCTTATTTACCTTCATTCACCCTCATTCATCTTCATTCACCCTCATTTGCCTTCATACACCCTCATTCATTTTTATTCACCCTCATTCGCCCTCATAAACCTTCATTCACCATCATTCACACTCATTCACCCTCATTCACCATCATTTACCATCATTCATTCTCATTCACCCTCATTCACCCTCATTCACCCTCATACACCATCATTTACCCTCATTCACCTTCATTCACCCTCATTCACCTTCATTCACCTTCATACACCCGCATTCACCTTCATTAACCTTCATACACCATCATTCATCCTCATTCATCTTCATACAACATCATTTACCCCCATTCACCCTCATTGACCCTCATTGAGCCTCATTCACTCTCGTTCACCTTCATACACCTTCATTCACCTTCATACACCTCCATTCACCTATCTACACCTCTATTCATCTTCATACACTTTCATACACCATCATTCACCTTCATACACCATCATTCACCCTCATTCACCTTCATTCACCCTCTTTCACCATCATTCACCCTCATTCACTCTCATACACCTTCATTCACCATCATTCATCCTCATTCACCTTTATTCACCCTCATTCACCTTCATACACCACTATTCACCTTCATTCACCTTGATACACCTTCATTCACTATCATTCATCCTCATTCACCTTCATTCACCATCATTCACCTCCATTCACCTTCATCCACCTTCATACACCTTTATACACCATCATTCACCTTCATTTACCTTCATACACCATCATTCACCCTCATTCATCCTCAATCACCTTAATTCACCATCATTCACCTTCATACGCCATCACCCTCATTTACCCTCATTCACCTTCATTCACCCTCGTTCACCCTCATTCACCTTCATACACCTTCATACACCTTCATTCACCATCATTCACCCTCATTCACCTTCATTTACCATCATTCACAATCATTCACCCTCATGCACCTTCCTACACCACTATTCACCCTCATTCACCTTCATACACCTTCGGTCACCATCATTCAACCTCATTCACCGTCATGCACCTTCATACACCATTGTTCACCCTCATTCACTTTCATTTACCATCATTCACCTTCATACACCTTTATTCACCATCATTCACCCTCATGCACCTTCATACACCCTCATTCATTTTCATTCACCCCCATTCGCCTTCATACACCTTCATACACCTTCATTCACTATCATTCACTATCATTTACCCTCATGCACCATCATTCACTCTCATTCACCGTCATTCACCTTCATACACCATCATTCACCCTCATTCACCTTCATTCACCCTCATTCACTCTCAAGTACATTAATGCAAAGAATGTTGTAATACATTTGCAAACTTCTGTAACGTTTACACTGTAGCCCAAGAGAATTACATGCAGTGGGAATGTTTTATGAGAACTACATATTGAGCTAAGTCACCCACACCTGTAAGAAGGCCAGCTGTATCGCGAACAAACGCACTTATGTCCAGGATTGAGTGTACTTACAAAGTTAATAATATACATGAAAAAATTAAATGATTCTGATTAGCTGAGAGCAGTGCAGTTCAAGTGTAACACTAGTGCGAAAAGTGTAACATCAGTGCAAAAGTGTGACACCAGTGCAAATTACACATCGTGATTTTGGATTATGATTGACTGAAAGACAATAGAATTGTTGTTTACAGTCTATCGAACTTTATCTCTGGCAATCTTTGTTAACCTTTCCTTTGTGTACTTTTGCAGTGAAAAAGCTGGTTCACCGCGTCAAATGGACAGGATAAACCTTCAGATACGGAAGGTACAGGAAACCTGAAAAATAACAGTTTAATAAGAAAGAAAAACACCAAAGACACAATGATAAACCATAAAGGAACAAGGGTGGCGAAGGATGGAGAAGATTAACACGGATTGCAAACGACGAATTTGAAAAATTGAGGCTAAACTTTTCAATATGCGCAAACCGTGACTGAGCTCCTTTAAATAAGCTTAAATTTGGCTATTTCCGTAAAAAAAAAATACGAAAAATTATGAGAACTAAATAAAATGTTAAAAAGAAACCGAACAAATGGCTAGATTTAAATTCTACAAAGAAACTGAATTCTAGATATAGAAGCGCTAAATTAAAATACCGTAGTGCAGCACGTTCTTTCCAGCGAACTTCGTCCACAGGAATTTTTACGGTCAAATTAAAAATGTTGGTTGTGTCGATGGTTAGATCTTCGTGCGATTGCGTCAGCTTATTCATTGTCAGAGAAAAGTTTTTCTTCCAAAGATATTTTCCAAAGACGTGAAAAAGAGGTAAGAAAACTGAGTATGCGTCATAATTTGCGTGCGCATAAATTTCATCATTATTAAAGTTGAATTATGACGCAACCGTAATTACTTAGCTGGACCAAAAGTACGTTTTACGACGCTTCACCGCGGTGTTCTTGTCTGTGAGATCTTCGACAGTTAGAAGCCAATTTCGATTTATTAAATGTCTTACTTAGCTCCGAGGCTTAGGGGAATAAAACAAAAGAGACCGCCTCGGGTCTAAGGGATGAATAATTAACTTCTTTTTTTATTATTCCGTTAAGCCTCGCGGAGCCAAGTTAGAATTTTAATATATCAAAATTGGCCTATTAACTACAAACATAGCATATTCGGATCACAATTCCTTTCAGGTGCGTGTTTTTCCCCCAAGTTGCTCATTTTCCACAATTCAAAGCACACAATCTTAACGTGGGATGCATTTCTTTTGTTCAAAGCATATTTCTCGTGGCTGTAATGAATTTTAATGTGGGTATATATAAAGAAGTGTAGAATGACACACCCATTTTAGCGTCGGTCGCCGTTGCATTGAAGGCAAGGGCGAAGACGTCTTAGTCGCTTTGCTCCCTTCAGGCAAGTCCATATTTTCTTTATTTATCGCCGTTGAATTGAAGGCAAGGGCTAAGACATCTTAGTCGATGTGCTTCCTTCAGGTAAGTCCACATTTTCTCTAGCTAGTAACGTGTCCTAGCTGTTTCCCTCGTCTTTCAATTTGATCAGTTAATGGTATAATAAAACTTTCCTCAATGCTGTGAAAGCTTCGAGGTGCATGTGTTTTCCTTGACACCGAAGACTGTATTTAAGCGAAGTTGAAAATCGAATAGCAAACATTTCTCTTGTGAGTAACGGAATGATTATTTTTAATAAAATGTTTGTTTACAGCTTGATAATCTGCTTGGTTTGCCGTTTGACTTTGTCATTCGCAATTTGTTTCGTCACCTCGAAGCGCTACCATATACACTCTTTTTAACTGTTATAAAAACAGAAAATTCCAATCGTCATTGCCTTTGCTCTGATACGCAAAGAACAGTTATGTAGTTATATCAAAACCTATAAATAATCTTCAGTTCGTTCCCACTGCAGTGCACCACTTTGTTGGTAGTCGTTTAAAAGTGTTATTCCACATTTTGAGGGAGTTCTGTTGAGTGCAAGGCCGATAGACGTCCGTTAACTGATACTAATACTCAATCAAGTCAGTTTTGCTTGAGTTAACACGCGAAAAACTTAACCATGAGTTTCCTGTTTTTTCACAAGAATTGACCAGAGGCAGCAAAGTTGTATCTAAAGGAATTGAATTGGAGTGACAGGCCTCATTCACCAATTCAAATGAAGTGTAGCACGACCAGCTATGGACTCCTGGCAAGTTTCATGTTGACGACAACTCCGTTGAAGTTCAGATAAGTGAATCACAGTTGTCGCTAGCTTTCATGTAATATAATGAATTTGGACGTATTTTTGCTTAAAATTAACCCACAGACAAAAGTGACACGTATTATTTATTTCGTACTATTAAATGAAAACATTTTTCATTTATGTTGCAAATACAGGAAATCGAGTACCGAGTCTAAGATCTTACGATTTGGTGGCACTAAAGTTTTACTGTTTTTTTGTTTTTTTTACATAATCCATTCGTAGAATGCTTCAGTTTATCGTCCTGCGATCGTGTTTTTCTGTTTAAAAAAAGACTTTTGAAATCCGTAGCAAGAATCTAAGAACTTCTAACTTATTGACTACACTGCCAAAGCTAACTGACGAGCCTATAGGCGTAGTTCAATGAGGAAAACGAGCAAAAAATACCAAAATTCTCAGCGCAAGAAAGGATTTGCAAGTTCGTTAGGCTAGTTATATTGTTATTTGTTCGCCAACATGAGAGCAATTGGCTTTTGAAACAAAGAGCTGTTTGGTTGTATAAAAATTGAATTCAAAACAATTGACGTCAATGTCTGCAAGCAGTGAATATTGCTCTTTATCTCTGATCCGTTGACAGAAAAACGTATTGCCAGAATGTTGTCATGGAAATCAAACGCAGATGAATCCGATGGATTGACCACACACTTCCCAAGGTTGCCTAGAGATGGACACCAACTGGCAACAGCAAACCTGGTTGGCCAAAAACCACCTGGCGCCTGCCATGAGCTCAATGAGGAACAACATATCGTACAAAATAGAGATGTAGATGGATTGTGGCTGCCTTGTGTCCCACAGAGAACGAAGAGGATTAATTAAAAAAGTAAGTAAATCTCGTTATCAACCTTACAGCAAGTCTTTCATCGTAAATGGCGGCTGTCCTTCATTATCAACTCATTCTTACGCTACCAAGTTGAATAGAAATACATGAAAGTTGAAGAGTTGTTCCAAATCGATTGTTTTAATTTGTGACGGCCATTTATTATGGTTCAACTTTCTGACCACAACATGCGAACAAGTTTTTGGGGTGAGCAAGTTATCTGTCCATAAGATAATCATAAGTAAACCTAGGTGATTAAATAACTAAAGTTGCTGCCGTTTGCTCTGCTATCTCCAGGATGACCAAAGATGTGTTAAAGGACAGTTCACGAGTTTCTGGATTTATTCATCAACCTTAATTAATTGAATTTCGTCAACGTTAACTGAATGTTGGATGGCAGTGTGCAGAGCTTCACTTCTGGCGTACGATCGATGACTATTGGAAAAACATCTTAGCTCAGATAAGTAGATAATGGTTTTCCTATCTTTACACTCCAAGAGTGTTAAAAATCGTGATTCTGATTGTAAAATTGATAGATTTTCAAGTTTCGTACCATTGCTGCGTATAAGCGTACGGTTGTCTTGTTGTCCAGAAAATGCCATAATTTATATCAGTACAATACACGTGCACTGTATTATGTTCGATAATAATTATTATAATGAGACTACCGTTTGTTTGGAAGGACTTTGGGTCGAACTTTTGTTGGCTCAGATCATTTTCGCGTGGGGGGTGGAGTTATTATGTGAAGGAACTTCTTGCACTTTTTATTTCACGTTCTTGGAATTAAGCGTCTGAAAACGTTTAGGTGAAGAGGAGAATACCACGACGTAAATAATCATAACAAAGATTCTTTAATAATCATTAAATCCAATTTTAATAGCTAGCTTATATTATAACCAAGTTAGAAAGTATTATCCTTGATTCTTGGAAGCGCGAACAATACAACCCATCTTGGATTCCATGGGAATTTTACTTCATTTTTGAAGAAAATGCTAAAATTCAAAAACACATCAAAACACTACTGTTTTCTGAAAATTTACATAGTTCTCAACTGTATCTAACACTGCTGTAAATTTATTAGTTGACAAGGTAGTGTTGATTAAATATTCTTTTTTCTCTGTCTCTCTCGCTCCAGGCGGCTGATATATCACTGTTGACAGAAAGGGTAGCGATCTTGGATCGCAATGTACTGTTGGACTCTGGCACAAGTTGACTATTGGAAACATCAAATCTCAGATAAGTACATTGTTTCTACTCTCGTTAACTTTTAACAGTTTCAGTGTAAGAATTATGAAAATCTCAGAAACTGATTAACTAGAAGATATTGTCTTGATGAAGAACCAAATTCTTAGAATTAATATTAACAACAATATGAGAAAATCAGTAACAAGAACACACATTTTGAGCATGGGATGTACTTAAGAGTTACCACTTTGAAAAACTAAATTCTCAGAGTTAGCATTTAAAACAATGAGAAAACCAGTAATGAGAATATACATTTTGAGCATGGGATGTGTTAAAAGTTACCACTCAGTTCGTTATGCTGAAGGTCAACCTGAAACTATCGAATATTATTTCTCGTAATTCTTGTTTTTTTCAAGGCATTGATGAAGACCATAACCAAAAGTTGCGGAAATTTAGATAACAGAAAAAAGTATTTTGCTAAAGTGAGAACAATGGTGGTTTCTTTTCGAGAAAAATTTAAATGAAGAGGAAGGGGTAGTAAGTAATTAATACATGGCCGCGGCTTATCAATAAAATCATCTCGTGAATGCTCACTAGTTTTCCATTAAGTCGAGATGAATGATACATCGAACTGTCGTTTTGCATGTATACATCCTTGCATTTGAGTAGTATTCTCGAGAATATAAAGTGAAGTATCTCAATTGAAAGTTTTTAATCTTCCAGTTCGTCACTTCTCATACATTGTGAACTTCATGTAAGAGTGCTGTTTGTACAGCCGTATAACTCTTGACGGTATCACAATGAGCCAAATTAAAAGTAAGATTGCTCTAAAAAGGACTTCTTCGGTTTTTGTTGTTGTTGTTGTTGTTGTTGTTGTTGCTGTTGTTTTTGTTTTTGTCGAGTAAAGAAGGATTTTAAATCTTGAAAAAAACCTGGAAAGGCACAGCTAGTCAGATAGCTGGACTACAATAGATCGTTTTCACTGTCGTGCAATAGAAAAAAAAAAAACAAGAAAATTCGATCTTATTGAAGATAAATAAAGAAGACTTCTCTCCAAGTTTTAGGTCTATGCGCTATCCCAAACTTCAGTTATTTGCCTAAATGTTTTGCACAAATTTACAGAGCTCAGTATGGTGCCGCCATATTGGTGTACCTCCGTGGCTCGATGTATTGAATAATTTTTGAGCGACGCGGGTTTAAAAATTCAAAATTCAACAAAGAATGTAAAAGCTCATAAGGGCGTTTGCCATCCAGAAATTTGGCAGTTTTTGAAGGCCAATTTCTCCTCGAATATTTCAGCCAAAGAGCCAAAAGTTTCACCAATTACTAAGTTTCACAAGCTCTTTAAATTGTTGTAGTCAATTCGTGTCTAGCGTGACACCTTCTCCATGCAAAGTAGTATGTCAATGAGGAAAAATGTAAAAAATGACCTCAGCAATGATTCGCCAATATGGCAGCCGGAAAATAGAGTGGCAATCTGGATCTTCTTGGTTATCTAGGCCATTGATTGCCTATTCTGCACAAACCAACATATTAACACTTAACTGCTACTTTTATTTCACGAAGGTCTAAAAATCATGAGATAAGTATATATTTTTTGACAAACGCGATGTCCCGCACTGCCATAACTCTAAAATTCAAAATGCACTTGTTTCCAAACGAAGGACACCATTGTGCTGAAATGCTGTCAAGATGTATAATTTTCGCACCTCTTATGCCTGATGAGGATAGAAACTCTGGTGGCTCTTTACGTTTGGATTTAAAAGCTTGATGACGTCACGTGAAAACGTTCCACTGAATTGAGCATAGAATAATTAAAGTCGCCTTATTCAGATCTAATCATTAATTAGTTCTACAATAATAACTAAGACAAAATCCGAGAGGAAATCGAGCAATTTCAGTTTTTATTGGACAAAAACCTCCATCCAGAATAATTCTAAGTATCTTGCAGTCCTTTCTGCATTTTCTAAAAGGTTAAGATATAAATAGTGGCTTGAAATAACACCGAAAACCATTTCCCATGGAAATGTGGGAAAATAAGTTTCAAAGTTTAGAGAAATTGTGCAAACAAAGGTAGACTTTCATCATCAGTTTCATTTCACCAGTAATTTCAAGTATTTCATATGAACTTCAAAATCTGTTTCAGTCGACATTTGATGTTGTTAGAAATAATTTCCTTCGAGAAGATATTTAAAACAGTCGCACAGCCGTTTACAATACGATGTGAATAATCTCGGTACAAAGTTTTTTCCACTTGTTACTCAAACGTTTTGTAGATTCCTTCTTAATTACTCGGAGGAAGATTATTGAATGAACTTGGTGAGCCGTACCGTTACTGGAATTTTTTAACACAGGATTTGGCAATATGACTTCTAACAATACCAGAGTATACAAGCTTATTGAAGTGCCTTTGCAATTAATTCTCAACTTGTTTTTTTACTTGCATAATGTTTACATTTATGGAGCCCTGAGTAGTTTTTTTTTTTTTTCATCACGGCATGCTTATGAAGGCACGTAAGGATACTTTTTTGAATATTTTAACCGACCCACCCCTCCAAAAGAATGAAAAACGGCTAAAATATATAGGGACTTTCAGAATATATTTAGGTGATTTCAGAATATATTTACACATTGACCATTCAAAAACTGTACAATGTCTTCTTCGGGGGGTTAAATCTTACATGGACTCGTAGATAGATCAGAAAGAGAGAAAATTTTAAAAAAAAAGGGCTATGACTTAATTTAGGTCTACGGGTTAAATTTCGCGGAGAAAACGTTTTTTCGCAATTTGCGATGAGTTCTCTTTCATCAAATTTTCCCTCATCAAATGTTCGTGATACAATGTTAACAGAAAATTGAAGTTCATTTAAAAAGTTAACAAAGCAAAATTGTACTTATTAGTGTGTTTCATGTGAAAAAACGTTTTGAATGACATTCCGATGGGAAAAGGAGCATTGTTGACTGGCCGTATTATCTATTGGACGAAACTTTGTACTAAAATATTCAGAAAATATAAATTTTAAAGAAGTCTCATGAATTATTATAACTGATGATAAAACGAAAATTAAAACTGTGTTAACACAACGATATTAAAGAAATGATAAAGGGTCAGCTAGACGTCGAACTGGAAATCCTTGAAAAAAACGCAGATTATGTAATTAATAAATGGAATTTCTGTCGTTCATCTAAATCGACTTAAAAGATCATACTTCTTGACTGGTTTTAAACTCCCTACTTTGTTTTCAATTTCATTGGAAACTGCCTGCGAAAACCTCTGTTTTTGATACATGAAAGAATGAATTTTGAGTTGTGGATAAGAAATGAAATAGCTAGCTTCAGCAACGACGATACCTACGCCAGGGACGACTCCTAGAAAGAAAAATGGTATTTCTAATCTCGTAACAATCTGCATATCTGCTCCGTCCGCCAATCAGTACTTAAAACTTGCTCAAACTAAATATGTAATGCCAGCGATCCATTCCAAAAAGAAATACAAAAAATTTGCCATCCCGACCTACGTTCTTCAAAATTCACAGAACCTGTTCATGTCACGTTACTGCTACAAAATGCACAAAGATTTAAAATGCACGCGCACAGCCATTGTTCTACTCAATAAACCTTTCGTTTGGTGACGTTTTCGTTGCTGTTTTATGTTTTTTTTTCTTCATTTGGGATTTTTTATTTCCCCAATTACATCAATTACAATCCCTTTTTTAACAATTAATTTACAGAAGAACGAATAAAGTTTGGTTTACGTACAGAAGTTAACAATGACACCCCATTGAATTAATTAAGAAAAAAGATTTTGTCAATTCTTATCTTCATACTTATTTAACTTAACGATTTTCCTTAACAATAGCGTTGTCTACTATAATTATTACTTAAGGTTACTTCAAACCTTCGCAGGTGTATTCCAGAAAAAAATTCGTATGCGCGCTGTTTTCAAGGAAACCCCCACAAACTATATATCAACAGAAAGGTTATAAAGTGTAAAATTGGGTAAAATTATGATTTGTTTTGGATTTTGCTTTCCGAAGGCGGCAGAGGCCGTCAACTCCAAAATGACCGACTGACGCCCCAGCGAATTAATCGGGTATCAAATGCGATCGTTCATGCAAAATAACTGTGCAGTGTTTATCACAGAGCCTCAATCTCCAAAAACGTGTCAGCGTTTTCTTTTATTTCTATTGGTTATCTTTTTATAGATCTGTCAAGTTCGACTGTCGAAAAATTCGCGTAACCTGTTGCGTTAAAGGCCGCCACGAGGAAAGTATTTAAAATAAGGGAATTCGCCGACACACTTTTGTTCCATATCTATCAGTGAATGCTCTGACCGAATTTCATGGAAAACTGTCAAATCTGCATACCCTATTAATTCATTTAAAGAGAAGGGGTTCTCTCGAAAAACGAGTGCGAGTTTTCTACTTTTTAAGATTTAAAAACATATCTCGCCTTCACAGAGGGATGTGTCATCTTGAAAAGCCGCGAGCCAATGAAATAACAGAGCCCCTAGCGTTCACAGTATGCAAACTTGAGCTTTGCGGACTTTAAATTTCTTGAACTAAAAAATATCGACCAATGTAGCTCCGCGAAGGTTTGAAGTAACCTTAAAATTGCATCCTCAAAGATCTTCTATTATTCTTTAAACAAATTCGTTTTATTCGATTTGAAATATGTGTTTTTCAGTTTCATATTTAATTTTCTAAATTCTTATGAAGTGGCTCTAGGAAGGTAATGTTTCTCTACATCGACAAGTCCACAAGAAAGATTTTCCTACAATTACTATATAATTAAATAGATCCATATTCCTCCTCAAAAGACCCAACAATAACATCGCAATATGTAAGCGAGAGGCTTCTGCAACTCTTGATTATGTTCAAAACCTTTTTCATTAACCTCATGCCAAAAAGAATATGAGAAAGAACAACCAAACAAAATATGGGATATTGTTTCCGTTTGCTGATTACAGATGCAGTTGGGACTAGAAACGTATCCTATTTTACACAGGCGATCATTAGTAAAGAGAACAGAATTCAACACTTTGTACCGAAAGGAGCGTAGATACGGTTCATTAGCAGTCCTCACTGGCAGAAGAAATGCCTTTGAAACTTGCTTGTCATCAAGGCTAAATTCTTTCTTTAGTTTGACCCATTTACTTGGCTTTTCCAATTTTTGTTTTATAGGAAACCAATAGTCAGTCACATTAGCGCTTGCCTTTACTGTGCTACGCAATGTAAGAAGATTGGAAAAAAATAAGCAATGATTATCAACACAATATTTAGATTAATAAATTTCTACGTGACTGAGACTGCCCTTCCGTCCAAAAGTTTTCGTTGCCGTTGCCGTCGTGGTTTGCTTGAGCTCCCTAATGTCCGGAAAGTTGGAACACACGGGTAACTGGGAGCGTAGGGCGGTGTTTCGTAAGACATTTCCGTAAAGTCAAATTTATAATCATATCACCTTTGTGGGATAACTTTGTGGGATGATTTGTTTCTCCGCCTCTTTTAGCGTAATTCCGAGAGTAGTTAACGCAATTTTCCTGTGGTTTTTTCCTTTGGTGACATCAGACAATAAGTGTTTCTGATTTTCGCGAGTGTATAATTTCCAGCTAGAACTGATACGAAAAGTAAGTGTTCCATGAGTGGTGAATTCAATGTTTGGGCGTTAACAGGGTCTGAAGACAGATGTCAGCGAGGCATCAATTGTAAACCAAAGCCGGTTGTTCACTGCATCACATGACTAAAAAATAAATGTATTATGGTTATGTTTGACAAAGGGAAATTGTGACAGGCGAGAGAGTTTACAAAACTGTTCGGCTACGTATATACCAGCCCAAACGGAAATAAATAGACGGCTTTCTTGCCAATTTCGAATTAAAAACTGACTCTTCGTACATCACTTACACAAAAAAGTGACTTGACTCAGCTCGAAAGCTCATTTCAAGAGCACCGCTTTAAAAATTGCAAATGAGCCAACGGATAATAAAGTTATAAAATTGACAGTGGATCAGCAATTAAATCTCTTGACTGAATTAAGACATTGCCAAAGAGTCAGGTGATCAGAATAAATAATACATCCACTATGAGATATTGTCTTGATGTCAAAATTTACAATATTTATTGCCAAATTTTCATCTTTCGCATATAAAAATATACGAGAAAGAATGTAGCAACTAAGTATTGAATGTTTCATACTTTTAAGTGGAAAAAATATTAAACGTAAGATTTATTTTGTCAAATCACTCGGATTGTGGGCTGAAATAGCGCCACAAAACACCAGCAACAGATTGTTTTCAGTCGTGACTAAAGCTGACTCTATGCATTGTTAAAGAGGAGGGTGGGTAGAAGAAATGTACAATTTGCAAGCTCTTTGCGGCGTTCTTATTGGAAAAGGTCAAAGAAAAGAATTGGATTCACGTGTTTGAAAACTTTGCTTAAGTTCAATCTTGACACCAAAATTGCAGTACATGTTCAAGAAGGGAAATCGATGCCCCCAAAATAACCATTACGTTTGATTTAGGAATTCTGGCTTTATAAATTACCCACAGACAAATTGTAAGAACTGTTCTTGTGGCATATTGTGTAGATTTCATCTCGATACAGTCCCTTTTTTAGAGCATTAAATGAAGCGGCTGCAATTTGTGGCAGCTCGACTTAGCATTTTTTTTTTAAAAAAACTAAATGACGACTAAGAAGTTCAACGACAAAAATAGGAAAAAAATTCCAAAGTAATAACAGGAGTGCGAATTTAATTCCTTGCATGGTACAGTCACATGAAAAATGATAAGGAAAAACAGTACTTTTGTTTTAAGCGTCCTGTACAAAAAAGGTTGTGATGTTCTTAACTGGTGATTTATAGAAGAAAAAGTGAGAAACTTGTTGAACTGTAATTTAGAGGTGGATTGTTTATAAATTCAAGAGAAAGATATCTTTACGATTTCAGAGCAAACGAAGATGTGATTTTCCAGCATTCGCTCCGCTCCAGTTTTCAGGTATTGTTCCTAGAAAGCAATAACAAATTCAAGTAAAAAAGTCGTTCATCACTGAAACGTGTTATGTCGATTATAGAAATGAACTCTATTATTTCCAAGAAATAGTGATCGACAGCTCATTTCTCCTTTCTGCAGATGATGAGAATTTCAATTAATAATTTCAGTTAATTACAATAATATTAATTTCAACAAGATGATGAGAAAAAAGGAAGTCATCAACTTTGGATCATTGTCTTGATGGAACAGTGAATAGGCCATTTTCGAGTTTACCTTGTCCTTCTGTTTGAAAACGAGTTCTCGTGCAAAACCACTCTTGCGGTGGAAGGCAAATTTCACTCTCGATTTCTGATTTTTTCCTTATTTCTTTCTGTACAATGACATTAAAAAATAAGATGTTCAATACGCAGACACGTGAGTTAAGTTATAATTATCCATTTCCAGCGTTCAATAGTGCTGCCCACTTTGTTGCAAAAGTAAACAAGAAGTAAAGTTATATTATTCCATAATGAGGATTAGTTTTCGATTTTCCATTACTTTATTGTAACCAGAAATAATTTGGCAACACTCTGTTAAAAATGCTGCGGAATAGCTCAAGGTATTAAAATTATTCAGTACCTTTAAGATTCCTGGAAAGAATATAGCCTAGAATAATAAAATATTTCTGTTTGTCGTGAATGGATATTAAATTTTCCAGTTAGTACCGATAAAAAGTGGTAACTCCATACATGTTTGGAGCGTTTCTAGCTACGGTCTTAAGAGAGGTGTCGGCGAGGCATCAAATTCCCCAACAAACCCGTTCTCTATATAAAAGGACTTACTATACACGACAAGTTCAGTGATAAAATAAACGCACTCTGTTTAATATGTCTGACAGTGGGAAACTGACAAGCGAGATACTTTGCAAATCTGATTTTGCCATCAGTCTCCAAAACGAAATAGAGCTTTTTGTCTACCAATTTTGAGTTTAAAATATGTTTCTTCACACTTCAGTTACACAAATAAACAGTAATTTGAGGTTCACTTAAAGAATGGCTTGATTTAGCTCGAAAGATGCAATGTGCTCGTCACGTAGAAAATAGCGGCAAGGTAGAACTGAATGAACTTTTCAATTCTCAAGAACTAGAAATCAACAAACAATTTCTCCTAGCTGTCTTAAAACATTCTCAAAAAGTCAAGTGATGAGAATAAAGAAATAAAGAAACTGTATGGGATGTTGTCTTGATATCAAATCTGACAACATTGCCGAATTTTCTAGTATAAGTTTAGTCAGTGTATCCATGGATACCATGTGTGTTCCTTGCTGTTTTGAAGGTAGCTGAAGTAGATCTACAGTTCTTATTCATTTTAGCATAACACGTTGTTAACTTGACTTTCTATAGAATGATAATAGAATCCTGGTTAACGGATTTTGTGATAAAGTAGCACCCAAATATTGATGGCAACCTATCAAACCTAAACGATACGAATAGCTTGTGTATATGAAAAGAAATTAAAGAAAGAAAAAACTTGACATAGAGATTTGAAATTTTTGCGCTCATTCTTGTTAACCCAGTACAGTTGGTAAATTAGCATATAACGTCTCAGTGCACGTATTTTCAATTGTCTAGATAGCACTTACACTTGCCTTCTAACTGATCAATAATGATAATTCTTGTCAACAGGATCACAGAGATTAGACGGAACCGTTAAGAAAATGGGCTGCAGCACTGATCAATATTAAATTCAACCACCTTAAAATAAAATGTTAAAAAAGGAGGTGAGCAAGTCTTCGAAAAGAGTTATGTGACTTTTTGGAAAAACATTACTAAATTTTTGAAAACTATTTAAGCAATAAACAAGACTTCCAAGGTAGCTTTCATCAGCATTTTCTTCTTTAAAACAATGTGAATCAAAGTACAGTACTTAAGTGAAATTTCGCAAAGCCTTTCCTTATGTTAAGAAGGTGTAAGGGCCAATTAAAGGACACAAAAAAGAGCTCTTGAAACCTTCTACAACATTAGATCATTAAATAACGAAAAAAGGATATATAAACAAGCCGCAAACTAAGTTTGCGGCCAAATCTTGTGTCCTTGTCCATTACTTAAAAACTTCAACAAAGTGTGTTAATAAATAAAGATCTTAACCCCCCACCCCCACCCCCCCAAATGATCTCAGCAGGTCAATCCAACAAATCACAACATTGTTCTGCGCAACATGTTGCGCGCGCTTGGCCACCCTCTTGAGACCTCTTCAGATATATTACGAACTGATGGCTCATACTTGACAAAAACACCAAACACGTCGCAACAGGTTGGCCAAACGCACACAACATGTTCGGAGGAGGTAGCAGGGAGCAAGATGACT
Source organism: Orbicella faveolata (assembly GCF_042242905.1). Classification (NCBI taxonomy): domain Eukaryota; kingdom Metazoa; phylum Cnidaria; class Anthozoa; order Scleractinia; family Merulinidae; genus Orbicella; species Orbicella faveolata. The sequence continues at coordinate 6,647,396 of NW_028301576.1, forward strand.
CTTTTTCCCTCCTTGCTCCTCCCCAGAGGAGGTAGCAGGGAGCAAGATGACTCTTTTTCCCTCCTTGCTCCTCCCCAGAGGAGGTAGCAGGGAGCAAGATGACTCTTTTTCCCTCCTTGCTCCTCCCCAGAGGAGGTAGCAGGGAGCAAGATGACTCTTTTTCCCTCCTTGCTCCTCCCCAGAGGAGGTAGCAGGGAGCAAGATGACTCTTTTTCCCTCCTTGCTCCTCCCCAGAGGAGGTAGCAGGGAGCAAGATGACTCTTTTTCCCTCCTTGCTCCTCCCCAGAGGAGGTAGCAGGGAGCAAGATGACTCTTTTTCCCTCCTTGCTCCTCCCCAGAGGAGGTAGCAGGGAGCAAGATGACTCTTTTTCCCTCCTTGCTCCTCCCCAGAGGAGGTAGCAGGGAGCAAGATGACTCTTTTTCCCTCCTTGCTCCTCCCCAGAGGAGGTAGCAGGGAGCAAGATGACTCTTTTTCCCTCCTTGCTCCTCCCCAGAGGAGGTAGCAGGGAGCAAGATGACTCTTTTTCCCTCCTTGCTCCTCCCCAGAGGAGGTAGCAGGGAGCAAGATGACTCTTTTTCCCTCCTTGCTCCTCCCCAGAGGAGGTAGCAGGGAGCAAGATGACTCTTTTTCCCTCCTTGCTCCTCCCCAGAGGAGGTAGCAGGGAGCAAGATGACTCTTTTTCCCTCCTTGCTCCTCCCCAGAGGAGGTAGCAGGGAGCAAGATGACTCTTTTTCCCTCCTTGCTCCTCCCCAGAGGAGGTAGCAGGGAGCAAGATGACTCTTTTTCCCTCCTTGCTCCTCCCCAGAGGAGGTAGCAGGGAGCAAGATGACTCTTTTTCCCTCCTTGCTCCTCCCCAGAGGAGGTAGCAGGGAGCAAGATGACTCTTTTTCCCTCCTTGCTCCTCCCCAGAGGAGGTAGCAGGGAGCAAGATGACTCTTTTTCCCTCCTTGCTCCTCCCCAGAGGAGGTAGCAGGGAGCAAGATGACTCTTTTTCCCTCCTTGCTCCTCCCCAGAGGAGGTAGCAGGGAGCAAGATGACTCTTTTTCCCTCCTTGCTCCTCCCCAGAGGAGGTAGCAGGGAGCAAGATGACTCTTTTTCCCTCCTTGCTCCTCCCCAGAGGAGGTAGCAGGGAGCAAGATGACTCTTTTTCCCTCCTTGCTCCTCCCCAGAGGAGGTAGCAGGGAGCAAGATGACTCTTTTTCCCTCCTTGCTCCTCCCCAGAGGAGGTAGCAGGGAGCAAGATGACTCTTTTTCCCTCCTTGCTCCTCCCCAGAGGAGGTAGCAGGGAGCAAGATGACTCTTTTTCCCTCCTTGCTCCTCCCCAGAGGAGGTAGCAGGGAGCAAGATGACTCTTTTTCCCTCCTTGCTCCTCCCCAGAGGAGGTAGCAGGGAGCAAGATGACTCTTTTTCCCTCCTTGCTCCTCCCCAGAGGAGGTAGCAGGGAGCAAGATGACTCTTTTTCCCTCCTTGCTCCTCCCCAGAGGAGGTAGCAGGGAGCAAGATGACTCTTTTTCCCTCCTTGCTCCTCCCCAGAGGAGGTAGCAGGGAGCAAGATGACTCTTTTTCCCTCCTTGCTCCTCCCCAGAGGAGGTAGCAGGGAGCAAGATGACTCTTTTTCCCTCCTTGCTCCTCCCCAGAGGAGGTAGCAGGGAGCAAGATGACTCTTCCCATCGTTAATTTATTCATATATTCAATTTAGGTGATGACTCTAGAAATCGTAAAAAACAAGGTGGAAATGCTTTTATTAATAACAGTGATTATCCGTTACCCTGCTTGGAAGGAGAATTACTTTTCATTTAAATTTAGTTGAATCCGAGATACACTTTCTCTTCCCAAAGCGGAGCGCAATGCCTTTAGAAAATCGTCAGTGAGAGATACCCCTACACGATATATTGGGCACATTGGTTTATCTTTTGGCCAAAATTCCCCACTATCTTACCGGGGAATACTGTTTGAAGAGCATAATTTCTGTTCCTCAAACCTCCACTCCACTGAATGAAACAATCGCGCGTGAGGAATAAATTTTTTCTATAATCCTCTTCTTTCCTAGGAAGGAGATTTGGAGGGAAGTGTATGTCTTAACCATAATCTCTTAATTTTTTCTTTAAAAGTCAAAAGTGGTTATATTTTCAGTAAAACTTCCTCCCAAAGTAATTTTCTTTAAGATGGTCAAGGTTTAGGAAATGGCTGAAAGACTAGATTGCTTATTTATGCCCATAGTGTCGACACAGTGTAGTTTAGTCTTACCGCTACTTCTTAACCTCTAACCCTCTCAGAGAAAAGTACTTTGGGAGGAAGTCTACCTCATACTACAACCCCTTTTTGAACTTTAAAGGACGAGTGGAGGATTATGGATGAGAGTTAAACTTCCTCTCCGAATATTCTCTCTAGGAAAGTAAAGGATTATGGACGAGGTTTAATCCTCCTTCGCGATTGTTTCAATCAGGGGAGTAGGAATTGGGGGACAGGAATTAGGACTCTTCGAACAATCTTCCCCTGTAAGATGGTGGGGGATTTTTGGCCGAAAATAAACTACTGTGCACAATGGCTTGTGTAGGGGTATCTCACGATTTTTTTTTATCTGACGATTTTTTTCTGGCATTGCCCTCTGCTTTGGGAATGAGTAATGTTCATTGGATAAAACTGAATTTAAACGCAAAGTAAAGGACAACGACACGTGTTTAACCGCACTCACCTTTCTGGTTCTGCGGCATATTTTTTTCTACAGTTATTTTCTAAATAATATTTTATCACAGGAAGGTGTAAGAGCTTATTGGATTCTAGTCTTTAATTTGCTTTTTGCACCTTCCTTACATCAGCTAAGTTTACTTTTGTTATTTGCGAAAATCTCTATCTTTTTATTCTTCCCTCATACAGACTTAATATTATATATATTCACGTCAGCTTCATTTGTTATTCAACTATTCCATCGTAACTTACTCTGAGGATCAACAGATTTACGATAAACGGAGTACAGGTGCTTTTCTTAAAGTTTATTTCCAAGCTCAAAGAGAATTTATTTGAAAGTGTTTCTGCATTTGTCTTTTAGCCAGTTGTTCGCTGTGGTGTATCATTGTTCACTTTCTTTACAATTCCTCAGGCTACCTGTTGATCGAATCAAATATTAACAGTTCATCAGAATGTGTCACGCAGAATCAACATGTATTATTATGCGATGAACTGTCGGAGTGAGGGTGCTGCTGCGATACTCTCCTACTTGTTCTATATTTTCTTTCCAAATAAAACTTACGGTACTTACATACATAATGAAATGTTCACAAGGTAACGCTAGCTTTTGGCTTCAGAGAAAAATAAACAAGTACTAAGCAAAATGAACTAGTCGTTTAAGTATAGAACTCTTACTAAATGATTGCCAATTAAATCTCTACACTTTAAAACGTCACCATAGTGTTATCGAGCGCAGAACGAACTGTCTTTTGAGTCCATCTTTCAGCTTTGTCCGAACGATTATCAGTTTTTTTTTTTCTAAAATTGCGAGTGCTGTGACTGCAAATGGCCTTGTTTCACTGAGCCTTCTGGAGAATTTGATTATCCGTTCAATATTTCTAAATCCTCTTCCGAAACTTCGGTGAGACGAGAAAAAATGTCCCTGTTTTGCAGACAATCTTCAACCACTGAATAGTAATGGATGATCGTACAAGATATACCTTAGCCAATCAGAATGCAGTATTGCATTAGTATAATCCGGTAGACTTGTACTAATGATAAACAGATTACTGTACCGTTGTCAAGCACAATAACTGTTGGTTATTAATTCTTACATAATGATCAAGAGTGATCACAATAAAACGTTTTCATGAAATCATTATGAAGAATGATTGACTTTGTGAATTCTTTTGTTAGAAAACATTTCTGGACCTAGAAATTTTAAAGTTAAAATTGTAAATTTCATTTTCAAAGTTAAAACTTTAACTTTGCAGCAACTATTTACTTCTGCTGGCATGTTGACACGACCTTGTTTCCTTACTTATGATCAACAACACGCTCTGCCTCGATCTGAACCAGAAGGGAAGAAATGACTTGCATTTAATGTCTTTTTTCAGGTTTTCTGAACTGCACTTAACAAATCTTAAGAAAGAAACTGACATATTCATTTTCACTTGTCTTATTCGCATCCTTGGATGAGCCGTGGCCCAATATTTCTCTGCAAACTGAAGTCGAGTGATACAAAACTTAAGCCCTTCTCCGCTGTGTTAATACTTGGTTGGATTATCGCTTACAGAAAACAGCACCTCTTGTCAAAGATGGTTTTTTATGTTTTTGGTATCCTTAAAGGGACACAGTCGGCTTTGGGACCGCGCTGACCTGGACACTAGTTTTCTCACTTTGAAAAAGTGTATCATATTTGGTTAAAAAACAGTATGGATCGTGTCTCTGTGATATGCAAATTAACTATCAAATCAAATGGTATCTAATGCGCATGTGCTCCAGCTGACTGTGTCCCTTTAACTTTTAATTGAGTACCACTGATTCATGCTTCCAAAGTATTGATATTATTGATCAAAGAACGTAAAACCGAAAAATCAAAAACAAAGCCTCTGCAATCTTTTCAAGGCACTGGACGTTTTTTTTAAGCTTTTCGAAATATATGAATTGATTATGTCGTTCTCAAACCTTTTTATCAGCCTAGTGTCTTTGTCAGTAGTCCGACATCATCAAGTCCAATTACATCCTTTACAGGGACAGGATCCGGTACTTCTTTTTTTATTAGGTTACGTCGGTCCTTGCAAATTGACCTTGTGTTCTCACTGCTTGCCAAAGCGTCGCTTATTCAACTATCAGAAACCATAGTACACTCGCCTGCCAAGGAGTTGAAAAACAAATATTGCTTCGGAAACAACATCAAAACTCGATCTGCTATTACCGACCAGCTAAGAAAGAGACTTACAAATACGGGGTAAAAATACAGCCTCTATCAGCAATGATGTGAAATGATTTCCTGCTGCAAATTATTAACGACCTGTTAACATGTCCACGACTAAATTTCCTCACGGTTAAGTGTTTGATTCTCGGTTCCAGTTTCTTATAGGTCATCGATACAATTTCAAGCATATCCTTAAGACAGTTGCATTTGTTCAAATCATAGTTAATAGAGGGAATGGTTAAGAATCCCAGCAAACATCAAAAAAGCAAACAAACAGGCTAAGAGTTATGTTGGAAGGTCTTTGACCCTGTACATCTTTTTGTTTTATGCTCCTAGACTGTGCATGAATTACGTAATCGCAATGTTTCTATTGGTTAGTTGTATGAGCACACAAAACCACTTTTTGGATTTTTCCAGATTTTGTGCAGGGTCAACCTCGGGGGTTAACCATGTTCAAATGTATTGTGTTTAAGTACTTTCTTATCTCACTTTAATTATTGCCAATGCGTCTCGAAACAGTATTTAGGTCAATGCTCTTTCCAGTATCTTGATAAAGTGAAAACAATGGAAACTGACGCTGGTCAATATAAATAACTAAACTTGGTAATTCCTTGTTAAAACAATCAGGGAACGTTTTGTTGTGTCAATTAGTTCACTGCTTTTCTTGACGTTCCTGTGGCAAACAAGCACACTCAAAGGTCTTTTATGAATTTTGGTGTACCTTTCTAAGCTCAAGTCTATGTTTTAGAGATTTTTTTGGTTTTTACAAAGTCTTATTTAAAAAAAAAAAATTTGAATCACCATATTTTTTAGTATTTTCAAACTTTTTGACATATTTGCAAAATTTTGAAATTCAAGATTGAGGTCCTTTTCAAAAGCACGATATCATTTTTACCTGACAAGTTATTGCACGAAAATTAACATTCCTAGATGATTAATCACCACATACCTGCATATGTCTTTTATTACTATACCGCATTTATAATTTGATGAACATGGAAAGAGACACTCTCAGTTAACCTTCACCCTTTGCATGTTCTAAAATTTGTTTCATTTTAAGAACTCCATATAAAAGATGAAAAGGATAGACGAATATGATTAAAATTCAAAAGGTTTGTTCAAAAGTTCCAAAGCAAAAATTAAACCTTAATAATAATTATGTCTTGAAACCTTTCCTCAGCAATACTGATTGTAAATACTTCTTGTAAAATCACAGTTCCTGCACTGAGAGTAGTTTCTAACTTATAATAATAGCGTTTTTCAATGAAATAACTTTGTACTAATCTTCCCTATGTCGAATCGATGTGAAAATTATACACTGAGTTGCTAAAATGAGTTTAGATCAAGAGTCGTAATCGGGGACGACGGAGACCGTAAGCACGCGCCATTTCTAGTATTGGGGCTGTCCCTATGATATGGGACAATTTTTCTATTTTTAGAACAAATTGCGCCATCGTGTAAGGAAAGCGCGCGTACATGCTGCGAGGATTTTTGCGGTTGTAGCGCGGGGAAAATGGCATCCGAAATTCCCGATATGTTTTATGCTTTTGGCCCACAACTCAATACGTTTATGTCTGTTGGAATTTTGCTTAAGTATTCTCGTCGCAAGCTGGTCCAATTCGACTGAAGTAAGGCAGTGTCGAATTTAGGTATGTCCCGTTTTATATCACTCAGACCAAGTTGTGTACCGCTGCTTCTTTTACAAGAGTTCCACTTTACTCCACTCTAAATTTCAGATACGCTGAAGATTAACAGCTTTTCCGTAACACAGCAAAATAACTAGTTGGAAAAATTTGGATATTTCAGCGTTTTAGGACTTCAAAGTTTCCCTCCTCTTGCCACACGCTTGCGGGGATTTCGCCAGAGTCTATCGCCACCGAAAAGTAGTAAAAATTGCAAGTTTGCATTTCGCCTGAATTGTAAGCAACACTTGATATTTCATCAAGGCCCAATAAGTTTACCTCTGTAGATACGGCGAGGCTTTGTTTGTGTAAAAATTCAATAAATTGTCGGTTGTCGATGAATAAGAGCGCCCGCCGATGCGTGTTTTGTACAGTCAGTAAACATGACAAATTGGACTTCCGCAATAATATCTCTAGTTTTTAAATATGTTCAAGGTTGATAAATGTTTGAGAACATATTAAACTGCTTAGCTGAAAATATGTGAATACAGCAGGAATAATCAGCAAAATTACGATGACGCTTTCTTTAATCAACTCGAATAACGATTTCGATTTTGTTGGCTTAGTTATCAAAACTCCTTGTCTATTTTATTTTCGCAGCTGTGTAAAATTTCACTACGATGAAGAAACACACACGATAGTAGCCTTTTGGCGTTGGTGAAAATTGTTGCAGAATCTCAGCACGAAGAAATCTTTGTCAAGATTTGTTGCCCATTAGCTACAATTGAAAACACCGACTCGGACTTTAAAGTGCACGCCCTGGAGCTACTTGTACGTGGCAGACTTTCCTTCCAAAAATTTTTGCAAACCTGCCAAACGAGCAGAAATAATAAGAAACTATCAAAAACAGGTTTTGGTTATGATTAAGCACTGTTTGAGAAGTTCACAAATTACCTCGATACCAGAGTAGAGAGATTTCTTACATAAACTTTATTCTTTAGACAACATCCACGCGAGAACCCACGACATGTGCGTGGATCCGCGCGGATGTATGTCGTCAGGGTGGCGCAATTTGTTCTAAAAATAGCAAAAGTGCCCCATATCATTAGGTGCGCGCAGATCCCGAGACTTACGGTCTTCGTCCCCGGTTATGGCTCCTGCTTAGATTAAAGATTGTTTATTTATTACGGAAAAAGACATTCCAAGGAAGCGGGAGACTACGCGTGTAGCAATTAACATACTATGTAAATTCAAAGCTTTCTACAGTTTTCGATTCTATTTTATCTATTTTCCATTTCATTATTACATTCCATATGTGTAAACAGTAGTTTTGACACCTTTTGACCTGTGTACTTGTTTTATTTATCTATTTTTCTCTGGGTCCATTTTTTTTCTTTTTGCTGTTTGTTTCAAAATGTATCGACCATTACTTCAATTTATCATTTCAGCTACCCTGCGAGACTAGCGTCACATATTTATTCTAGCTGGAATGTTATTTGTTTATTGTTTGCTTGAATACTGACACAAAAACTTTATTCACATGCAACAAACTGTTGTTTTCTTGAGAAAAAGAAAATACTCAAACTACACTTTGAAATCTATGTCAGTGAAACATCGCTACATCGAAAACATGGCATTTCTCTCAAGGCTTGAGCCCACTTGTGCCCGGACACATGCAAGTACGTATCGAAACCAAACAACGCTCGTAAATATTTTCAGCCACCTGAAAAATTAATTCTGTTTTCTCTGTTCTAAACGTTAATTTTCCATATTAAATGGTGTAGCAAGACAGTAATTTGCCCTAGGCGATGATATTTTTTCATTCACCTCCATGTTTAACTCTGTACTTATATCAGTTACACAGACGAAAAAGTAGGGCATGTTTATATAGATTTTGGTCAAGCTTCGAACATTGATGACCAAAAAATGATCGTGTTTGCCAAAGCGCAATTAGAATTGTCATGCCGATAAAGTCATGAGCTCTATTAGTCGTTATAAATTAAGTTGCTGTTCGTTCTTGAATGCCTGACAATACTATTTTAAAACACATCTGATTTTGAGTAATTCGCTCTCTAAATGAATCGCCTTTAAAGTTCATTTGCGGCCTCGTATAAGGAAAGCAGTGTTCGCACTGCAAATTATCATTGTACTATTAAACTGGAATTGTTCTCGTAAATTGTCGTACATGGTTCTCTGTCTGCAGCATAAGAGGATCACTTCCTTAAACAGTCTTCGTTCGCAAAGCCAAGCCGAGAGTAAGCTGAAATGCCACTTTAGAATCTTTGTTTTTCACAATGTTTATATCAAAATAAATTTGTAGCAATTACTAGTACCACCACCACGTTTTTATTCTGTTAAATTTGAATTCAAAATGTCAGGAAAAAGCACTTCAATTTTGCATTGCGGAGAATATTGGTCCGTTTCAAGTTGTCCTTTAAAATAATAAATTGCGATGTTCAACCTTTCACTGCAGTCTCCTACTCAAAATATTGATTTTCCCAATTGATTGTCATACATTTCTTTTGTTCTTAGTTTATGAATTTGGTAACATTGCCTTTGTAACATACTTGACAACGCAACGAGGTACGATGAGGTTATATTTTGATCACTCTTGGACTGAATCCGTTAATGGTAAACGACTAGAGAAACAAGAAAACGACTTACCTGAAGTAAGATATTTACAGGCCAGGGTCCAAGAGCCAGTACACTGCAATCCAAAATGACTACATATTTCTTTGAAAGGGCATTTAACCTAGAAAGAAAGGAAACATCAGCAAAATAGCTGGTTAATATTGATTGTATCACTTAACACTCACTGTTTTCACAATGTTCTTACGAAAGTTCTAATTATTAACACCAGCATGTTGTTTTATTCTGTTAACTTTGATTCCATTATGTCACTGGACAAGTCTCCAATCTTCAAGTAAAATTCTTCTTACTAGTTACAATATATCCTGATTGCAATATTTTCTCTCCAACTGAGATACTTGTAACAAGGGTCAGGAAGGCATTTATATGGTCACCCTTTGGACTGAAACCGTTCAATGGTAAACAGAGAAGAAAACGACTTACCTGAAAAAAAGTGTTTTCAATGGCTGTCAACTTGAACCAGGCTTCGAAAGCTTACACACTTTGATCCAGCATGGCTACACTTTCCATTGAAACGATGTTTGCATTCAACCTGGTGATAAGACGAGCAAAAGACAACAAATTAAATTACTTTTCAACGATTATCGGATCTCCAGTTGTGTTAATTTCGAATATTTGCCCCTAAATACACATTTACAGTGCTTTTCTAAAACATTACTTTATTGAAATTGATGAACAAATCTCTCGCAATCGTGTTACTTTTAAGAATTCGTTCGGACATCAGAACAATTCCTCTTTGCCCAACCGGTATCTAAGAGTTTATGGGTTCGAATCCCGTCACGAACTGAGATGTTCAATTCTTTGTCCCACGCTCACCACAGGATCAAAATTTCATCTTTCACTACTCCCGATTAGATTTCTCTACAGGATACTTGGAATGACACAGTTATTAAAGTGGTCGACGACAAATTCAAGTAAAATAAGGAAAGGGTGAACTTATCTGAATTAAGATTTTTCCAATATGTCATAGTGCACCAGCGTTCAAGAATTACACACTGCAATCCAAAATGGCCACACTTTCTCTTCAATATCCGAGTTCACCTGGCAAAAACGGAGATTAAACATAAAACGAACTATTTTTTCATCAGCAAATTCGAGACGTGTTTATAAATTTAATAACAGACAATTCTGCAGTGACTTCTTAAAGCAGGTATCAATACTGTATGGTAAAATTATTTAAGAAAACACTAAATTTTTGTTGGCTGGCAAATCTGAAACAAACTTCCTGGTTCTGCCGAGGACATTAAAATAGTTAAAGATTTTCTCTGCAAGATACTTTGAAATGTATTGACATGGAAGGAGATTTTGTTAACTTTGGACTGAAACCGAAAAAAACGGAAAATTTGAGGTGCTGGACTTATTGTAGAGAAAAAGCGTTTCCAGCCATTAGCAAGCAGTGAACTACTAATTGAAACCGCTGAGTCCAAGAGCTAACGAAGTTGCTTTGCTTGCATTGGCAAATTTTCAGTCCTTCGTGTCATAAATTTTCCAGAAACCAAGTGAGGCAAGTTGCAGATAAATTTCTAACACCGGCAATAAATATTTTATGAACGTTACTGCTGAGCTTTGGTCGTAGATTTAGACAACATTTCTCAGTTAATGAATAGAAAACTGCAAAGATAATATCTGGTCTATCTGAACCAAGATGTTTGCAATACTTACTTTGTACCAAAGAACATTAGAGCCACGCACTGTCGTACAAAATGGACTTGTTTTCTCTCAGCATATCTTTTTCAAAACCTGCATGAAAAAGAAAAGAGGAAGCTTTGATACACTGACTTTTAAAAATTGCGTTAGGCTTAGGAATTTGGTCAAAACAATGCAGAGCTAGCGTTTCACAGAGACATTTAAAGCATAAATACTATTCAGGCTGCGTTTGAACGCACAAAGCAGTATACATTTTTTTTTTTGTTACATGCCTGAAGACAGTTCATTTGGTTATTTCCTTCAGGATGTACTCAACATGATAAAAGAAAATCAATTATTTTCTTTCTTGGACTGATACTGCAAATGGTATAAGACAGAAGAGTTAAGAAAATGACAACGAGCTTATCTGACTATAAAATCTTTCAGATGTCGTCTGCTTGCATCGAAGCGAAGGGTAAAACACTGCAATCCAAGATGGCTGCATTTTCTTTCAATGCACGTGCACTCTGTGTTCAACCTTGGAAAAAAGAGAGCAAATGTCAAGAAATGAAGTAAATCTCCTTTTATTCAATAGAACAGTCTTGTAGTTGTACAATGTTGCTATTTTCAGGCATATTACATTGTATTCGCTAGCCTGAAATCAAGAGACTAGAGAAATGCATTTTATAGTGGTGACTGGCTTTCTTTTCGCTTAGAAAATTTACTGAGTACAAACGTGCTAGGTCTGGGATTCTGGTGGTATATTGTATTTCGATCAATCTTGCTCTGAATTAAATCGTTTACCAGGTAAACGACGAACAAATGACAAAACTACGATGTACTTATCTGAAATCAGTCATTTCCTGTAGTCAACTACCAGGTTGCGTTAGAGCCCAAGAACTACAACCTGCAATCCAAAAAGGTTTCTGTTGCATTTTAATTTAAATTACCATACACTAGAACAAAAAAATCATAAAATTGTAGCAAGGGTCAAACTGAACCATAGCAATCAATTTATCGTGATAGCTATCTTAGTCAGAATTTTTAAATCAGACCTTGCAACAAGGTCAGATCATACTTGTAAAATAAAGATAAAGTAAAACCTAGAATTTACCGGAAAGTGGAGTTGATCGCAACATGGAGAGACTGATAAGGAGAGAACGGAGCTTCAAAGCTGAACACGGCTGCTCATAATAGACTACGAGTAGTCCCTCTTTCGGTTAGTCCGTCGTGCGTGACGCGAAAGAAATTCGCGAGAAAAAAATGGCTGCGCGAAATCCTCGGGGCTCCTCGCCTCCAGGATTTCGCGCGGCCATTTTTTTTTCTCGCGGTTTTCTTTCGCGTCACGCACGACGGACTAAGCCAAAGAGGGACTACTCGTAGTCTAGCTCATAATGGTTACATTTCCTTTGGGTTCCCCTCTGTTCGTCTAATGCCAGAAGGAGAGAGGAAACTGTCAAAAATATATCACCTTTGAGTTTGAGGTCTTATCAGTCGGTCAATCAGTTTGGTTGTTAGAAACCGGCCATATAACATCGGACAATATCGCCTGCATTAACAAATTTCTTAATGTTCTCTTAGGATTATTTTCTCGCCAGAATTCAACGCAAGTTTGCTCAAAATTGGTTCCATTCGTCAAGTAATTTCTGATTTCACAAAAATGTGAACAATTATGAAAACATGAGGATAAATGAACAAAAGCCACAATGCAATTATAACTCAAATCTGCCTTCATTTCTGAAATTCTAACCAAATATTTTGATATTACTTACCCGAAAATGTATCAGAAATCAATCGTGAGGCGAAGGACAAGGATGGCTGTATAACATCTCAACAAAGTCGCTCTCAAAGTAAAACCGACTAAATTAAACTCCAATTAAAACATTCACGAGCAGTAAGTTCAGCGATTGTATGGAAACAAACTGTTCCTGCATGAGAAAAGAATTTAAATTCTCAGGGAATATTATTGACGTAACTTTAAAACTGTTGATATTAAGTCAGTCAGATCTTCATACCCTTAGCAACTCAGAGCATCGGAGCAATGGATAACAAGCCGGGTCTAAAACACAGGTCACATTCCACAGGCCAAGAGTAGAAATCCTTACTCTACTGATGAATAACTATGCCAAAAGTTTCCCCTCGATCTAAAACAACATTTTCGCAGAGTGCTAGGGCTAATTAGGGCTAGGAGACTGAATCTTGGTGCTGTTTATTTATCTGTAGTGCAGTGACTCTGTACTCTGACCTGTGGAATGTGACCTGCAGTTCAGACCCGCCAAGGACAACATTAAACTGTTACAAATACGACGAACAAGGGAGCTAGTATTTCTGAAATGTGGTATTCAGTAAGAAACTTTCAAACCTGCTATTCCGATGTGCTTGTCTAAACGAACTTGGTAATTCTTTATTCCGAAAGTTTCACACCCTCCCAGTATTCAACAATTTCTTCACTGTGCGGACGTAAAAAATTGCTCAACGAACTGGTTATACTAAACCACTAAACCGCGGAAAAAGGCAAGCGTAGCGAAACGAGGCGAAAAGCGAACAAGATCATGAAATGAAAAAACGAAAGCGTATACTTATCTGCGAAGGGGAGCACATCGACGAAGATACTGGTTCACCTTCACAACACAAGACGCTTTCTGACACTAAAATGAACGGAATGTCCTTTGAGACTTCCTTACATACACGATTAAAATTCATTCCACCCACTAGAAAAGTGTTTGCTGCATCAGAATATTTTATTGAGATTTCTGTGCGTCAAACAATAGAGCATACAATGATATCAATAAAAAAATATCGAATAAAGCACGCACTCAGTCGCCAGTTATTTTCTTCTAAAAAAGTACAGGTATTTCAAATGAAATTCGTTGAATAGTTTTCAAGAAGTTGACTCTTGAAGTCCTTTGTGATATCACTTAAAACCCCAAGGAAAGACTGAACATGTGTCTTCGGGAGCTTGAAATTCATCGCCACGTTTTAAATGCACAACGTGTCTTATTCTCAGTTGTGTTGGCATTTTACAGAGCCAAGCCCTGAAAACTAAACGTGTCAGGTGTTTACCATGATAGGCACGGAAGGCGTGCTCGGACTATTCGGTGACAACACTGGGACTGTAAAATTGTGTAAAAGCAAAAAACATAAACATATCAAAAATAATTCTGATAAATGTATTTAACATCAATTCTGTCTTGAATTCCAAACATGATTTGTTACCCACAATGCAAGGATTTGAGTGAGAGTCAAAACTAGAGGTCCAGAACAATGCTTTTCTCTGACTTTCCCTTGATAAAAATAAAACTTCTCTAACCAAATAAACAATAGACATAGTAACGGTTTCTAGCCTGCCCTCAGGGGCAGTCCTCCTTTCCATCCATTCATTTCGACTGACAAGTTTTTAACAAATCCTTTTTCATAGGGAAAATGTCTTTTTCCTGACCATTTCCTGACCTTAAGCAGGGTGTCTAAAAAAAACTCGAATAGCGAATAGTGGTGAACAGTCACGGATAGTGGCGAATAGTCGTCAATAGTCACCGCTATAGTTCAGCACTGATCTGGGTTCGTTGAAACTGATCACGTGAAAAAAATAATAAAATAAAAATAAAATGAAATAAAATACGAATGTGAGGTAAGTGCTCTGTGATTAGTTTATCAACTGAAAAGGCACAAACGAGCTGCTCTGATAACCGATTATAAAAACAACCGATCTAAGCTACATCTTGCGTTAATTAATTATCCAAACAAGCATGAGAATTTCAGTGAATTTCTTACCTTTTCTTCTCAGGACTTAGGCTAGGGCCGACAGTAAGAAAACAGAAAACACAAGGATAACCTAATAAAGACGTATTTACGCTTTTGCAGCGGTGAAAACAGAAGAAATTACGTTTAGAAGGTGTATGAAGGTGAATGGAGGTGTATGAAGGTGAATAAAAGTGTATGAAGGTGAATAAAGGTGTATGAAGGTGAATGAAGGTGTATGAAGGTGGATGAAGGTGTATGAAGGTGAATGAAGGTGTAAGAAGGTGAATAGAGGTGTATGAAGGTGAATGAAAGTGTATGAAGATGAATGAAGGTGCATTAAGGTGAATGGAGGTGTATGAAGGTGTTCGAATGAAGGTGTATGAAGATGAATAAAGATGTATGAAGGTGAATAGAGGTGTATGAAGGTGAATGAAGGTGTATGAAGATGAATGAAGGTGTATGAAGGTGAATGAAGGTGGATGAAGGTGAATGAAGGAGGATGAAGGTGGATGAAGGTGTATGAAGGTGCATGAAGGTGTATGAAGGTGAATAGAGGTGTATGAAGGTGAATGAAGGTGTATGAAGATGAATGAAGGTGTATGAAGGTGAATAAAGTTGAACGAATGTGTATGAAGGTAATAAAAGGTGTATGAAGGTGTATGAGAAGGAATGAAGTTGTGTGAAGATGGATGAAGGTGGATGAAGGTGAATAAAGGTGTATGAAGGTACATGAAGGTGAATGGAGGTGTAGAATGAAAGTGAATGTAGGTGAATAAAGGCGAATGAAGGTGCATAATGGTGTATGAAGGTGTATGAAGGTGAATGGTGGTGAATGAAGGTGAATAGACGTGCATGAAGGTGAATGAAGGTTTATGAAGGTGGATAGAGGTGGTGAAGGTGGATGGAGTTGTATGAAGGTGAATAGAGGTGGATGAAGGTGGATGAAGGCGAATGAAGGTATATGAAGGTGTATGAAGGTGAATGAAGGTGGATGAAGGTAATAAAAGGTGTATGAAGGTGTATGAGAAGGAATGAAGTTGTATGAAGATGGATGAAGGTGGATGAAGGTGAATCAAGGTGTATGAAGGTATATGAAGGTGAATGGAGGTGTAGAATGAAAGTGAATGGAGGTGAATAAAGGCGAATGAAGGTGCATAATGGTGTATGAAGGTTTATGAAGGTGAATGGTGGTGAATGAAGGTGAATAGAGGTGCATGAAGGTGAATGAAGGTTTATGAAGGTGGATAGCGGTGTATGAAGGTGAATGAAGGTGCATGAATGTGGATGGAGTTGTATGAAGGTGAATAAAGGTGCATGAAGGTGGATGAAGGCGAATGAAGGTATATGAAGGTGTATGAGGGTGAATGAAGGTGGATGAAGGTAATAAAAGGTGTATGAAGGTATATGAGAAGGTATGAAGGTGGATGAAGGTGGATGAAGGTGAATCGAGGTGTATGAAGGTATGTGAAGGTGAATGGAGGTGAATGAACGCGAATGAAGGTGTATGATGGTGCCTGAAGGCGTATGAAGGTGAATGGTGGTGAATGAAGGTATATGAAGGTATGAAGGTGAATGAAGGTGTATGAAGGTGAATGAGGGTTTATGAAGGTGAACGAAGGTGATGAAGGTGGATAGAGGTGTATGAAGGTAAATAAAGTTGAATAAAGTTGTATGAAGGTGGATGAAGGTGTATAAAGGTGTATGAAGGTGTATGAAGGTGAATGAAGGTGAATGAAGGTGAATGAAGGTGAATGAAGGTAAATGAAGGTGAATGAAGGTTTAGGAAGGTGAATAAGGTGAATAAAGGTGGCTGAAGGTGAATGAAGGTCTGTGAAGGGGGATGAAGGTGTATGAAGGTGAATAAAGGTGTATGAAGGTGAATAGAGGTGTGTGAAGGTGAATAGAGGTGTATGAAGGTGAATGAAGGTGAATGAAGGTGAATGAAGGTGAATGAAGGTGAATGAAGGTGAATGAAGGTGAATGAAGGTGAATGAAGGTGAATGAAGGTGAATGAAGGTGAATGAAGGTGAATGAAGGTGAATGAAGGTGAATGAAGGTGAATGAAGGTGAATGAAGGTGAATGAAGGTGAATAAAGGTGAGCGAATGTGTATGAAGGTGGATGAAGGTAATAAAAGGTGTATGAAGGTATATGAGAAGGAATGAAGTTGTATAAAGATGGATGAAGGCGGATGAAGGTGAATCAAGGTGTATGAAGGTATATGAAGGTGGATGGAGCTGTAGAATGAAAGTGAATGGAGGTGAATAAAGGCGAATGAAGGTGCATAATGGTGTATGAAGGTGTATGAAGTTGAATGGTGGTAAATGAAGGTGAATAGAGGTGCATGAAGGTGAATGAAGGTTTATGAAGGTGGATAGAGGTGTATGAAGGTGAATGGTGGTGTATGAAGGTGAATAGAGGTGCATGAAGGTGAATGAAGGTTTATGAAGGTGGATGGAGTTGTATGAAGGTGAATAAAGGTGTATGAGGGTGGATGAAGGTGAATGAAGGTATATGAAGGTGAATGAAGGTGGATGAAGGTAATAAAAGGTGTATGAAGGTATATGAGAAGGTATGTGAAGGTGAATGGAGGTGAATCAAGGTGTATGAAGGTGTATGATGGTGCATGAAGGCGTATGAAGGTGAATGGTGGTGAATGAAGGTATATGAAGGTATGAAGGTGAATGAAGGTGTATGAAGGTGAATTGAGGTGTATGAAGGTGAATTAAGGTGATGAAGGTGAATAGAGATGTGTGAAGGTGAATAAAGGTGAATAAAGGTGTATGAAGGTGGACGAAGATGTATGAAGGTGTATGAAAGTGAATGAAGGTGTATGAAGGTGAATGAAGGTTTATGAAGGTGCATAAAGGTGAATAAAGGTGGATGAAGGTGAATGAAGGTGAATGAAGGTGAATGAAGGTCTATCAAGGTGGATGAAGGTCTATGAAGGTGAATGAAGGTGAATGAAGGTGGATGAAGGTCTACGAAGGTGAATGAAGGTAAATGACGGTCAATGAAGGTGAATGAAGGTGGATAAAGGTGTATGAAGGTGAATGAAGGTGTATGAAGGCGTACGAAGGTCTATGAAGGTCTATGAAGGTCTATGATGGTGAATGAAGGTGAATGAAGGTGTATGAAGGTGAATGAAGGTGAATGAAGGTGAATGAAGGTGAAAGAAGGTGGATGACGGTGAATGAAGGTGTATCAAGATGTACGAGGTTCTATGAAGGTGTATGAAGGTGATGAAGGTTAATGAAGGTGTATGAAGGTGTATGAGGGTGTATGAAGGTGGATGAAACTGGATGAAAGTGTACGAAGGTGTACGAAGGTGTATGAAGGTGAATTAAGGTGTATGAAGGTGGATGAAGGTGAATTGAGGTGCATATTAGGTGTATGAAGGTGAATTAGAGTGTATGAAGGTCGATGAAAGTGTACGAAGGTGAATGAAGGTCTACGAACGTGTATATCAGTGAATGAAGGTGTATGGACGAACATGAAAGGTGGTGAAAGTATATGATGTAAGCAAGTATGTCAGCATATATAGTTTTGGTCAGCGGTTTATTATCAAAAGGCTCGGAGCCATTCCTGTAATTAACGTCATGTCTTCTTCCCTTTAGACGCCATTTTGAACAGGTTTGTTTTGCAAGAGATTCACGCGAGGAGTTCACGAAGAGCGTGCTATGCAGAATTTCCTTATATGGGCAAAAATTAGAAGAGTGATTTTCATTGGTCTGGAATAATCGGCAGCATAGTTTAAAACAGATAAGGGAAGTTAAACGCTTCTAGGTGATATGCCTCTGTTTACATATAACATTGACAAGGGAGGCAACTCTTTGCCCAAACGTTTTGAACGCAATCCGAGTATTCGCTCGAATCTCTAAATTTCTTTGCTTCCACGAAACCAAACAAACACAAAACGAAGTCGAAAGATTTTTCTACATCTTGGCCGAATTTGTTTTCAAATACTTTCGCAACAGTCGGAGAATTTTAGCGTCTTTTGCAAAGTTTTTTCTCAAATCGCTTTTCGCAACATAATTGTACCGTTGAACCGGTACCACTGACGTCATCCAGCGCGCGCTCGAGCTCCCCTCCATCTCCCTCACGTGTTTTTTGACACAACAAATCTTTACAAAATCCTTCCCCAACTCTTAGGGCTTGCCACAAGTTACTCGAGATTTCCCAAAAAGTTGCCCGAAATTTCTCAAAAAGTCGCTCAAAAGTTGCTCCAAAAAAAGTCGAAAGTTGCTTTTTGTAACGAAAGTTGCTCAAAGGTTGCTAAAAAATCAAAAACTTTTTTTTGTTTCTCTCTTCTTTTATTTGGTCTGATATCAAAAATATGCAATCTGTACAACAAAAGTAACATTTGTCAGCGTTTTTGTGCAATTTTGCGTTGTAACCAACGTATCTAAATAAATTTGTTCACAATACGCATGAGTAAATACTACTCATCAATATCAATATAACAATAATAATCTTCTAAACATTCTATTATGAGCCAATGAAATTGTCGGAGGATCTGAATGACCTTCGTCACCTGAAACACTCGAATCAGTGGAGTGTCAATCTTCGTCCGCCGTTCTGTATTTTCTTTAAAAAACCGCTAACCTAGCAGCCCGGCTGCATGCATCTTTCGCCCATGATCTGCCCCGGCGGGGGGGGGGGGGGGTGGGGGGAGGAGGAACTGCTCCTTTTTCACAGGAAATTCAGAAATTGTTTACTGAAACATTGCAAAATATGGAAGCATGGTCAATTAAAGCACTAAAAGCTGCTCCGATATCTAGAAAACTAGAAATTGTTCAGAATGCAAAAAATTGCTCGAAACAAAAAAAGTTGCTCGAAATACGAAAAGTTGCCAAAAAGTTGCCGGGCAAGTTGTGGCAAGCCCTACCAGCCCTCAATTTTAAACGCGGAATCTCGGTAAAGCGCTTCAGGTATTTACCCGGGACACTTCATTTCCGAGCGGAGATCGGGCGACTTCGGACGCGCAAGAAAAACTGCGAGCCGGCGGTAGGGGTTTGTAAAGGTTTGTTGTGTCAAAAATGCATGTGTGGGTGAGAGAAGGGAGCCCGAGCGCGCGCTGGATGACGCAATCCACAGTAGGAAAAAAGATGTCGGCTGTACATTTTACCACAATACCTTGCGAGCCTAACACAGCCTATATGGCACGAAGATAGCCAAATTTTTACAATTTTTGTTCCTGTGCTGAGGACATTGTGTAGCCTAGGTTTGAAGATTTTATAACTTTTCTGCACGTTTTTATGAGCGTTGTTAAGGTTTTCTTGCGCTAAGAACTATGGGTAAATGTACCAGTCGCCATCTTTTTTTCCTACGGAGGATTGGTACCGGTTCAACGGTACGATCATGTTGCGAAAAGCCATTTGAGAAAAAGCTTGGTAAAAGACGCTAAAATTCTCCGACTG
This sequence comes from Orbicella faveolata, assembly GCF_042242905.1. Lineage (NCBI taxonomy): Eukaryota > Metazoa > Cnidaria > Anthozoa > Scleractinia > Merulinidae > Orbicella > Orbicella faveolata. The sequence continues at coordinate 6,667,339 of NW_028301576.1, forward strand.
TCGTGAAAATATTCGAAAACAAATTCTGCCAAGTTGTGGAAAAATCGTTCGACTTCGTTTTGTGTTTGTTTGGTATCGGGGAAGCAAAGGAATTTAGAGATTCGAGCGAATATTCAGATAGCGTTCAAAATGTTTGGGCAAAGAGTTGCCTCCCTTGTCAATGTTCTCAGTGTAAACCAAAAAAATTTTTGTTGAGCGCGAAAAGGCCTAGGTACGAGTTTAGCGCTACAGTGTCACGCAGGACTTGTAGATTGCGGTTGTCGCGTAAGAAATGACAACAGGAGACAAAGGTAAATTGTATATTCTTTTCATTCCTTTACAACTCTCTTCCTACTCAACAAGATCGTGTACTCCCTGTGGTTGACTGAATAAAGCTCATTACCTATTTCCAAAAACTTAAAGCTAAGCTTTACATGTAAACGTTTTGAACTTTACCGTATCTAGATTCTGCTTCGTTCGCTTTCCGGATAGCCAAACGAAATATGGCATATTTGTCTTGTTGTAGGAGTGGCCATTGAATCATTCACGATCCTCGACCTTTTTTACCACAGAGAGTCGAATCCAAGGATATAATTTGGTCCACTACTTCTGTTTGACCATTTTCGCACATGAGCTGAATGAAAAATGCCTGGCGCGTTCTGCCTATTCCGGCTTTTGGCGGGAAAACTTGCCCTGGGCACTGTCCCGGATGATCGTCAATTCCACCTGTTACCATCCCCCCCCCCCCCCCCCCGAGATATCCCTGGGGATTTGACACTTTTTTTTCTAATTCGGCGGCCTATTCCCCGCCCCCGGGCACGAAAAAGGAGACAATTCGCCACCCCCCGGACTCCCATCTACCTCAACTATGTCTGTATGTGCAATAAAGAGGGCCGGTGGCAATGTTGGTTGCTGTACAATAGCAAAAACAGACATTTTGTCAAGAACGCAACGCCTTTCTAGAGTTTATTGAACAAAGGATACTACGTAGAGTAATATATATATACTATATAATGCATTGAAAAGAGAACTGATTTATATTCCATACAACATTAACGGCTCGGCCAAAAAAAAAATAAACAGCTGAATGCTGGATCAGTATAAAATGTTTTGAAGTCAACTTGTTAAAAGGTTGACAAGTGTTTTAACAGGTTTAAATTTGAACTAATATTAACATTGATCTGACAAAACTTCGTTTTGTACGAGGATATTTAAGTATAAACTGTTACAAACTCATCTGGACCTTAATATGGACTAAAATACTCGCTAAAAAAAATGTCAAAATAACATTTATTATGATAGCTCACTATCCATGTGGTAGTGGCTGGATTCAGGGACCGTGGAGACCATTTTGAAACCCAGGCTGTGGTAGGGGTTTCAATTCTAGCTAAGGAGTCACTGTTCCACCATTTATCATGTCTTTCAGGGGCAGATCCAGGATTTTTCTTGGGAGGGTGTGCACCACTAAGGAATGGTGTAACTGAATACCAGTTATGTCGGAAAGCTACATGTCATCTCCGGGGAAGGGGGGGGGAACACACCCCATGCACCCTCCCTCTGGATCCACCCATGTCTTCGCACTCTATTATAATTACAACCCCAATAAATTGAACAAAAAAGAGGTAGGGCAACAGCCCTACCAAACCCCTCCTCCCTGCAGTCCCCATAATAAGGACTATGCCACAGTATCCTTAAATGATCTTTCTTGATGTACAAATTTCACAAACTAAGATAAGAAACATCAAAGATGTAACAATAAAACAACATGGAGCAATATTGTATCTTCAGCATATTGCCACATGGTCAGTGAAACAGTATTTTAAAACGAGTATTACTGAAAATAAGAGCGGTATAAACCTAATAAGAGTGAATATACAAATGCCACGCATTGCTTGTGACATGTCAATATGAATCACTAGTTTCACAAATTAAAAAAATAACATAAAAATAAAATACCACTTTTAATGTCTAATAGACATACTGTTCAATAAGTGTCCATGTCACCATGTGTTTATATGTACAGTTTGAAACTTCACACAGTCAGTATTGACTTGGGATCCTCTGGTAAGGACCAAGCAAAGTTTGACTTTTAAACCTAAAGTGAGATTTTCATTTTTTTTTTTTTTTACAATCTTGTTAGTGTGAAACATTTTAAAAACTAAGCAAACCAATTAATCAATGCTCCATGTAAAATATCGTATAAAAGCTCATGATTTATTTTCAAGGAAAGTTTAAATGTCAGTCACATTGCTTGTCTCTGATTCAAATACTCAAAGATAACTGTTAAGAATAGCAAAGCCTGCCACTTACTATTCACAATATCTATGAAATAACTGTGAAATATTGATGTAAAATCCCCAATTTGGCCTTAAAAAGAAGCACAAATACATGATTTTACATGCAAATGGTGTGCATGACCTAAGTCTACCTGCTTGGGTTGAATTGAGGTAGGACTCTCTAAGCAAGATTACAGTGATGATCACCCAACTGCTGCCAATTGACAAAGCTTCTGATCAATTTTTGACCCCTTTCTAACTCCTTTCTGAAAATAGTACTGTTACTGTTTTGGCTTTTCCAGGTTAAGGTCTATATCAAATCAAATTGCAAGAACAGTGGGAAGTAGAGATTTCAACTTTCAGAATGCACTTGTATAGTTTCAAACTCTGCCTTTCAAAGTTCATATATATTTTGTTTGGCCAATTACAACAAGCTATCAGACCGTTGTCAAAAATTAATCACAAATTTCTACAAGTGCGAGAACATTTTTGGTGATCATAACTTTATTCTTGCAGCCAACAATGAAATAATTATACCCCTGATTTTAGTTGCATTGCTTCCATGTCAAAGTGTTTGTAAGTTTGGTCAATATTATATCCAATTGCTACCAAGCTGATTTTCAATCACTGTTTTTAAGTCTGTATATCAGCTTTCCTTCCAGTAAACTGAAATGTATTTGTTGCATCTTGCTCACTGAAACCTGGCCAGAAGGACCCTGATAGATGCAGTCCTTCACCATCTCTCGAAATAAATACTTGCAGTGCACCAGTATACCAGTTATCGCACAGTTTGCTTCTGGTCTCAAAACACATTGATGAATCTTCGATATAACTGTCAGTTTTGAATCCCACTACATCACCAAAAACACTTGAGGTAGGGAATGAAATATCACCATTTACACTGAGCCCAGAACCAAACAGGACAACTTCTAATGAACCTTCTCCTCCTCTCTTACATAGTGGAGCAACAATACTTAGTGTCCAAGTACCTTCCAGTTCCATATTTAACACCTCTTGTTCGTCTTCCTCATTTCTTTCCACATTATCCTCTTTGGAAACTAGATTTTGTGAACCCTGTTCATCATCTGATGTGGACAGGAGCTTGGCGATATGTGATTCAATAAGCCGGAATTTTGATCTTGGCAGTAATGCAACTTGTTTTACTTCATCAAAGAGTCTCAAGTAGGCTGTGTTCCTCTGTGCCATAACAGCAATAATCTGCTCCAGTTGCACTTTATCACATTTCTTTATACAGTCACAAAGTCCTTCAAGTTCTACACTTGAATTTTGAGTATCCTGTTTTGCAGTGAGGTTCTTAGCCTTGAACTGAGTTGTTGTCTTTGTCGTTTTTCTCTTGCCAAGTCTTTTAATTGGGGCTGTAGCCTTCCTAACTTTTTCTTCATCATTAAAAACTGGTTTGTTTCTTAATTGCCTCCTCTGGGCTCTCTTGTTGACTTTCGCATGGAAGGTTTCCTTCCCATACTTCTCCTCAGCAGCTTGCCTCAGTTCTTCAGAGTTCCAGAGCTTGACTGGTCTGCCCTTCAAGGGTTTGTTCATTTGACGATATCGATGTACTAATGAGTGTAAATCACTGTTGCTGAGAAAAAACTCCTTCTTGGCGGCAGTGCTGCATAACCAAGAACTGCTGCTCTTTTCAAGCTTCTCTAGTGATGACATTTCTGATACTCTGATGGCAATAAAAATGAAATAAAAAATTAATTGCACAGTCTTGAAGAGGAATGTTAGGTTGGATGTCGACCAAAATAATTATTGTTAATCCGTACAAACAGCAAAAGAAGACAACAGATCATCTTCAGTACCACATACATCATTCATACCGACTGTAAAAATCCAAGGTTTTCAATAATTTAGGGAGTAGAGGGCTAGTTCATGAAGGAGACAGCTGAAACTGATTGTAGTGCCAAAGAGAGAAGTCTCTAAGGAGGTCTAAGACCATGCTTCCCCTAAAAAGCTTGAAATTGAGAGGCTCTGGAATGCTATTTCATGCATTCTCTTGGAAACATTTTCTCAGAGAATTTTTTTCACAATTTTTACCCTACAGCGCTAGCGCAACTGAAAACATACACCACACCCTCACCCCATGCCCCCTCTCTAGCTACAGCCTTTACTATCCTAAAGGACAGTCAAGACATCAAGTCAATTGTCAAGCACTCAAGGCACAATCAGGTAATGTAGACCTTTCATGTCATATAGATAACAACAGTAGTTGCTGCAAACTTTGTAACTTATGAATAGTGTGTACTTTTAGACCTACACATTGTAGTTTTTAAGTAATTTAGTATTTTGATATTTTAGTATCTAGATTAGTTTGAGTAGGTAGGTGTCCCCAATTAGCTTACTATATAGCTACATACATTGACACAGAAATAAAGTTATTATTATTATTATCATTATTATTATTATTATTATTATTGTTATTGTTATTGTTATTAATATTTAGCTACCTTACTATGTGACTTAAATTAAGGGGGGTCAGCTTTATATGAGTATCAAGTTCTTCCCTCCTGGCACCTGATTTGTATGTAGATATCGATATATTTTTGATGCAAATTAAGTTACCATAAATATAAATATTAAAATAAATAAATAAATAAATAAATCAATCAATCAATCAATCAATAAATAAATAAATAAATAAATAAAGACTACAAGCTGAAGCTTACAAGAGCTAAAGAAGTGAAAAGGGTCTCTGCTGGTGAGTACTTTAAAATATATCTCAAACACTCCATCAAATACCACCTGAAGTTTAAGTTGAAGGCTTTTTTGTCATTGAAGGTCATGCGCATACAAAATAGAATACCCGGCCACTTAATTTACATGTGCCGGTGTGCTTTGAAGAACGAGGTATATGACAATAGTTGCTATTCTTATTCAATGAGATGCTAATAAGTGGCCGGGTATTCTGGAGTTTAGCTAAATTAGCTTTTTAATTATACGGAGTGGAACCGGTCGAGCACGCGCGAGGGAAATGATCGAACGTGCATGCTCTAGCTAGCGGAGACAAACTGAAAGAGATGAACATCTACCCATCAGACTTATATCAAGTGACTGGAAAAGAAAAGAAAACTCGATACTAACCAACTTAACATTGGCAAACCAGTCAAAAGCAGGATCGATCAGCGCGATCATGGAGGCTACTTACCACGTGACCAAACCGCGGCAACTCCGATTAAAGACATCTTCCCACTCTCCCTTCCCATGTAAGGTAAAATGCCCTGGGAACGACTTTAGTAATGGACGCATTTTTGTTCGAAGCTGTTGGGCTCCTGGTGTACGAAAAAAAATGTTTTCCTTTTTTCTTCTTTTTTTGAGGGTGTGCATTTTGAACGGAGTCTCCAAACCAATCCAGATTGATGTTTTGAAATATTTATCCACTCATCTCCTTCGGGATTTGCCATCTGAGCTCCTAGGTCCAGGTTCCGGAGAATTTTTTTTTGAGAGAGATTTATTTCACCTTTCAAATCAATTTCCAAGTTAGAGCTTTGGCCGGTTCTGTATATTTGTGCCCCCCTCCCCCCAACCCGGTTTCAAAAGGCACCATTGACCAACCACGCGAACGAGTTGACTAGAAATGGGTCCAGTTGTGCCCCAGTCCCTCCAGTCCACTGGAAGAGTGGGTAGTAAGAACCAAGTGTCATGTCGTCCAACTGTAGTTCTCACCATAATTTTGTGTTTATTTGGTTTTGAACAGATACGGAGGAGCTTTCTTTCCGGTCGGGACGATGACTATCTCGTTGGCAGTTTTCTTGAAAAGTTTGCGTCGTAAGATGTTCTCTTGAAGAAGCGTTTTTAAAATACTTCATTCGAACAGACAGCGAAGTTTTACGGTGTAAAATTTTTTTATGACCAGCTATTGGCGACCCGGGGGTACAAGCTTAACTGCAAGGAGTTGAGCAAGGATATCTTTCAAAGTTATGCGACGTGGAACGAAAACAAGGTCTGATTCAGACTCACCAGACCTTACAAACATGAATCACGCCAATGATGCGTCCGAACCTTTGACTACAAGCATGCTAGACGAAGGAACAACAAGTCCTCTGTCGGCGTCTCATTCGAAAAGTGGTAAACATGAAGGCGACTCAAAGAAAGAAAGGGTAGTCAAAGTTGCCCTGCCAGGAGCGAAAAAAGCTCAGTCTGCTGCGAAAAAGAAAAAGTCTACACCAGATTTGGTAAGCTGACTATTTTACATGTTTACTGTATGTCAGCTAACTTTTGCATTCTTTTAGGGGAGCGAGAATCTAACATTCTGGAAGACAAGCGTATATATTGGTCATTACGCATATTTACTTGTAATTTTGTTTCTTTCGGCAGGATATCCACAAAGCAATCACAAAATGCCGGGAGGAGGGGTCAACTCATTTGGATCTAAGCAAAGCAGCGGTAAGAATTACGCGAAATCGTGAACAGGAATTAAAGTTTTTTTTTCACATCCGCGTATTGCCCGGTGATTTAGATCAGTATGTTTGTCAGAATAAAAGCTATTTTGGTGCACAACACAGGCTCAGATAATCGGCCATGGTTTAATCTGTGTTTGTAAGGTAACGAAAATTGCAACAAAGCAAGCTAGCAGGTTTGGAGTGCTTTATATTTCCGGGATGGAAATCCACATTTGCCTGTGGGGAATTTCTCCGTTGCAGCTGGTTCGAGTTTATTGCCAAGTTCTGTTTTGCACGAATTAAATTTTCTTTAAGTACAATTAGCTAGCAGGGAATGTGTGCAAGGGTGTAATTACAAAATAACATATTGGCCTATGACCGGAGTTTCTAATTTTACGGCATTGAACACAGCGGACATAGCGATCACCACCTGTCATTTTGACCAAAACTATCATGTAATGATTCCACGTTCAACGAATTCAATACAGCAAATTTATCGCGAACGAATGTTTTGCTGAACTAAACTGAGCTTTTTTGATATTCGATTCTCAAAATAGCTGATTAGAGGTTTTTCTGAACGTATTAAAGCGTTGTTTTGCCTTTTTTGTGGCAACGAAACTCCTTTCTCCGTGCATGATGATTCCTTTAGAGTTTTTAATTTACGAGCTCTCTGTGTAATGGAGTGATTTTAATCAGAAAGTCAACTTAAACGCAGTCAATAATAATTTTTAAAAGTCATCGCGCGAGTACATCTATTGACGTTTTTTCATTTGTGATTTTCAAAATAAGTTGTCTAGACTGTTTTATTCAAAGGTGTATTTCATGAAATGAAATGTGGTATTAAAAATTGACCCTGATTTAATTATGGGAAGTGTCTCAACCTTCTTATCATGGAACTAAAATAATATCCAGCAAGTTTGTTTGGCAATTTGTGTGAAATCAAAATTTTTATTAATTAAATGTAAAATTATTTGGAATGGAAATGTTTGTCCCTTCCTCCCGAAGACATTTATTTTGAACAAATGCAGCATTCTGAAACACATTTTACGGTCTACGACAAGTCAGAGCTTTGGAAAAGTAAGAACAATTCAATCACAAACAATTAGAATATTCTTCCGATAGATATTTCTCCCATGATTCTAAGGGAAAAAATTAATGAGAACTCTTATATGAAAAGTTGCAGCAGTCCTTATTCCCTACTGAGAAGACAGGATATGAAGAAAATTATCTGTAGCATCAATGGCTATGATGAACGCCATGCTGTTGCTAGCCAATAACACTATAAATTAGTGTTATAGAAAGGCATTATGCAGAAAAATGCCTCTGTTACTGTAGTTCAACATCTGTGTTGGTTGTACCATCTAGCCTTCTCGAAATCATCAGCAGTGTCAATCTTTGAATTTCTCACATTCTGTATCTGTATCCTTTTTTTCTGGATGGTGTTCTGGTGGTATACAATATGTTTTTTTGTACGGTGTAGCTCGTGCTATTGGTTATTAGTCAAATATTTTACATTTGTTGCAAAAAAGTACATGTACAGGAATTGTCAGTAAAAATATAAATTTTTTAAATGTGTCTTGCTTAATTTTTTTCTTGGTTTGAGATTTTTTGGACTGGTCTGAAAAACCAGATGTTCCTTTTCTTTTGTTTTAGCATTTTGAAACTGGAACAAATTTTAACCACATGTTATATATTTAATTTTAGGTAACAGCACTTCCCAAGGAACTCAAAGAGGTATATTTTGTGTGATTGTTGATCTGGTGGATTAATTAGTAATAGTAATTGGACCTTGTTTCATACATTTCAGGGAGAAATCGCAGAAGTAATTTCAAAATCAGATGAGTGTAAAGTATGAGGCCCATTTGAAATTACGAGCACGATTACTCCCTGAATTGTATAACATAAGGTCCAACTACTAATTAACGGTATCTATAACAAATTTGAGAATTAAAAATGTCTTTTGAAAACTTTTTTTGTACGAAAACATAGGTAGTGCTTTTTCATAAGTTTTGAAAACTGTTAGTAGGAAACACTGCAGAGAAGCCATTAAAGCCTGTGCAATTGATGTGCGAATCATGTGGGTATCCAATTATAGGTATCCAATTACAAAAAGTTCAAATTAGATAGCTGTAATTGGACACCCACATGACTGCGTGCCAATTACGTAGCAAATGGGTGCACTGACGGGGAATCAAGAATTTTCTTATAGACAAGTGATGGAGAATCATAGAGCAAGTGATTAAGGAAGTGAATGCATATAGGTTAGCGACTAATGGATTGATGGAGATTTTTTCATTCTGACATTTTTTTTGTTTCCCTTTTAATTTCAGTTAACCCAGCTTAAGGAACTATATTTGTATGGGAACAAAATTGCAACTTTGCCACCTGAAGTAGGAATGCTGAAACACTTAGAAAAACTGGCATTAAATGAGAATAACTTGACTGACCTACCAGGTAATATCATAGACTTTAGCTGAATGTTTTGTAGGAAACACAAAGATATTGGTCTAGCAGTTAACTAGAGCTAGAATGCTGTTGCTGAATTGAGAGGCTCGGGCTTAATCTCTGGCCTTGGTCTATACCTAGTCAATAAAATCCAACATCAGGCAATATTTGTACAAATGGGGACCAGCAAATTATCAGGGAATCTGAGCACTAAATTACAAACATCCCATCCAGGAATTTTCAAGGTTTTCTCATGTTCTCCCATCATCCCATGTCACTACGTGGTAAACCCACAGAAGGAGCAGTTGCCTAGATGTACCATATCAGAGCATTGGAAAATACCTGGCAGGTTGTGCCAAGAGTAAAATGAACTACAGTATATACAGGGTACATGCAATATTGAGTTTGAAATATTGTGGCTCTGATACATATCATTGGAGAATCATTGGAGACGTGTATGTTATAATTACAGGTTAATGCACTCAGCGAGTGAATTATCGGTATTTACCTGCACGAGTTCACTAACAGTGAACAAGAAATTTTTATACCGCATGAGGCTTTGCTGAGTGCAGTATTGAAAATTTTGAGTTCATTGCTAGTGATTGAGTACAGGAAAATCCCGATAATTCACGAGCAATTAGTGTGTTAACATTTTTATTATTCAAATTGAATACACTGCACAAAGAAACACTGTATTGAAACCACTATATTTGAGTCAGCCGAAGCCATGGTGTAATGACAGTGGTGTGTTGAATTTACACCACAGCTATTACACCACAATAATGACGTCAATGTGGTTGTTTCATGACAACCCAATATCACATGGTACAAATCAGCCAACCAGAAAATCGGAATTTGTACAGAGTATGAAAGTTGAATAATAAAGTGTATTATTGTTCTTATTAAAGAGAAGTTACAATTTATTGTAAAACTCTAACCATACTGGGGAATTGAAGAAACCAACAAAGTGTGGGTAATATCACATGTAATTGTGCTTTATAACAGATACTCTTGTAAAGCTAAAGAATTTGAAACTACTGGACTTGAGACACAACAAGATGAAAGAGGTATTTCAAGTTTGTTTTTGTTTTTTCAAACCATTCTGCATGATTCAATTTACAAGAATAATCATAATCAAGGCTGGATCTTGTGGATCTCATGTCACATAAATTCATTCAAGACAGTTATTCTGAAAATATTTACTGGTAAATATCAGTGGATGATATGATTCAAAATTTAAAAAAAAAACCGGCTTTTAAACGATAAATTTAAGGCCAGCTGGCATTGAAAAAATTCTTTAAAGCATAATGTTTCAATGGTTGATTCATTTTTTTTATCGCTTTGATTGCCCTGTTTTCTTGTAATGAGACCCACAGTAACTAGTGGTATGTACAATGTACTGTAGCTTCTTACTGATACTCATTTTGAACTTGACAATATGATCACAAGGACTGATCACTACTGATTTTGCTACTTCATATGTTAAAATGTTTCTTAGACTTGTTCAGAGTAAAACAAAGATCAGTAGCACGCTTGTCACGCGCTAATGGAAAAATCACGGATTTGCTTGAATCTTTTAAGAATTTCTCGGCGCACAATGATCAGATCTGCTTGAGACTTTCCAAAAGTGTTACACATGTGTTAAAGATGGTTTTGGACTAAATAGAAGTAGAATAAAGGATTTTTGAAAAAATATAATCGGAGCCGAATTGTTAAGTTAGCGACAAAAACATGGCGTCACGCGTAACGTGCGTGGGCTTCACTGTTCACTGTTTTCTTGTTTTTGCCAAGTTAAGTTTCATTTATAACCGTAAGACTTCACAGATGATGGAAAAGGTTCCTTTTTAAGCAAAATTGCAAACAAAATCCTGAAAATTGGTGCTAAATCTTCCTTAAAATCAACAAAAGTGTTCACCATATGATGCATCACGCTTCAAGCTTGGGAGACACAGGTAATTTTCAATTCATTGTGCGAGCTATAATTCCTGAGTTACAGAACAATTTAACCTCAAAATGTAATGCTCATAGGTTGCTTTTCACTTTCCTTCCACCTTTTTGTGTTTATATCGAAACGTTGCCGAGATTTGAATTTTTTTCTGCGTTCTAAACAGTTGGCAAGCGGTGTGATCTGGCGCGCGATAATTCTGATCATTAAATTTCCCAGTCGCATTGTTTACGACGAGTGCGCTGGAGCGTGTCAATGTTGACATAATCAAAATGCTCAAATGACAAGCTAAATTTTGGTACCAAAATCGATCGAATCTGTTAAAAGCCGACGAAAATATTGGCTATAAAGTTTGTTCGAAACATAAGGTCGACAATTTTGATCCTGAGGAAGGTAAGCGATCGAATTTCGAGCAAAGACAAGCGCAACGCTCTGGCCATTTTGGCGGCTTCCATTCCTTCCAAATCATCCTACAGTCTACAGAATCGATGAGCATTGTTTTAGATTTCCTTATTAGGAAGTAAAATATTTCATCAGGTAAGGAAATGAGCGGGAAACTCCCTGAGCACATGCCGCTTGTTTCAAGCACGTAGTCAAGTACTGTGTTGTTCGCAAGCACAAGGCCGTAAAATTGAATGCAACGATTATGGATTCTGGAGTTTCTAGGATTCGGATGTGGCGAGAACAAAAGAAGAAGGAAAGACAAGAGAAAAGAAGAGCACATTATGAGAAAAACCGAGAGGAAATTATTCAAAAGGTCGTGAAAGCCAGAAAGAAAAGTCGAGAAGCCAGAAAGAAAAGTCGAGAAGCCAAGAGCGGACAACTACAGTATGTTCCAATCAAAGACGCGACAAAGAAACGTCGGCGCGAACGAAACCAGCAGAAGTTAGCTTCAGAAAATAAAGGAAAACTTGAGCGAGAGAGAAAGATGGCTAGAGAACGAAGTAAGCGATACCGTCAAAAAAAGAAAGACCAAAATACACAGGTTCAAGCGGCGGAAGCCGCACGGATCGAAGTTACTGGTACGCCGTTCCCAAACAGGATGGCCAAGAAACGTGCCATTGGACGAGCTAAGAAGGGTCTCCCAGATACCCCGGAGAAGAAAGCAGAAATAATGGCAGCTATATCAAAAAGTCCACGGACGAGGAAAGTGCTCGAGAAACGCGGATTAATAAAAACGCCAGAAGAGGAGAAAGAAGTGATTGCACTAAAAGCGCTTGCTGGTGATCTCACCCAAGGCCTTAAAGCCGTCAAAAATGACAAGTCAAACAAAGGAAGAGCTGCACTTGGAACGGCAAAATCACTTTCTTTTGGTGAAAATGTTAAAAAGAGTAGAAGCCAGAAGACACTTTCGAAGCTCATAGCCTTAGATAGAAGAAGCATCAAGTCGGGAATTGAGAAACGCGAAATGATCTTGAAAGGTGAAGAGCCAAGCTGGCTTGAAACCAAACGAAAAACCAGGCGGGATACAGTAACTGAAGAAACCAAAGAGGTTGTTTATGATTATTGGAAAATGGTGGCAAGTAGACCGACAGGAAACAAGAAAGACTTGATAAGAAAACGAGTTGGAGTGAAAACGTGGGTTGAACATCCGAAACACGTGCTTGAAAAAACCCAAACGGAAGCCTACGTTGAGTTTGCGTCAATGCACCCAGAGATAAAGATATCTCAGCGAAAATTTGAAAACCTGAAGCCTTATTTTGTTAGGGGAGCAAGGGAACGAGATAGACAGACCTGCATGTGTCGCCAGCACGTTGAACTTCAAATTGTCTTCAAAGACTGCATGAAGTTTAGGAAGAGAGTGATCGATGAAAGCAGAGAAGCTAATCAAGCAGTTACAGAAGTGTATACCTCAGTTGGAAATATTATTGAACAAACACTTTGCCCCAAACCTCAAGACCAAGATTATCATAAATTGAAATGCTTGAAAAGGGAGTGCAGAGACTGTGGAGTTCACAACTTGGTTTTGCTGCTAGAGGAGAAAGGTGTTGGCAATCACGAAGTGAAATGGAAGTGGTACGACTATGTGTCAACTGGAAAACTTACCACTGAAGGAAAAGACATGAAAAAAATAGCCCTTGTTGAGAAGTGCACAGGACCAAAGGAACTGTTCGATTATTTCATTCAGCTTTTAGGACAGTTTCCTTACCATTCCTTTCTTGCTAAATGGCAAAGGGAACAGCTAGATTCTCTTCTTGAAAACCTTCCTCTTGATCAAGCCGTGTGCATCCATGACTATTCTGAGGGTTATGCCTGTCGATTTCAAGATGAAATCCAGTCCCAATACTTTGATGTAAACAAAGTAAGTCTTCATGTAACAATTCTTTACAGGCATTCAAATGCTGAGGTGGATGGTGTCCAGAGCACAGAAGAGGAACCAGCAATTTGTAAGGAGCATTTGTTTGTAATCTCTGATGACGTCACCCAGGATCATGACTCTGTCCTTCACATCCAGAAGTTAATTTCAAAGCATTTAGAAGAATCCAACTGCACCATTAAGAAAATGCATGAATTCACAGATGGATGTGCAGGACAGTACAAGAGCCGGCACTGTTGTGGTGACCTATCTTGTTCCCTGGCAACTCTTGGATACACAGTCCAGCGAAACTACTTTGCCACCTCCCATGCAAAGGGAGAACAAGATGCAGCTGGCTCCCATGTCAAACAGAAGGCGACCTCAGCAGTTCTCTCCAGGAAAGTCACACTATCAAACGCAAAAGATCTTTGTAACTTTCTGAAAGAGAACTTCTCTGAACCAGCTGTTTCCTCATTTCCTGCTCGGCAGAAGTCAGTGCAGTTAAAGCGGCGTGTCTTCTTCTATTTGCCTTCTAGTGGAGAACTGAGTGTTGCACGTAACAGGGAAGGTGGAAGATTCTGCACTGTCAAAGGCATTCGACAACTACACTCTGTAAGGACTTGCAGTGAACAGCTAAAAGTCTTCACGAGGGAAAGATCTTGTTACTGCCATGGTTGCATTGTTGAGAATTTTGACAGCTGTGAAAATAAGGAATGGGTGGGCAACTGGAAGGAGATTGTTCTGTCAAGAGAGCCCTCAGGTGTCATGACCAGAACAACTGAAGATGCAAGCACCATTGAACATTCAGTTCAAGTTGCTGACCTGGCAACGAAAGACAGTATTGTGGCTGTGGCAGCTGAAGAGGACAGCCACTATGATTACTACCTCCTTAAAGTTACTAGCAGTGGAGTCATTTCCCTTCAAGAAAACTTTGAGGATCCTTATAGTGGAAGCATTTATTCCAAAGGACAGGCTGTTCTTCTCGGAAATTTCTTTTTAAGGGAGAACATTATTGATTGCACATACAAACTAGATGATAAGGTGGCAGGAGTATTCCCAGGAACTGTGCGGTACATTTGTGGACCACTTGTGTCAAAGCGAAGGAGGGGAAGACCAATTTATCAAGTTCCATTGGATGAACATGAACAAATTCTGGCATCCCTTTAACTGTTTTTGTCTTTAGTAGCTTGTAATTAACATTTTTTGCCAAAATGTTCCTTAAATACGGTATTTATGCATTTTTTACAAAAAAGGGCGTGGCCGCATTGCATCATGGGTAATAGAAAATTAGCTTAAAATGCATCTGAATTGACTGAAATGACATAATTTCAAGATAGGAACCAATTTCCTTCACTTTCTGACTTATTTCTAACAAGAAATGATTCTTAAATAAATTTTTCAATTTTACCCCAATGTTACACCTTTGTACATCAGAACTGTGCTACTGATCAAAGTGATAGTCAATACCCCAAGGGTTTGTATTCTCCTCCCCCATCCCTTGACCAGGAGATTAAGAGTGTTACCAGCCCATTAATCAAGTTAGATATTTTGACTTCCACTGGGTCCCAGCTGACAACAGGGCCGTCAATAAGGATCATCTCAGGTAACACCTGTTACAGCTGAGTATGCTTGATCGGCCACTGATGTTACAGGGGAACTTGCCTGTTGTTGACACAATTCACACACAAAGTAACACGTTTGTTAGGGGTGTGAAGATCAAGGTGACTTAAAACTTAATGACAGCCCTGGGCAATAATTGACCTTTTAACTTGTATAGCAGCCTGCCTGAATTCTCTACATGTATTTGTTCTAAACTTGTTTTTGGTGTTCTTCTGCTCTTAGTCTTAGTCTTATAAATTATTCACCATACCTGATAACACCCATAAAGTAACAATGTTATGTGATGTTGTCACACCTCAACAGCTTTGTATTGTAAGTATGGAGTAAATGTAAGTTTACAGATCTTTAAATCTAAATCTTACTTCTGTGAAAAAACTTACAGTTAGGCCAGCAAAGTTAATTGCATTGTTATTATTTTGCATTTAGGGCTGCAAGCAAATATAATGGTGTAGTACATTTATTTGATTACTGTTGAGAAGATACTGACCAATTAATGTTTGTATCAATAATTTTTTTTCAGATTCCACCTGTGGTTTATCAGCTTACGTCATTAACTACTCTTTACCTTAGATTTAACAGACTAGTTGTAGTTGAAGCTGGAATTGGCAACTTAAGAGTGAGTTGAGATTACCATAATTTAAATATTTTTTGCACTGACTGACAGAGCCTTTGGCAGTCATTGATATTTATGACATTTATCTTAAGACTCCATTTTTAGCAAAATAGAACCATCAAAAGAGATTTTTTTTTATAAGAGTTTGATTTTGTATTAACCATACATAGTTTGAAGTGTTCATTGCTGGTTGGTCATAGGAACAAATTTAACTAGTTGTTAAATTAGCTCGGTAGTTATAAGTAAAATTAATAGACTTTTTTATATTAGATCAGATATTGATACATGACCTATATGCATTAATGTTTAGCTTTATCTTTAAAACATTTTAGACTGCGTTTGTATTCTTCATATTTTAGTGTAGATATTTTAGTCTTACAAGTTTTGTATGTTGTGTAAGTCTGTGTCCCCTCATTAGTGTGGGTTTCTCCCAGGCTACATGGTTTAACGCTTAAATAAAGTTTTATTATTATTGTTATTATTATCATTATCATTATCATTATCATTGTCATTGTCATTATCATTATCATTTTTATTGTTATTATTGTTATTATTATTATTATATTATTATTAGTAGTATTTTTGTTATCATAGTTTATGAAAGACATGTATTAGTTATACATTTTGATTTGTAAGTGTGTTTCTTCATGTAAAATTAATTAATACTTATTAACTGGATTTTGCTATATGCCTTTCATTTTACAGCTGCTTGAAAGATTGAGTCTCAGAGAAAACAAGATTAAAGATTTACCAGCTGTAATAGGTAAAACTTACCAGTTACTTTTTCATTTGATGGCAATAAATAATTTATTGCATTACACAGTATTTAGTTGTACTGTAAAGTGGCATTCGTAATCTGCTTACATGTAACAGAAGGTTGAACAACAAAATGGCATGCATCTTTTAGCCACCACATTTAGAAACAGGTGCTAATTGTAATTAATGGAAGTAAACTGTAATGATTGTGTGGTATACCTGTTTACAGGTGTCTTTTGTGGCAGTGATTACTATATATTGAATTAAATAGTTTGTTAAGTGTGTTTATGTGGTGTTTTAATTTGCCTTTTGGTACACATGTACGTGTATGTCTGTTAAGTTGGTATTTCCTTTGAGTATAGACAAGGGTAATATTGAACCACAAGATCAATTTTATTCAATATTTATGAAATATATTATTTTATCTCTTATTTCAGGTCATCTTGTTCATCTAGTTACTCTTGATGTTTCTCACAACAATATTGGAAGCATTCCTAGAGGTAACTTATTTTTCCCTGCTTTCATAAGCTTAACATTAATTATTAATGTATTCAATTCATTGTCGATTATTGTTAATTAATTGATTGATTGATTGATTGATTAATTGTTATGCAATAAATTATTTAATCCTGAATTCAAGAAAGTTGTCATCCCTTTAAAGGTTACTGCAGAATAAGCCCTCACTTATTTCCTTATGACATGTATAGGACGCATGCAGCTGTTTTTGTCCGATGGTAATTTCTCATCATGACTGGAAGACTCATTTCTAAGGTTTCCAGTACTTAGAAAATTTATGTCTTGAGACTATCCCAGATCTATTTTTGTAGTCATGTTGTGGATGTGCATTTTAATCAATGGTATAATTTTAAAGTTCTTATGTGTGTGCAGAGATTGGCAACTGTGTCCAAATGACGTCACTTGATCTTCAACATAATGATATTCCTGAAATACCAGACACAATCGGCAATCTGACAGAAATGACAAGACTAGGACTCAGGTGGGTAATGTCGGATGTCTGCATGCTGTCCAAGAGTTTGTAATGGATATATCAGATGGTAGTGGAACAATCTATCAGAAATTACTAAACTGCTGAGTGTCCCGCAAGCTAGATTTTATCAGAGAACAAAAATAGAAGTGGTGGCATAATGGATGGGTAGGTGCAGTGGCCTTTTGACTCCAGATTGAGTGATCCTGTTTCGAGCCCTGGCCGTGGACATTGCATCGTGTCCTAAGTCACCTACTAGCCAGGGCTAAAAAAAATAGAATTCGAATTTTTGCCTGCCCTGAGCAAGTCCTAGTTTAATTTCTTTATTTAGGTGGCAAATAATTTGCCTGGGCCCTTGCCCATTGGGCAAGTGAGATTGAAAAATTACTTGCCCAGCAGGAACACCTACTATGTCTTGTCCCGGATGACCGCACGACACTTTTTTCAAGCCCTGCTAGCCCACAAAATTTCATCTTGTCCAGTGCGTCTCTAGTTTGAATTTCTTCAAAAGTCTTCCTAAGAAACTTCACTTACCCAATAAGAACAGAAACCTCTAGCCTGGGCACAAAATCCACCAGCCCAGGCCTGCCTAACAGACAGGACTTTCTCTCAAACCAAGTGTGTAGTGTACAGAGAGGATGAGTGCCTGGGTTATTCAGAATGGGCTCTGTTGAGGTCAGCTACAAGTCAATTTAGTTTGGCCATTGTTGTTGGCATTTGTTTTAATTAATAATCTTTGTTTATCACAGATACAACCAGCTATCTGCAGTGCCAGCATCATTGGCAAATTGCACAAAAATTGACGAGTTCAATATTGAAGGGAACAATGTGTCAGAACTCCCTGTGAGTATTTTTTTTGTTGTTGTTATTAGGACATGTACAAATAATAATAGTAACAAGAGGAGTAACAACAGCTGCTTGCTACTTCTTTACCCATTATTTTGTTGTCCCCCCTACATGGCTTTTATTAACAGTTTTTTGTTTTCCTTTTTAAGGACAACCTTCTTCATTGTTTAAAAATGTTAAACAATGTCACCTTGTCTAGGAATAACTTTGAACACTTTCCAACCGGACCTCCCAAACAGCTCGCTGCAGTTCAAGTAGGTTTATCATTGAATTTAAGTTATTTGTTAGTGTTCATTATTTGTTTCAAGGGATTTTATTATCTTTATCAGTACCAATGAGAAGAACTGGTCCACTCACAATAATTAGACTAAAGAGTTTGTTTGAGGCTATCAGACAAAGGAAGGCAGGGGGAGAGGATAAAAAAACTGTTTTCTCACTCGCCCCCACTTTCTAGCTTATTTCCTATCTTTAACTACTTTGGGTTTTAATGTGTTTTTTGTGATCCTACGATAACTTACTTGTGATGTCACTTAAAAATGTTCCTTTATATTATCCTTTTTTCAGACATTTATCATGGAGCACAATAAAGTACAAAAGATTCCATTTGGAGCATTTTCTAAAGCAAAGTTTTTGGTAAGAGTAAATCATGAGCCATGTAACAGGTTTCAAACTTTGTTTAAAATGGTGTACTCATAAGAGCTGTACAGCTCTGTTATATAGTACTGTAGCTAGGAAACAGCTTACCAGGTTCATTAAAACCCAGCCCACTTTTCCAGCAAAATTGCCTAAAGTCTCTGTTTTCTAGTGACAGGCTCTCTTTCAGTCTGTGAAATTAACCACATATACATAAATGAAGGGATGGCAAATGGTCACTAGAAGATCATTGGTTTGGAAACTTTTGATCTGATCTTGAACTCTCAGAATCTGTTGCACGTGATGGATCAGGAAGTCTTTTTTGAGTACGTTTCTTTCATCTTGCAGTGTTAGATCATTTAAATAAGTCTCAGTCTTGGATTTTCAAATAAGGATCTTGGCATTTTTGCAAGTCTTGGATTTTACCAATCATCACCCCTACATGTACATCCATGTGTAACACTGTTTCGCTGTGCATCCCTGTCTTAAAAGTAAATTATAATATTAAATAATGAAATTTGTACTTTTAATGGTGGTATGATGTTTATATCGTCAGTGATACTTTTTTTTTCAGTTTCCATCATCTCAACTGAATTATTTTTTTACTACATAAATTCAACTCGTTCTTGTTCTAGACAAAACTTAACATGAAAGAGAACCAAATAGCGGCATTACCTTTAGGTGAGTAAACATCTCCGTCACCAGTTTTCAGCTTTCTCTTGGCTTCTTACATTCATTGGAGGCCTTGTGGCACTTTTTACTCTCAACCATCAGATTAACATTGTGGATACCCTATCCATGCTGCTTGGCTAAATTTTATGCATGTCCCATGCCATGAGAATTTTCAGAATTAGATACATTATTTTTTGAATGATAGCTTACATTCAGTTGTTTTAAATGAATATAGATTTTGGGAGCTGGGTGAGTCTGGTCGAGTTAAACTTAGGAACCAATCAACTGTCAAGGCTTCCAGGTACGTCATCAATGTATTGATGTCAAATTACTTAAGTACAGACAAAACCTCTGCTAACTCTTACCAGGAATGATAAACTGCTCATACCAATCCAACGCTTTTGACCCTCAGGTTTAAACCTCATAAGCTCTGTACAGTGGCTAGCTAATTCCATTACATGCTGGCCATTACAGAGAGGTTCAATTTTATCACCAATGTTGTTTTAACTTACAAGACCATGTGTGAACCCTGTAACCACTATGCCATTACATAAGTTACGTACAAATTCAAAATCATTCATTCCCTGTGTAGCTTGGAAACAAGAAATCTTTTCTTTCTTTCTTTTCCCCTTTTTTCACTTTTTAACTCAGAACTACATGTATGATGTTGATCATCACTCTTGCCCAAGTTCAAGTTATAGTTAATTTTGATTCTCTTTACCTTGTTGCAGAGGACATCCAGTGGCTTACAAACTTAGAAGTTCTGATTCTTAGCAACAATCTTCTTAGAGTGAGTATTTATAACTTACATTGTAAATTCATTTTTTTTGGAGTGCCTTCTGCCCAGGGGGGACAAGATGCGGGTACAAAACTGGACTACAGTGTATGTGTTGGGTACTTTCCACTGGCCAGTGCCTTCAATTCCCATACCGACCATTCAGTTTCTGACAACATTTTTAATTCCCCTGCCCATTTTTAGTTTAACTTGGCAAAATTAATGGTAATCATTAAATAATAAAATTGCTTTGGAGGATTATAGTTCACGTCAAGCAATTGGTAAATACCACCACAGTGCTTCCCATGCCATGTTTTCCAAAATGGCTTCAAAATTTGTGGAGAAGGAGTCAAAGTTATCTTCCTTCAGTCAGTAAGAAAGCTATGTAACCTCTGAACCTTACTTTGCTCTTTCCTGGGCAGAGTAATGTCATAAACTTTTATCATTGGTTCAAGTCCCTTTTTCAAGTCTTATTATGTTGGTAAGAATGCTAGGGCTGTCATTAACAGGGCCACAACAATAACCTGTAACACCTAATATGACTGAGTTTGTTTCAAAGATCCTTGATGTTACAGGTGAACTTGCCTGCTCTTGGTACAATTCACTCACAAAACAAAAAGTTTGTTGGGTGTGAAGATCAAGACAACAGGCAACTTGAAACGTAGTGAAAACCCCGATTATTGTATCTTATTTTTAGAGACTGCCTCGGGGTTTGGGAGAATTGAAGAAACTTAGAGTCCTTGACTTAGAAGAAAACCGGCTGGAGTTGCTTCCCAATGAAATCGGTGAGGATCTCTTGCAAATACTTGGAACTCATGTGGTCAGTTTCTTCAACAAATAAATGCATATTTAAGTTTTTACCTGATATAAATTTATTTTCTATTCTCAGCTTTTCTTAGGAGTCTAGAGCGACTAGTTCTTCAGTCAAACAATCTAACCACACTCCCAAAATCAATAGGGTGAGCCTATTAATAGTCAATGTTAATAAAAGGAGATGTGCAGTATGTATGCACATCTTATGTGACAGGATATATTTTTTACAGGTTGTTGTGTGTTTTGGTAAACCCTAAAATTTCAAACATGTCCCCCCCCATTTAAGTTCATTTGTTTGACCTTCCTCCCTCCCCTAAATTTGTCCTTCCTTAATTCTTTGTTAGGAGCAGTTACGAGTACAGTACCCTACATGTAGGGGACTAAGTTCAATGCAAGTAGTTTGCTAAATAGTTAGCTGGCGTTAGAACTAGGTACATAGCATGTATATGGCAAGTCGCTTGTCAAGTTGTAACCTGTACCGTACTGTGAGTTAAGGTTCTATTTTCCCCTAGTATCCAATTAAGATATTATCAGTGGTTTTTGACAGGGACTGGCATAAAATGGGTAGCAAAATGTTAACTAGCTAAGAGTTATATGTGAAACTTCTTTATCATCCTATTTAGCTCAGGACCACATTCATTCTTGGGAGAATATCACCCTTGATCTTCCTTGTACAATTGGTGCTATACTTCTCTGTACATACAGAAATACCTTGAACTATATTCAGATTTGGTTTCAGCATGGCTTTTGCACTAACTCAGCTATTGTATCACATATATATTTCAGATACCTGACCAATGTTTCATATCTGAGTGTAGGTGAAAATGATCTCACGCAACTCCCTGATGAAATAGGTAATGAAACTGAGCAGTACAAGATTTAAGTACAGTGTACATAGTGTCCAGGTTGCCTTTAACACTAAATAGAGATATGCCTTCTCAGGGAATATGTGTTCCTTCCAGTTGATGACGGGATAAGCTTGAACCACAAATCTGCAAGTTATCTTAGAGTTTAATTACAGTTGAACCTCCGGTTGGGACCACCTCTCGTAAGGGTCTACCTCTCCTCAGCAACCAGTTTTCCAAAATACCAGACGTTTCCAAGTCAAATCACTATATTTGGAACCTCTTGTAAGCGACCACTTCTCCTAAGCAACCGCGACCACTTTTAGAGCTAAAAGTTTGAAATTTTATTTTGTTTTTAACTTCCCCTACGTGACCACTTGACAGATGATAGAGCAAACATTGGATAGTAAGATGGTGTAACATTATCACATCCCTGGGTAGTACAGGAGACGACAGTTTGTTAATGGGAAGTGCCAGATTTTTTTTTGAAATTGTGAAATTGACTTTTCACATGAATAAAACATTTAAAACTCTGCAGTTACCTTATGCTAATGAGGTGCAATTTTGACACAATATGGTCTAAGCTCTCGTAAGCAACCACCTTCCGTAAGCACTTACGGGAGGTTCAACTCTACCAGTAATCTAAAGGTTCTATTGGAGTCAGAACTAATAAAGAGCTGACCCAATAATCCTCAGTAACCCAGCTTCACATATAATCATCATAGTTGCTTCTCATGCCAGTTTACAAGCACACAATTTTGCAATATTCTGTGTTGATGCCACTGTGTTCCTGGCCCCCATCATTGCAGCGGACCTGTCTGCCTTCTCTCTACACTTCCACTATCGTTCTCTAGTTCATTCATGGACTCCTTGTTGCCCTTGTAAGTGTTGCATATAATGCAGGCATTAGGCCTCATCTTCCTGCTGCCCTTTTAGGGATCATTCATACAGATGTTTTGCTTGACGTGCCCTGATTAGTATATTAAAAGAATTAGTATTCCCTTGTTTTTGTGGCTTAGTTATTCTGCGTTTAATCTTGCCTTCATTTTTATAGCATTCCTGTTTTACTGCGCCTTTCAGTAACATGCGGACTCTAAAGTCAAAGCTCAAATGACAAATACGTTTTTCGCTACCATCAATCAAATGTTTGGCGGCTCCTCTCGGCTTCTAACTACTGCCAGGCACTGTTTTGTTGTCGGAACTGTGCTCAATGATTTGATTACCAGGCGTTTGGCAGTAGTCGGAAGCTGGGAGGAGCCCCCGCACATTTGATTGACGGTAGCAAAAAATGCATTGGTCGGTTGAGCTTTGAATTTTAGAGTCCGCATGTTATTGAAAGGTACAGTAAAAGACTTTCAGTGTCATTAAAACACAAGTTTTTCTTTTAGGTAAAATGGAATCACTTGAACAACTGTATCTCAATGATAATGACAGCCTTCAAGTTCTTCCTTATGAACTTGCGTTGTGTAATGCCCTTCAGATCATGAGCATAGAGAACTGTCCTCTTAGCAGCTTTCCAGCTGAAGTTGTCGCAGGCGGACCTTCATTAGTTATACAGGTATAAGCTCAGGTGGCCAAACATTCCAGTTAAATACCTGCATGTTCTTTTTGTCTGAGAAATGGTTCTATGTTCTCCAGAGTTCTCTGAAACTGGTCATTTCATATGATTGTCCTTAACTTGAACAGGACAGCCCCAAAAATTATAGTTTATTATAGTTATTCTTTTGCTGCAGAGTTATTCTTTTGCTCCACATTCTTGTTGCCATTGCTGTCCTGGTCTGAATAAAGTCTTAGGTGCTCCAGGGTACACCTTTTACATGAAGCCTTCAGAGAAAAGTTGTCAATGCAAGATTTGTCATTCTTGAAGTGACGTCATGACCATACTAGAACCTAGGCTCTTTTTTGCTAAGATACTTGAATGTTTAACTTGGAAGGGCATGGCTCAAACAGGAACTTAAAAGCTCGATCTCAGGGTGAGGCTTAGGAATTGAAAAACTCCATGCTCTACATGGATACCATAAAAATTAATACCCCTTAGGTGATATAGACACTGCACATGTAGTTTGGTTTCAAATTGTGACAATTTACATGTATACTATATTTTTTTTCATAAAATGTCAGGTGTTTGCTATGCTTTCAAAACATTAGTGAGACTGTTAACAGTTAATAACAGTTGTCAATTCAGCCAGACATCATCTCTAATGAAGTGCTTGTGTTTCAGTATTTGAGACTCCAAGGTCCATATAGAGGAATGATGGCACAGGCTGGTTTGGTTCCTTCCTCAGATGTCTGAGAAGATCAACACTGTGCTGTATAATTATCTGAGGATAGTCCATGAAGATTTCATCAATATTTTGATGTCTTTGTGGCAACTTGAATATAATTATGCTTAATAATGGTACTTTTATCAACACCCCATGATCAAATTTTTCTTGAGATAAAATAGAAGTGTTATAATATGTGGTGTTAACAAATGTAACATTAATGCATAATTATTAAAATTAAGGGTGTACTAGACAAAAGTGCTTGGGTTCATGATATGGTGGGAAGATCCACTTGGCAGAAGCATCCAGTTTTCAAATGGCAGGAGTTAGGCATTTATGCTAATTGTATAGTCGAACCATACAGAATTGTTAATAGAGGTCAAATGGTTATGGAGCCTAGCAAACTTCAAAGGAGTACCCAAAGATGCCAAGATAAAACTAAAATTCTATGTTGGAAATTACACAGTTGTGGATAGACTTTTTTACATGCTCATACACTATTCTTGAATTAGGTATTTCTAACCAACAAGTCTCTATTGTTTGGTTTCTCTGACAGAAGTAAGCACCCATTGTGTTTAGTACACACTCAAGGTAAAAAAGTTAGTATTTGTATAACAAACTTTGTCAAGCTTTTTAACCATTCCTCTCTATTAATACTGTGGTCAAACACTCAGTTATCCAGACCTTATTCCCTTTTAATATGCAGGAGTCTTTATTGGTGCTGTTGATGTTGTTGCATGGATTTTAATCAGCTGTGATCAGGAAGATTTTAAATGGCAATAGTACAGTCCAGTTTATTCAGTTTGGCATTGACATTTGTGAAACAAACAAAATATAACCTGTGTAATATTCGTATTTTTCTATTATGTTGCCTCTTGATTATCTTAACTGTTCAATGCAAGTCTCAGTGAGTCTGGCCTATCAAGCTAAAGTTCAACATTTGATAGAACCTTGTAGTTTTGGTCACACAAGATTAGCATCTGACTTCCTGTCGTTGTTATGATTCACCTGCCACATACCATGTAGCATGGAAAGGCTTTTAATCCTCTAATGACAAGAAAATTTATACTTGATGCAGAAAGTGTACATGTAGGTATAGCTTAAGAGAATGAAATTCTTTATTATGTAGAAAGGTAAACGCAAGATGCTAATTATTGAGGAGATCCACAGTTTACTGAAAGTCATCCAAGGGAAATCCCAAAGATTCTAACAGGCATTGGGGTATATTCTACAGTTTTGATGACATGTGTTCCCTGTCGCAGCTTTGTAATTGTAGTGAAATCTTAATTTGTTGAACTTCGAAGAGAAATGAAAATTTTCTCAAGTTACTTGGGGTTTGAGACATGGGTAAAAATTAATGTGTTTGAGAGGAGCAAATCATGAAGGAAAAATATTATAACTTTTGGTTCAAAATCAAATTGGCACATTTTTTTTAACACATTACTTTTAAATCCAAGATTGAAGCAGTTTTTTTCCTGTACTGATGATAAAGATACCTTCATTTTACTGTAGGTTATAAGAGAGTCTGGTAGTTTGATCCACAAAATTTATATTTTAGTGGGTGATTTTCTTTGGTACTCCCCGCCTGCCCGCCCAACAATAATTGCTGTATTGTAAAGAGGAGAGATATAATCATAAGGAGAAGTCAAATATTAATCATTCTTAGGGCACCACTTTTAATTATTTAAGCAGATTATTACATAGCTAAAAGTCTCCAATCATTATTTTTTTACTTGACAGTGAAATATTTGTTGAATGAACAGTGCATCTATAGTGACAGATGTCGGAACTGCGAAACTTTTATTAGAGAAAATTACAGTCTTATAAGAATGTAAAATGTTTTTGTTCTGACTTGATCTTTTTGTCTTTTTAAACTACACCAGAATTGTAAAGTTGAATGTTGTAATACAACATTTTATGTGTAAGGTATTATCCAAACAGAAAGGATGTCTGGTTTCCTGGGCTTAGTTCTTACCTTGCAAAATCATTTTCAAAACATCTTTTTACCATGTCAAGTGTACATTTGTCTATAATTCTTACTATTAAAAGTTAAATAAGTTAGATTTCAAAAATGTTGTCCTTTTTTGTCAGAAAGAGCTGATTAGAAGTCTTCAATCAGATTTATTAATAATTAATGTAGTAAATGACGTAACCGTCATCCTCAGATATTTTCAACAGAGACATGAAAACTAAAAGCTTTTCTTCAGTTTTTCTCAGAGCATTTTTCACTTCCCAATCAGAATCTTTGAGGAAAAAGGGACTTATCATGGTCTATTTATGTGATGGAGGTACTGGTGGAGACATCATAGTCATTACAGAAAGAATTGTTTGTTTCCACTGATCGAACTGTTTATACATATTGATATATGAACCCTCATGTACATGTAAAACAAACTTCATAATTAAATGAAAAACGTTTTGCATGTAAAGCAATAGTTATCATTGCCCCGCTTAGTGTTTATTGTACAAAAAGTCTACGTTCTACTGACAGATACACGTAATAGGCTTCAAAAATTTCCACTTCTCAGTTGGCCTATCAGGCATAATACTGGCAACAATGTGTCTAGACCAAGAATAAATACACATGTGAATCCCACTCTGGGAGGTACAGTGCAGTGGTGGTCTTTGCATCTGGTACTCTGGGTTTGACCCTTGGTTGGATTGTGTTGTGTTATTTTGGGGCAAAACACTTTCAGTTACACACAAGTTTGGGCACCTATGGGAAACTTGGTACCCGATTTTCTCTTTCATTTCTCAACCAAATTTGAGCTGCCAAGCAGCAAACAAGTTGCAAAGTGATGAACAAAATATATGAGTGAGCTCTCCTTTTAGGGGAGCAGAGATTATGCAGTGGTGAGAGTACTTGCCTCCTAGCTACTGCATGGCCCAGGTTCCATTGTGGCCTGGTGCCATGGGTGGGTTGGTTTAGTTACCGGTATTGGTTCTTGCCTTGCACCAAGAGTTTTTCTCCAGGTACTCTGGTTTTTCTCCCTCCACAAAATCCAACATCTCCAAATTCAAACTCGACCAGGGTAGAGGACCTGCCTGAAAACCAGGCTATGGCTGATGTGGTGTCCTCTTTAAATATTATAATTTTGCTTGTTCCCCGTTTAGTCTCTGACCACCACAATCTTTTTATGGCTTTTTTTTTTTTGCATCAGTAGGGTGGCCTATATGCCGATTTCACATTTATGTTACTTTTAAATATTATATTACATCCCTTGAAGGTGAGAAAGAACACCACGAACGGCTTAAAAATTGATATAGTTCTAGGGCAAGGTTATAACTAAGGTCGTCTTTTATTGGGATCAACCATTTCAACTGCAACCAGTTTGGGTTGATTCAGTTGAAGTTTCTTAAAAGAACACTTTTCTAACCATTTTCAGTTGAAACATGGCAACTCCTGGGAATAGTCCTTTCACGAGCTACAATCATGCAACATAATCACCCAAATGCTTTTTCAACTGTTTCAACCTGGTTTGAGGCCAGTTGAAAAAGTTGATCAACCAAACCAACCGAAAACAGTTTTGCCCCAGTAGAACACAAAAAAACTCAAGCAACCCAACCAACCAGAAACAGTTGATCCTGAAAGAACATGACCTGAATCTTGGTGTGGCCCTCTTCAATTTATATGGGTGCCTTAGTACATTTAATTCATTTTTAAGGACAAGGACCATACTGAGAGAATATTGGCCAGAGGTCTATTTAATAAACGCTAATGGCTAATAATCCACCAGTATTATTCCGAGCAAGCTTGGATAATAAAAGATTTATTACCAGAATGTAGTCTCAGACTATAAATACCATAAATTTCAAACATGAAATTCTGATTGATAAGGTAGCTGACTTGTCAGTAACTCACATGTGATGTTTTCAAAGACACAAGACAGCAGGTCAGAATGTTTTTAAATGTTACATGAAAAAGATTAAGCAAACCATGACGGCAACAGGAATGGGAAAGTTGCTAAACAAAAGGTTTAACGGGCAGAACAATGGCTGTGCACATGCGTTATAAATCTTTGTACATTTTGTAACTGACCTCTTCAAAACAACAATGTGAAATGACCAACTTTTGCATTTTTTTTCTTTTTTTTTTAAAGAAATCGAGCCATGACAGCTAATTTCATATTGAGCAGGGTTTTACACCACTTGGCTTACTAAGCAGTTCAAGATGATAATTGCAAAATTCAAAGGTAAATTATAAATCCATTTTTTTCCAGCCCTCGTTCTTAGCTTGGTGGTGTTGTCATCATTGCTTAAGCTCCCTAACAACATGAAATAACCATGTCCTGTGTTTTCTGGAGATCAACCATTTCAACAGCAACCAGTTTGGGCTGATACAGTTGTTGTTTCTCAATAGAACACTTTTCTAACCATTGTCGGTTGAAACGCGGTAATTCAGGACTGGGAATAGTCCTTACACGAGCTACAATCATGCGACATAATCACGCAAATGCTTTTTCAACCGTTTCAAGCTGGTTTGAGGCTGGTTGAAAAAGTTGATCAACCAGACCAACCGAAAACAGTTTTTCCCCAATAGAACACGAAAAAACCCAACCAACCAGAAATGGTTGATCCCAGTACAACACGACCTTAGACACATATATGCTAATGGTATAGTGTAAATGGTGCAAGTCAAACTTTGTGCTGTGGCTGTACACAATCATGACAATATTGTTTGTCCTCCTGGGAACTGCTTTGTACCATAATTTATAGTGGTCCATCAAAAGTTAGATTTATCTCCTGGGAATGCGAATCTGTTGATGATTAAATACTCGCTGTTGTGCCTTTTTCTTGACCATCTGCAGTCTCTTCAGTGCTGACTGCATGGCTACATTTTGTGAAGAGGTTGATCCACTTCCTGTTGATGGCTTACTTGCCCCAGCTGAAGATGATGAGGAAGCTGTGCTAAGGGCTGGGATGGCAAATGACTGGTGCATCGTAGGAGAGGAAACAGGCTGAAATTAACATCAATTACACAATTATTGGTTACTTGAAATCCTGAATGTGTCCAGCTAAAATAAAGTTCACAGTCAGCAAAACAGTTTCTTATGAAGTTGTATGTGCGAAGCTCACTGCCTGTCCTGTGTAGGAAAGCAATGTGTCCTTACAAAAGGCCAGATCTGTTTTGTTATGCTAAACAGGCAAATCTTTTTTTACCTTGGTATCAGAAATGGAGCCCTGTCTTTTGAAAGGAGATAAAGGAATGGGTCTGCTAGAAGACGAATGTGATTTAACAGATGTTGCAGATTCTGTTGATCTTGATTTAGGCGATGCACTGCTGGCCTGTAAATGATCATTAAAAGGATAAAGTCACAGTCAGTACTGTTAACTAAAAAAAATCAAGAAACCATGGGACCTTTTGGAAGAAGAAGTGACAGAACTCTGATTAACATAATTATATAATTAGCATTTGATAATTGATCACTTCAGTCTGCTCCAATGATTTATTGCTATACTTAAGTGACATGTGTCTGGCAACCTGTACCCATTTTCTTGTTTCTTATTAGGCCAATCAATACAACAAGTTGGTCTGAAAGTGAAAATAACTCAGAGATACAATGTAACTGAAGACAGCATTTACAGTACAAGTAGAGACTGCCAAAACACCTTTTTTTCCAAAAAGGACTTGTGTTGTTACATGTAAATCATGACTGCTGTATTTATATTACCATTTCTCTCATCCTTCTGACACACTGGGCGCAGTACCATACATGACGTGGATCATTTACTTCACTGTCCATCACACGTGGCTCATGACACCTCTGCCGGGAAAAAAATTTTAAAAAATTAACTTTTTGTGATCAGATACATATATTATAGTTTTGTAATCAGGTTATTACAATACTAATTATACATATTAATAATAATTATAAAAATTATGTATTTTATAGTGCAAATCTAAATCTTAAAATGCTTATGAATGCAACTGAAGCCATTAATAAAAAAATCATTGAAAAAAATTTATAACAAGATCCTCCATCTATACCAATGTACTGACTCACACGAATGTAAGAGCTTTTTTCCTTTCTCAGTGATGTTAAATTTTCTTCCACTTTTCAGCCAACAAAGTTTGGTTTCTTCCATTTAACATTTAAGTATGCTTCAATAATTTCAATATTTTTAATATAATTTAAGGAATGAGGTACATGAAGGAAAAATGTTCTTTGCCTTCAGTTTTCCACTGCTATTTGGATTCCCCTCACAAACACAGAAAAACAACGATTACTACACCAATAAAACTTAAAAACAGACACAACAGAACAACCAGACAAGGGAGAGAATTACAAGCCATTTGTGGACAAGACTGTAACAGACTTTCAACAGACTAATAGAAACTTTCCTGCCCTCTGCAGTACAATTAAAAGAAAGTATAAGTAATTCAAAGCTAGTCTTCTCCTAGGTAACCACATGTAGATCACAATTTCATCCAATTTTTGTTTTTTTTAGGCAATTGAATGTGTTCAAAAAAACAACTCTCCCATGTACTATCATTTGCTCCTTAAGAGAGAGTTTTTAATAAACACTAATAATTAATTCATTGATTCTAAGGATCAAGGATCAACATAAATGTAGCTGCAACACTACAAATTAAAGTGCTGAGTGGTCACTCAGCTTTTTTAAATCCCATGTAGTACCAAGGTTTGAGAGAAGTATCTAATGGAATATAGGAATATAGTATCTAATGGAGTATAGCAATAGGAATATACTAGGTACATGTAAATGAACATTCTACAAAAACCTTGATGATGTATTCATTTATTGCTCTCCTGTGGGGGGTACTGGTGGGCAGGTATTCATGACTGCAGAATTTAGTTTTATTTTCTTAACTGTTTCAATTCTTTTGTTTTAATCAATTTTGTCTCTTCAAATAATTTTGTTACAATAATCACTTGATCCATAACTTAACGTTTTTCAGTGGATAGCAATTAAAGCTAACACTCACTAAACTCTCACTGGTACACTGTAGTTTCTTATGCTGGCTTCAGAGAATTTAAAAAAAAAATAAAATGTATTTAAAATTATATCCTTGAAATGTTTTGTACCTGGTGATAAAGCGAATGACACTCATGGCATTCCACCAGTTGATTTCCGGGAATTTTGCTCTCTTCTCTAGGAAAGAAAAAAGAAACAGACAGCCACATACACAACATCAATATTATTTCTGTGCAGTGAATTAGTTTAAATCACCCAATCAAAAGTTTACATGGCTGTACACATGTGTGCTATGAAATTAGTGCAAATTACAAAATTCATGTTAATTCTAATCAGGCTTATTTCTTGGATTGTTTTTTTCGTTGAACACAAACTTAAAAAAGGAGTCAAAAGCATTTGTTTCCATCCCACTAATTTATACATGTATTGATTTAATTTAAGCAGTCCACTTTGAAGCCCAGGCATGAAGAAATGCTGCCTACAAATGGCTGCTCACAGGGCAAGAAAATAAATCTTTTAACAGAGTTGGAGATCAACTGGCATCACTAATTAGCAGTAAAGAATGTCTGGGATGGCAAGATTCTGTCCATCAACCCATAAAACTTTAATTAATATTTACATGTACAAAGTTCTTGCTAAATTAACTTGTGTATTGCCGCAATAATCTTTGTTTCATTTGAAAATTTTGCTCCTCTTGTCATCACAAAAATTGCCCTCATTGTCCTAAAATAAATGCATTAACTTCCTTCATCAAAAATATTTTAAACTTCTTATTGACATTTATTTAAACCCATCCTTTACATTATTATGTGTTAGTTAATGCGAGTATTTAATTCCTATAATAAGGGAACTATAGGCAAAAATATCATAGGATCACTTGCTAAATACATGTGCTGTATTTAGTGATTTTACCATGATTTGCGGTGCTGTCTTTTTTTTAATAAAGAACTAACCTACAACAGATACCACAGACAGAACCCCAATCAATCATCAAGTCATCAACCACAGGTTGGAGAGCACTTGGAGATTCTAAACCTCCCTCATCTAACACATCTTCCACATCAAACTGAAGCTTGGCCTTCTTTGCCGCACTATGATCCATGAAGGAACTTGAACTCAACTCGACAGTCTCAATCAAACTTGAGCCAACCTCCAGAGTTTCGACACTTGCTTCTTCAACAGCAAAGTTTCTGACATGATCTGTTTTAACAGGAACTGTTGGCTTGGCCTCCGTGTCATGTTTCTTCTCTGATAATTTGGTTTTAATTTCAGCTGTTTTAACTATTGCACTTGGTCTTCTTTCAGAATGAAGCCCTGATTTGGCTTCCTTGGGTTTCTCCTGGTCATAAAGACAAGATTATAGAATAACACTTGATTTCAGGAACTTCACAACATTACTGAAGATCATGTTTTAACTGTTTCTTAAAACTGAAAATAGCAAATTGATATTCACAAGACAGCCCTTTTAGCCCGCTAACAGTTTTCAAGATTTTGCGAGTCTGAGTAGGTTGACAACTTTGAATTCATAGAAATGCCATTCTTAAGCCAGAGGGATGCTCAAATAGGATAACCACATTGGACTGGTTACACAGGGATACTAGTCATACATGTAAATGCATGTTTCAGGGATTAAAAATGCAAGTTTTTTACGCCAAATACCCAGTTGTGTTTGTTTTTGCGTGTGCTTTTTCATCATTCTAATCAAGCTTTATAGGTTAAATAAGGGGCAAAAAGAAAACAAACAGAGAAAAAAGGTTAAGTTTCGGAGATTGTTCCTCTTTACTATGGCACCCTCACTTAAAATATTCTTCAGACCAGGGGCAGCTTGGTGTAAACTATTACTCAGGCGATGGTGTACTTCTTGTAAAAAATTATTTGCGCCAATCATCGACTAACAACTTGTAGAATTTGTTTTATTTAGATTGTAACGATGTCTTTCAAAGTTGTCAGAGTGGTAAAAATTCAATTTTCGGATTCTACAAGACTGAGTCGCAGTGGATATCTCATACCTTAGAAGAAGCAGGAACTTGTTGGTTGTGCTGTCTGATGACATCATCTCTTAGAGCACGAAGCTGGTCCAAAGAATCAGGATGTTTGGAGTGTAAGAGTTTCAAAGCCTTGACAAAGACAGAGTCGATTTCTGCAGAACCGCTGACGGCCGCCATCTTGCTTCTTCTTTGTTCAATGTTTGTGCCCAGTCTCCGACGCAATCACTTGTCAACATGTCGGCCGCGAACACAAGCGATGCTCCGGTCTTGAATGCTGGCGGACAACTGCAAGAAAACTCACTTTCTGCCCTTGATCTCTCTAAAGATCTTCAGAGGCTTATGTTAAAGATCAAAGGGAGCTTTATCACAGAGGAGGGTCGAGCAGTTGACTACAGTGCGTTGAAAGAAAGCGACTTGTTTCAGGAATATGTGGACAGAACTAAAGCCTTGAAAGCCGTGAATCTGGGAAATTTAGAACAGAAAGAGAAAATAGCGTTCTTTCTGAGTATCTTTTATGACTCGCAGTATTCTTGCTCCTGATTATGCTGAAATCGTGAGTCAATTTTTCAACTTGACATGCATCTGTGCTGAGACGCAAGGCCTCGGTGATGGAGTGGTGGGTGGGGTGGGGGGGTGGGCGGGGGGAGGAGAGTGCACTCTTCCGTAGTTCACATCCAAAAAGTAAGTCTAAAATGAATGTGGGGGGTGAGTGAGACAGGGTAAGCCTATAAAACATGCTGGTTAACCTAAATAACGGTTAGGTTAGCCTAAGTGTTTATTACTCTTAATAATGGCACAGGTCTCCCAATTGCAAGCTCCTTGGGTGTTGTGAACATTTCATTAACTCCCAATACAAGGCAGGGTTGTAGTCAGAAAAAATTATGACAGAGGCATTGCCCATACAAAAAACTGACTGAGGCAAGTGCCTTAGTTTGCTTGTTACTAGCTATGGCCCTGCGAGGAGCT
Organism: Orbicella faveolata; assembly: GCF_042242905.1. Lineage (NCBI taxonomy): Eukaryota > Metazoa > Cnidaria > Anthozoa > Scleractinia > Merulinidae > Orbicella > Orbicella faveolata. Next base: position 6,701,389 of record NW_028301576.1, read on the forward strand.
TGCGAGACCTGTGATAATGGTAATGGCAACACTCCGAACATCCTGAAACCCTCTGACTCCTGTTTTAGATGTGCTGTATCCATGTGGATTTAATAACCTGTCTTGTTATTTCCAGTACCTGGTATTGATCTGAGGAGTTGTATGAGTTGGGGGGGAGGGGGGGAGGCAAGAAGGGCCGCAGCCCCTCCAGCTGCGGAGATCATGTGATTTTTCGGGCAAAACACTAATGATTCAGGCAATGACACTTGAGAGAAAACATTACAAAATAATGCTGTTTGTGTGATTTCCAAAGCTCATAAATAAAGTTTATAGTTAGTTACTTTTTTCAGGTTTTTTTCTTTAATAAGTTTTAGACTTTACTTGGATTTGAGACTGTTGGTAGATTATGATTGATTATGTAAGCTTTGTATATATCTATTTTTGGAATTATAGCAGTTTCATTAGATGTGGGAATTGTGAACATTTTTGTTTTTCATGCAATTTGAGTGCGTTTGCATCCCGATTTCAACACTCTCGCATTCGGGCATTACCTAAATTTTTCGGGCAAGAAAATCCCCCCCCCCCCCCCCAGTTCGAGGGTGCCTGTTTGCTTATGGGAGTGCAGCTTTCTAAAGGTAGACCTTTAATAAACTGGGGAGCACGTTTAATTTTTCACTGTGATCGACCAACTGACCCCTAGTCTTATGATGTTTAACAAAGGAAAATGGGATGGCCTTAGTGTCTTAGTTGAAGTTCATATTGCTTTCATGTATTTTTTCCTGGACTGTATAAAAGGCTGATTGGTTAAGCTCATCAGTGGCAAGGGGGCAGGGGTGGAATCACTTCTGCTTGGATCGATGTTAAATCTGCTTTTTTCTCTTTTGTTGCATAAATTAAGTCCATATCTGTGAGGGGAAGTGCATGGATTATAATAAAATAAAATAAAAGAACAGTCTTTCCACTTAAGTTTCACAATTCCTTGATATAAACTGTACTGAGATATCTACAACTCTCTCACAATTCATGGCTTGACAATGTGTGAAAGTGGATTACCAAACTCAGTCCTAGAGATTGAGAATTTCTGGAGAAGAACTTCATACAACATTGGTGGTTACACATTTTCTTTAGATGATATTGAACATGGAATTCTCAGAGGTAAATGACTTTTGTGGTATTATTATCTTCCTTCATTTTGTTTCACTTCCACAGTTACTCATTTACAAGTCATCGTAATTCAAACAGTTTCTCCTTTCTCTCTTCTGGATTGTTATGCAAAAATAAGAATGTTATTCTCTTGGGATATTTTAGTATTGCTCAGTGTTCTTTGTGGGGTGAGGGTGGAGCACTGCTTTCTGTCCAGTTTAGAGAAGTTTAGTTGCCTTGAGTAACCCTTAACTTTTTATACAAGAACAGTTCCCATTCCTTCTGTCAGGGTCTCTTTATTTGCAACTTGTTTTCAATAAGACCCGGCAACTACCAGAATTTTGGTGGGTATTGTTGTAAATAACCAGCTATAGAAAATTGTTGAAAACTGTTTTCAAAAAGTAGCTGACATTGTCTAGAAGAAGTTGTCATGGGCCTCTCTTATCCCATTTTTCTGACCTGTACTGCACCAGGGCGGAAACTCATCAACTATCCCTGGGGGAAATATACCTCCTAGACCTGAGAGAAACATACAACTAGACTCAAAAGAGCAGTGGAACTCAAGTCAAAGCATATTAAATGTGGGAAAGGGAAACTCAAATTAAGATAAAGGAATTTAAGTTGACATACCTTATCGGCCTTGCCAACTTTATAAAGATGATGATAATGATGATTATGATGACGACGATAAGGATGATTAGATTGGAGTAAACAGTAAAGATCAACTTTTTCCTTCACCGTTAGGTAACAGACCCCATCCCTCTGGAGGAAAACCTTTATTTGAGGATGCTGATCCTCGCCTCCGGTTCACCGTGACAGAAGTTGACCCTAGGATTCACTTTGCTTTAGTGTGTGGAGCAAAGGTACTAAGTAATGTTTCTCCCTTACCTCTGATATGTACTGTTCAATTTGACACTTCTCAACTTAGGCTTTTTGTATCAATTGAATGTTGCAGTCATGTCCTGCAATCAAGGTGTTTTCTGCAGAGAATCTTGAGAGAGGACTTGATTCAGCAGCAAAGAGTTTTTGCACCCAAGAAGTGTGCATTGACAAGAATGGGGTTGGTACATAACAATTAGAACATTATTATAATTATTCTCTTCTTTTGTCTTATGGCATTAGTCATCAAAATTTTAGTTGCCTTTGTTTATTAGTGCACTCATATATGTTCTGCGCATCACGGGATAGTCTTGCAGGAAACCCAGGTTTTGTAGAACATTCTCTATATGTTTTTTGTTCTGTTAAGACCACAAGTTTAGAAGATATTTGCTAAATGCATGCAGTCAAGGATGAAGACTGTAAGAGAAAAGTTCATGGACAGATATCTTTGTTTGTATGAGATCAGTGGAAAAAAACAAAACAAAAAACAAAACAAAAAAACAAGCAGGACCATTCTGTGATGCACAGAGCATGTACATCTTATGGTTGGTTATTTTGTTGAGCATTCTTCAATTGAGTGTCATAAAACAAAAACCAAAACAATTACTTACCAATGCAATTAGACTACTCAGCCATTTCAAACCTATAGTAAGGCCAAAGCCAAAGTGATTGCCTGTTTATTTTTGACACTCAGTTAATTTTTTCTTTCAACGAAATATAATATTGTGGTTCATTTTCTTCTAGCTTGTTATTTTTGTTTTCAATATCTCTAGTTAATATTATTGGGTTAAGATAAATTCTAAAATAATGAACTAACTAAAAGAAAACAAACCATGATGTAAATAAATTATGGAATCAAAAATTAACGGAGATAACAAAATATAACTGCAACATGTGCATTGTAGGCAGGTAATCTCTTTCTAGGTTAAAGAGTCAGGTATTTGTGGTATCAGAAGGTGTGGTATTTGAGTCAGTCTGGTCTGAAGGTGGGTATCGCTGTTTGGGTCAGGCTTGTTATATGGTATCAAAAATCATTATGTTTTGGTCTGAATACATTGCATACCCCCACAAAACATTTTGTAAATGTCCCCCTCCCCCCCCCCCCCCCCATCCAGACTGTATTTAGGCAAAACTTTGATAATATGTTAGCCTTTCAAGTGCAGCATGCACATCAGACATGACCATGCCCTGTCAGGGAATAGTACAGGACCAATCATTCACAGATTAGCAATAAAACATGATTATAAAAAATTACCAAACACTCCCAAAAGCAGAACTTTAATACACAAACCTCTGCTATGTCCTAATAAAGCCCTCACAACAATGTGTTTAATACTATTTTTCCAACCATTTCACTAGGTCATCTTGTCAAGAATATTTCTGTGGTACAAAACAGATTTTGGATCAACGGAGCAAGAATGTTTAAGGTACTGAAATACCTTTTGGAATTATCAAATGAGTAAATGTTGGCTTGTCTTCCATGCATGGTTCAATAGGTTTTTTTCGTAGATAAAGATTTTTCTTTTTTACTCTTTGAATCTTCAGGTGGATTTGTCAGCATCTTGCAAAGGAAGAACAGGATAAATTAAAGAGTCTAATGGAAGTAACAGACAGTAACAGTTCAATCAAAATTAGTTATAGTAAATATAATTGGGATCTTAATGGCTCAAAACTGTGAATTTGCCATTGATTACAGAGAACAATCTAAAAATATATTTTGATTGCAATACTTGCTCTATTAAACTTTTATTATAATTGGTATTACGTCCAAGCAGCCACAGTATCTTTGTCAACTGTAAAATGATAACATTTGTAAATAAATAAGATATTTCAGTGTTACAATATTCTAGAAGTACTTATAGTACCTTCCTACTGGTAGGATTGGCTTAATGTCTACTCAAATTTCCACCTGTAGAATGATTAACAAATTCATTTCATGTAAATGATGAATCCTAAAAGTTATCTTTGGTTAGCTTTAATAAAGGCTTGACGCCATAAAGAAACAAGTATGAGTTAGTTACTGTCCCTCTATAATAATTCAGATCAATCGGAAATGAAAGGACCAATTCTTGGAATTGAAGTTTTAGAGGGCACTCTCTTCACATGGTTTTCATTGTAGTTTTTCTCTTCGTCCAATTCTTGTGCAATGCTATCAGCTGTGCCATCCTTTCTGTATCCTAATATGAGACTCCACACTGCTGGTGGAGTAATTGGACGGAGTAATACAAGCTTGGAAGGTGCTATTTTTTGGAAACACCACTTGAGGCTCTCTCTTTATTAACATCTCTGTGATTACTTGACTTCTAACACTTGTGCCAGATACAGAAGGTACAGGACTTCTCATGGGGTTCACTTCAACACTCTTGTCAGGAGAAAACCCTGGAGACTCACCATAGTCACTTGGTGTTTTACTTATCTGTTGGCAATGAGTGATTGGTTTGGGGGTTGTAATTCGTAGAAATTCCCTTTCTTCAAATGCTGGCTTTCTTGTAACTTTTTTTTCATACTATATATGTAGCATAACATGTAGAAAAGAAAATGTTACAATAAATTTTTAGAAATTTTTAGTCCAGGCTTTGGGTTTTTTAAGGGTGGATATTCTTATCCAACACATCAATAACTATCCAGTGGATAACTGTTATGAAACCAACTATACACTGTTATAACTTGAATTGAAGATCATCGATATTCACCTGTTGCACAACTGTGATACTCTGATACAGCTTGTTGATGATACAGTAAACAGAGTTACCCCAGTATGTTTCATAAACATTAAATCCACATATTTATTGCAGATGAAAGTTTTGTGCTATTGTTTGCTTTCCTTTACCAACTAAATCCAGGAAGCGCCTACCCTCCGATGTGAAACAACTCTTATCAACTCTTACCATAATCTGTTAATTACATAGAAATGTCAGATTGAGTTAGAAGTGTTGTTCCGCCAGTGTAGCTAAAATTTCCACGTAATTCACAATTTCCATGAAGTGAGTTAATTTTACTGTGGTGTTAATCTTAGAACACGTCCACTTATGAGCCTACGAGTTAAATTATTCAGGTTTAAAGATGACATGAAAATCAAAATGAAAACGTTATCTTCCATAAAACCAGAAATATTGCTCAGTTTTTCAATGAAATTGTAATGTTGGTCTTTTAAAAAGAAAAAAACTCAATGATCAAGGCTTATACTTACAGATATGTCTGAGTAGCTTTTGTTACATCGTGTCGAAGGCTTCAAATGAACGCCTAAAGGTCTAGTCTGTAAAACAGAAAAAAGTAAAAATCAACGACTACTGAAACAACGACAGCAAGGGGTGAGAACGCAAATGAGCAAAACACGGAAAAGTACTCTACAATTAATGGCTTACCTTGGATTTATTTGGGCGGCCGGCTTTTGGCACAATGCGAGGAGATTCAGTAGAACAGTCAACTTTGAGTTGAACTTTTTTCAGTTTCCCCTTGTTAGATTCCGTTTCAGGGGCAGTGCCGTTATCTTTTTCCCCGCAATCCAGACCAGAAGTGGTCACGATATTTTCTGTACGCGCCTGGGGTCTGCTTTGAAATTCCAGATTCGTCACAAATGTTCTTTGTTTTCGTTGGTCCGGTTTTTTCTCCGCCGTTGACGCTGTCTTTCGGCTCTTTTTCGAGTCATTTTGTTCAGGCAAGGTTCTTGGGCAAGGTCCAACTTTCAAGACACCGTTGTCACAAGTACTTTTCTTGTTAGAGATGCAAAATCTGTAAAAGGCGAAGGAAGACTTTGGGGTGGTTTTGCTTTTCACTGCGTGGGGTTTTCTCGGTGTTTTGTTCACAGTATTAATACTGTTTTCCCACAACCGCCATTGTACGTGTCTTCGTATATTGACGTTAGTGATTTGTTCCCGATAACTCTTCATATAGTGATCAGTATATTTTGAATGGTAAAACTTGAATTCAGTGTACGGAGAATTCGTGTTTCTATCCAACCTTCCGCCATCTTGAAGGTTGTTATTGTTGATAGGTGATTGTTCAGGTGCAAACGGAGAACTTTTAGCTTTTACGTCTTTCGCCCCACTTTCCCGCTCAACACATGTACAGCTGTTCAGTTCGCTTTTATCCCGCTCCTTGAAATTACTACAACAGCGTGCTGGTGTGAAAAACTGCGGATATTTTCGGAAAACTGCAGCCTTGTTCGTTCCAAGAGCATCTGAACTTTGTGGATTCAGTTGATAACCTCCTTTGTGTTGCTTGGGTGATACACAAACCTGCCATGCCGCAAGAGGTGTCTTAGAAGTTGGAAAACGTGTATTATCATCTTCAATGACTAGCATTTTGCACACAAGGCTGCTTAGATCCTTCCCGCTGTCTTGTGAAACTGCTTTCGTTTTCGTGTTTTTTCCGTGTGATGTCCAACATTGCTCGCTGATCATGCAAAGTTCGTCAACAACCCTTGATTCAACACGTTCCTTATAAGTACAAGGAATTGATTCAAGACTCATTGCTAGGGACGCCGTGTATTATCATGGATAGTAGAAGACTCTACTATCCATGGTATTATTCACCAACGTGGCTTTGACAACAAAAGTGCGTATTAAACTCTTGAAAACTTTCTTTTTCAATGACGTTGGAAAGAGCCATCCAGATGCACGCGCGCTTTTCGTTTGTGATTTTGGCGGGAACTGCAAAGCTTTGATGAAAAATTAAAATCGTATTTGTCAGTATTTGTCATGTTTGTGGGGTGTCGCGCAGTTCCTGGTTTTTCGGCATTGTTCAAAAAATAGTGTTAGTCTGGTGGTAATTCGGTCATTGTAAAACGAAGACCACAGACTGCTGACTGCAGCCTGTACGACCGGGGGTGAAATGCAGACTGAGGGTAAAATGTACACTGCAGACCAGGGGTAAAACGCAGACTGCAGACTGAAGAATTTTTAACTGAAGCGTTATTTTGGCTAACGTGAGTAATATTCAGGCTAACCCGAAAAATATTCAGTCTAACCGGAGTGATATTCAGGTTAACTGGAGTGCATATTCTTACTGCGATTAACCTTAATAACTCTGTTTACGGTCAGCACTCAATAACGGGAAAAACACGATATATAGTCTGTAGTCTGCACTTTACCTGGTTTGCGGGCTGCATTTTACCTCCGGTCCAGAGTCTGCAGTTCGCAGTCTACGTTTTACACTAGCCTTCAACAGTTTTAGATCAGTTCATTACCGGCTGAGAGCTGAGCATGCACTCAGCATATCGTGCCGATCGGTCAATGGTTTTCATTCTTACGGAGGTATCGAATTTCTTAGAGTCAAATACTATATAGCAGCACTGATTACGACACTTCGAGAAAACAGAACCCCTATCGGTCGCCATCATGTAGCTGAATAGGGACCTGAATGAAGATTGGGGAGCTGGATTAATAAGCTTAAAGTTCTCAACGAAATTTGGATTGCCATTTATCAACTATTCGCGACAGTGCCTTTCACGATCACGCTCGCTGCATGAATAAGATGTTGAGAAAAGCGACTGTCACAGTGCTTGAGTGAGTGAGAAGAGTAAAAGGATTGGGGAAGAGAGGATGAGGAAATGAGAAGCGTGTAGAAGCAAGCAAGAAAGAGAGACAACATGTTGTTGCTGCCAACAGCCAGAGGATTCTTACACGAACTGGGCTGAAATGATATGCAGAGCTCTTATCTTCTTACTTATACTCGCTTAGTAAGGGACTGGTACGAATACCGTGACCTAATTGAAGAATATTCCTTGCGCAGAAAGGTGTTATGGTTGTCGAAATACTGAGAGGACAACTCAACGAGTACAGTCCAACCTCCTATAATTAGAGACACACTCGGAACCAGAGAAGTGTCCGCTTAAGAGAGGTGTCTGCTTTAGGGAGGTTAAAAATCCAGCGTGTGTTTTTTGCTGGGTCCATTACTAAAAATCTGCGGGTGTCCGTTAGCGGAGGTTCGACTGCGTAAAAAAAAGGATGTAAAAAAAAAATTACCGAAAAGTTAATTTCTTTTGATGTTGGTCAAGTGAAGAGCTCTGCTTGTTTTACTTCAAAGGGACTTCAAAGATTGCAATAATTAAGATAGCGATTTAAGAAACTCGTGTACCATATCCGATTTTAAATGTAAATTTTTGGAATCATTCTCAGTTATGTAACTTCTTTTTCTTCCTGCATTATTTTAGTTTTAGATCGTATTTTATTCCTTTATTTATGTGACTAACGATATATTTAGAACAGGACCTCACTGTATATTACCGGTAGGTGAGAGAGGTTTCATTAATAAATATTATTACTATTACTATTGTAAAAGGAGAACTGATTGTTCCAGGGACGGACAACCTTGAAAAGAGAAGATTAAAACATTGTAGACGATTGATCATAAAACTATTATTTATTCAAAGTAACGGGATAAAATCATTTAGAGGGAGGCTTGTCATGTTCAGAAAAACAACGCGAGAAGAGTGTTGAAAAATAAATACTGAGATAAATAAAATAAAATAAATAAATTAGTAAATAAATACATTCTGAAAAGGAAGAAGTTTCTCCAAGTGTTGTTTAAGTTGACATTTTTGCTATCCTCTCATGATCGGCTGTGCTAATTCAGCAACTCGATCTGAACACTTCGCCTTTTGAGCGGCTTTCTTGACCTCAAATGCATCAGGGTTCGGTAAGTTCGTGGCTATTTCTCTTTTAATCGGTGAAGCCAGATCGTCAATTCTCTTAGATGGCTTGGCTTTCAATGCGGCTTTCGAGACTTCCCATACTTGGATCTTGTCCGGCGTGAACCCTAAAGGAACACCCTTCGCGTGGGACAGTTCCTGCACTCTCTGTGAGGCCCGTGACGAAAGCGCACCTTTCTTGATTGTCCACTCACGTCCCTCAATGTTTGGCCTCGTTTTCGGCGTACAAAGAGTCTCAACTCGAGGTGAAGCGACGGCCTTCTGTGCCGCCCGAGACACAGACGTCTGAACTGGCCGACAAGGCTCATATTCCGAGTGAAACTTCTTGGGCTGAGAGAGCTGTAGAAGGCGGTCATTTGTTGCTGCTCTCAGGGCGGCATTGCTCACGTACCACACAGGGGACGAGCGACCGATGGTATAATCACGGAACACATTGTGTTGTTTCCTTTAAATTTATGGAAAAATGAAACGGTAAGTTCAGTTTACTTGCAATTTTGTACCAGTGAGGTGTACAATCAGAATTGGGGAAAGACTTGAAATAGTAATTTACCGCTGAGCAATTGCATTTGGACCAAGGTAGCATCTTTTTTTTTTTTTTTTAAGGTGTCTCGATACAATATTAAATTGCCTTAGGGAATATCACAACAAACAGAGCGATTATTAAAACGTTTATAATCTCTAATCTGACAATGTGGAGACATTCTGTCAACTAATCGAAACAGACGAAATGAAATCACACTCACAAAATACCAAAATATTCTAGTGTTGTAAACTTCTAAAAATACCCATTTAGTTCACATGAGGATTTTAAACTGTTTTTATCAAAATTTTAATAAAATGATCTCATTTCAACTTATGTTAAAAAAAAAAAAGAAATCAGCGCATTATTACGACGGAAAAATTAATTTGGGGCAGTCAGTAGTAGCGCCAAAAATTGCGTTCAACTTAGTTCTGATAATTGTTTACCGATGTTAAAAACTGTCTTTGTTTGTTTCTAAAGTGACCTCTTAAAAGGCAATACAGTATTTCTTAACTACTGTAGGTGACAACAAACTAATTTATAATGACAAAGGAAGATGAATCGTTAATAAAATCCCCAGAGGACCGTAAATGAAAACTTAGTCACGCTCCAAACTATTTTAATTCAAAATATGCATACAAGTCTTTGTTGTCAGAAAGCGACAACTTGCATTTTGACGTAGCAACGCGAAGGAAAGCTGCTGTAAAATCACGTCAACACCAAGATAATCTTCCATGTTGAAAAATGAGCACTTTCTTTGCCACGAAGTAAAGTAAACTCATCTATATCTGAAAGCGCGTATACTAGTTGAAACAAAGTTAGAAATGCGTTCGGTTCTTTTTCACACTATTTTTTTTGTCAGTGTCTTTCAGTTGAGTATATCCATGTTAAACGCATTTTAAAAAAGACTTACAGTGAAGGAATAATTTGGGCCACAGGTCATGAAAAACAGCGTCTATACAACGAAAATTTAGTGATATCTCAACAAAGCTTTGGTGTCTAATTAACTTTTTACGCGACTTTTTTTTTGACAAACTTTTCTCCAATTCTAGACATACAGGGTTTCTGATTTGTTTACTCAAACATAAGCTAGATTACATTAAAAACATAATTTCAAATTTTTTTAGCTTTGACTTTTAAAATGTTTACTGAATCTATAGACAATTAGTTGAATGCATGACCCTGGTGAACTTTTAGGAATGCCGAAACAAAAGAAGTTTATTTAGAATTTCATCCTATATAGCATTTCAAAATATTTCAAACATAAGCCGAGGCGCTTCTGAAATAGATCTTGCAAAAAGCTCAGGATCTGAGCATGAAAGATCTCCACTGGGTTTAGAATCGTATGCTTCACAGATTGCTTCCAAGATCTTTAACACTATATCTGAGATAAGAAAGCCCGATGATATATTTAACGTTTTCAAGCTAAGCAAGGCTGATTTAATGTAAGGCCAAGGGTGATTAGTCGCGTGCAATATCATTAACTTACTTGTATGCTGGTGTTTTCACTTCATCAAAGACGCTTCTTCGTGAGACCCCAAGGTCCGGAATCACAGGAACAAGTTTACTACTGGTCTTGATATCATAAAAATATCCGTATCGAGGATGAGACGTGACAACAATTTTCCCGTCCATTTTGTGAAACGCGTCAGGCGCTGCTGCTCGCGCGTGAAAAATGAGCTTGACCTTGTAAGTCACAGAGGTTGCCATAGAGACAGGTTGATAATGACCAAGTGACTGCTGGGAAAGAGGCTTAATTCTGACTGAGACGTTCGCTTTTCGGAACAAAATTAGCAGGACACTTAACCAGAGTGAGCGCGGGCCGGGAAAACACCCGCCAAATAATTTGCGTATAAATCGGGTCGGAAAATGCCAATTGCAATCGCATAGGAGTTTCAGAGGCACAGGTTACCGTATCATCTTGGAAAATATAATTTTTTCTCAAAAGCAATTCAAGCAGGTTTAATCTTTGCTGGTCTGTTCGAAACCGGCCTTACAAATTTATGCCGCACTTATTGTAACAAAAATAATTTGAGTGAACATTTGTTTGTTGCCTTCTCAGTTCTGCATCCGGCTTTTTATTTAGCGGTCCTGTTTAATAACAGGCAAAAAACCGCCAGAGATCATTTCAGAGTTAATTGAAGATCTGATAGGCAACATTGTAAAGAAAACAGTTTATAAAAATTTCAAATCAGTTACAGGTCATAAAAATCGCAAATTACGCTTCGGTTGGCTTTCTGAAATTGAAGTCGTTCAGTTACAACAAGAAGAACCCAGGGGCCCGTTTCTCGAAAGCCCCAGAAACCCACAAAGTCATTTTTAGTTGTATACGCCTGAAACTTCTTGTATGAAGGGAGTCTCTGTTCATATTAAGAATATGTGCATAAAACAGCCCTGAAGTCATAAGGTTGGAGATTTTGCTGCGGCTTTTGGGGTGCGAAAACTTTTCGGGACCTTCGAGAAACGGGCCCCAGCACTACGATAGAACTTGCTCTAAATCTGAGTGACAAGCACCAATATGTAAGCATAGACATTCAGAATAAATCTTTTGATACTAATGTACACCTTCGCGGCCTCTTTTCCTCTTTTCCTCTTTTCTGGCCAGTCAGGTGATGAAAACAACAAGATGATAGCTAGGGCAACTATATTATATACCGAGCAGAATTCTTTCGTTAACTTTCAAGTTGATTTAGAAGTTTTTCAGAGGGTTAGCCTTCAACTTATTGAAAAACTCAGAATAAAAAAATTTTGACTAAATACAGTAACTATTTACAGTCAAAAGACGATGATCCTCTTTTGATACAACTGTTCAGTGCATTGTAAAATTTTCGGCTTCCAAACTACAGGAAAGTAATATTTATCAATTTCATTATGAGCTCGAGATTTCTATGGGGTGATAGTTGATAAGATTTCTATGAGGTGATAATACTTAATGAGGCCGAAGGCCAAATCAACTGTCATCGCATAGAAATCGAAAGCGAATAATCTAATTGTTTTAGTAGAATTCTAACTGAAATTTACTTCAAGTAACGGTTTCCAATTACTTCTAGACGTATTATTAAACTTTGCGCCTTAGAAAGATGGCTCGTATTGAATTGTCGTTTGAAATTGAAGGCGTGTGCGCGTGCATCATTTTTTCCCAATAATTTCAAGATTTTTAAAGTCAAGAAACCCTTAATGTTTTTCTTTTAGTCTTATCAGGAATTAATTTATCCATTTTCATCAAAATGTTCCTTCAAAACTTTGTTAAAACGAAAAAAAACGTCGCCATTTCGTAGATGACCTCCGGCCACTGCAGCACTCTAATTAGCAATTAGCTTATGAGCTCGAGATTTCTATGAGGTGATAGTTGATGAGGCCGAAGGCCGAATCAACTCAGTATCAACTCATAGAAATCTAGAGCGAATAATCTAATTGTTTTAGTAGAATTTTTACTAAAATTTACTTCAAATAATGGCTTCCAATTATTTCTTGACGTATTATTAAACTTCGCACCTGAAAAAGATCGCTCGGATTGAATTGTCATTTAAAATTGAAGTTGTGCGCGCGCATCAGTTTTTTCAATTATTTCAACTTTTTTAAAAGTCAAGAAACCGTAAATGTCCTTCGTTTAGACTTCTCAGGAAATTAATTATCCTTTTGCATCAAAATTTACCTCCAAAACTTTGGAAAAACGAAAAAAACGTCGCCATTGCCTAGACGACCTCCAGCCACTGCACACTAATGGCTGATAGTGTTTAGCCAATCAGGTTACACCATTAGTATACTAGTAGAATTCTACCAATTAACAAATGGTAAACGCCATAGCGTGTACTATTGAGTTATGATGCACTTGGGAGGTTTGCTAAGCACTCAAGAAGCTAGAGTCGCACGAGGCTATCGCCTCGTGCGGCTCTTACGCTTCTTTCGTGCTTAGCAACCTCCAGCGTGCATCCATAACTCAATAGTGCACGCTATGGCGTTTACCATTTGTTTTATAACATAACATTGAGACATTGGAATAACAGAAGTCCTTTTATTGAGCTACATCACAAAAAAATGTTCGTGTAGTGCTACATGACAAGAGAAAACAAGCGCGCGAAAATTCATTCATGACAACCGACTGCACACCAGTAACTCGATAAAGTTTCATCTTCAGACAACTGTGAAGACAGTTTCGCATTTCTGGCAAAAGAACGTCGGCCATTACTTTGGAAACAATGTCTGTCAAAGGATTTGCTTTGTAAACGTTAGCACACACGTCAGCAGCGTACACCCATGGGCAAATAATAGACGCTAAATTAACCAATCAGAGCGCGCGCTTTGCTTTAGTTATGTTATAACGTCTAGGCTGATAGTATACGAGTAGCTCAGCCAATCAGATTGCAGCACATACATTAGTATACTAGTAGACTAAAACCTCTTAGAAGAAGGTAATAATCTATTTTTTTTTAGTAGAATTCTTTTTTGGGGTAACAGTACTTCAACGCCTTGAACTTAACTACAACTGACTTCAAATTCTTCCGTGTTATAGTTGAGCACCACGAAACTTACATAAGAATATCAGCTAAACTTTTAGCATTTACAGAAACGAAGATGAATAAAACCTCAGAGAAATTGAGGGAATTATGAGCTTAGCCAAATATCGAGGAAGAATTTATGAGGATATGTCTATATCGAGGAAGACATTGGTTCGCCTCATGACATAATGGCAACTAACACCAAAATGATAGATGTAGCATTGACACTTCTAAATATAAGAAATTTAAAAAGATTCAGGTATTTTACAGTGTAAATATGCTTTGCGCAAAAAAAAGACAAATATCATCCTTTGAGTTACTTTCTTTGCTAGATTTTTGATAATGCCGGAAAAAAATTATGTACACCTATCATATTGCAGAGCCGTTATTTTTGTTACATTAAGTAAGTCCAAGCAGGAGTATATCACAGATGCTCCTGGGCCAAGAGAATCATCTCTTGGTAAGTCATAGAGTTTAAATGTTTGTAAGGCTTTGAAAAAGACCAGCCAGAATTCATCAATTCTTGAATAGTTTTTGAGAAATTAAAATCCTGAAAATGCCAACTGCACGAGCTGATACTGCAACGCTTTTATCAGATCTTTTTAGACTATGTTGTGCTATGTGAATTTCGCAGTTCTGGCTTGCGTTGAAGAAAATTTGCGTGACGGTAGACTGTCCGCTCAGGCTTTTCTTGGTCGCAGGCATGCGATAGACTGGGACGAGCACGATTACTCAGCGAAACAACATGGCGGCCCTCGAGGACAAAGCGATTTGGGAAGATGGCGAGGTAATTTAACTGCTTCCGTTCCTTTTCGAGATGTTAAAAACTGGTTAGAATTACTTTTAGGATATTCATCTATTGTTTGATTCGGTTTATTTTGTATTTTTCCCAGGAAATGGACGAAGAAGTTCTTCGTATGCAGACAGACGAAATTGTCAGCCGGGCTCGACTGTTAGACAATGAAATTAAGGTAAGATTCTTCATGTTTTCTGTTATAGACATCACTGGAAATTCGAGACCGTCGCATTTCTTAAGTTACATATACTGTTGGGGGCTACAGCTATATATAATAAGTTGTCTTAATGATTTATACAGTTCAGTTAAATTCATGACGAAGGTCGGCCTCTAGGTTTTGAGATAGTGCATACTTGTTGGTTAATTCTTTGGGATGCCTCAGAACGTGTCGACTTATCTGTGCTTTCACTTTTACTCGTGTACATACATATATACTTTATTCGTCCCAAACGGACTTTTCACAGATAATGAAAGTGAAATTTAATGAACAGTGATAATGAAAAGTGCTTTTCGATCACAGATAATGAAAAGTGAAATCATGAGGATTAATCATGAACAGCAAGCTATGAAAGAGAAAATCAAGGTAAAATGCTCTTTGTCATGTTATGATCTACCGTAACCTTGTGAACAAAATCCCCTTTGATTTTCTTCTAAGGCAAGTGCCCTTTGCTTTCTTAATTTGCTTTAGTAAAATCACAGGGTACGCTACTCACAGTGCTGTTATAATCATTCTGGAAATATCATAGTGTGAGTTTCTGAGGTGAATCAAAACCTCTGATCAAATTATTGCCTGGGAAAAACAGAAACTTGATTTGGATAAGTAAATCTTGAGTTACATTCATCTTGTCCGAGGGACAAGCACATTTTTGGCTACCCAAGAACTAATGAAAAATAATAAAAGGTGAAAACAAACTTCGCTTAGATTAAAAATTTATCAAATTTCACCATGTTGCAGCCATACATTGTTTCTCCATCTATGTAACATCTAGGAAACTCTGAAATCTTTACAGCTGTTTGGCTTTGTAACCTTTAAAGGCATCTTGACTAAACACCTAAGTAAGGTTTCAGACAATCGAGTTCTTTTTTTACCATTCTCCACGTGAATCATTAATTTTTTTTTCTCTCACTCACTTTTTAAAAGAAAAATACTGACAAGGGTTTATATCTCACTAGGAAAATGCAGAAAAAATAAAAGTGAACAAAACACTTCCATACCTTGTGTCAAATGTAATTGAGGTAAGGGAACATACTTTTATATAAATTTATATTCTACACTGAAGTAATGTCAATATTTATTATAATTTTTTTTTGTTCATATGGTGCTTTTTTCTGAGATCACACAATTTTAGATTTGAATTTAAGGTCACATCAAAACTTTACATGTCAGCCTTATCTCTCTGATTTTCATTTTGCACTTTCAAATGATTACATCAAGAACTAAAACATAAATAATATTCAGCCTGTTTCCAATAACCACAAATAAATCACCCCCCCCCCCCCCCTCTCCCCTCCGAAAAGGTAAATGCACGAGGACTAAAATGAGTCATAACGGTATGGGCATTTGTTTTCTTTTTCTGTACACCTTACTCTCTAAATTTATTTATTGTTGACCATTCTAGTGTTGTTGCATCTAGAAAGGTCATCCTGATACAAATTATATTAAATTGTTTTTCTATATGTTAATACAAATAGTAAGATTAAGTTCAGTTGGTGTTACATAACTCTGCTCTTTGTTTCTTATCGTGAAGCTCCTTGATGTTGATCCTCAAGACAATGTAAGTTTGACATCTTGTTCTTTCTTTTACAATCTCCAAGAAGTAAATTTATCTTTAGCTTTGAGATGACAAGTTCAAAACGCGACACTGGTTGAGCCTTTGCAGGAGAAAACGGTTTTCCTCTTTTGAGGAGCTATACGATGTAATGCTCCAACACCTACTGATTAAAATGTTTAGATAAAGCAGTCAATGTACACATGCTTCACACACAGCTGATGTACTTTCGTAAGAAATTTCCTGACTTGTTTTGATTAGAAATATTTCATTTGCTGTCACTAATTTATCTTGTTTGACATGTTTCTAGGCCGAGGAAGACGGTGCTAATGTAGATTTGGATTCACAACGAAAAGGGAAATGTGCAGTTATCAAAACATCAACAAGACAGGTACATAAAACTTTAGCTTTTGATTATTGTTGCCCATTTCAGATCATGTCATAGAGTGTTTCATTTAGGCTTTCAGCATGAAGGTAGGCAAGTCTTTTCAAATGGAACTTCTTTATAACAAAAAAAACTGCTTGAAGATGGTCAAAGTAGACCTGCAAAATGATCAGTTTGTCTGGCAGATCTATTCAATCTGAACTTCCTTATAACAAAAAAAAAATGCTTGAAGATGGTCAAAGCAGACTTGAAAAATGGTCAGTTTGTCTGGCAGATCTATTCAATCTGAACTTCCTTATAACCAAAACAAAATGCTTGATGATGGCCAAAGCAGACCTGCAAAATGGTCAGTTTGTCTGGTACCCAGATCCCTCCACGTTATGCCCTCGGCTTGAACTGTTCCTGTTAAAGGGTGATTTTACCAAGAATGTTTATCTTTAACTTTTAATACTAACTTTTTATAATAACTGCTTAGTTTGTTGCGTTTTTGGATTCACTTTTAACTACTGTAGGTATTAAAACTTGTAGTGATTAAATTCACAGCTTGTGATAGCTGCAATTGATTTTGTGTTGATAAGTTTCTTTGTCATGCTGTTGCAGACATACTTTTTACCAGTAATTGGGTTGGTGGAACCAGAAAATCTAACACCAGGAGACTTAGTGGTAAGAACAGCTTAATGATCCTGGGACAATTTGCAGTGATTAAAATATCTGGACAGTTTCCCTATGTGTATGTTGATCACTTTATTCCTTCTAGTGAGTTGTATGGGTGTCTTTTTATTGGATATATTTTGAGGAAAGTTGCCTTTTAAAACCAGGAACATATGCAGATTGCATGGGTCAATAACATACATATACAATGAAGCCTGGATTAGAAAACTGGTTAACAAAAATTGTCAACTGTTGACACTTACTGAATGAACTGAGGAGAGATTACAGTGTAGGGACTAATATATGCTAGTGTTGAAAGTCCTTGTTACTTATTAACTTTAACATTGATAAAGGTAAGTTGACTGTCACAGCAAGCTTGTATAGCTGATGTTTCTACATACATTACATTATTTTAGTGTTAACCCTTCATCAGAGCAAAGAGGGTTGAAAGTATTTGTTTTGTTAATGGTTAGGTGGCTCTAGTGTCCCATGCTGATCTCCAGTCTTCTGTGTTTGCTTTCAGGGTGTCAACAAGGATTCTTACCTTATACTTGAAAAATTACCTCCTGAGTGAGTACTTGTTTAAATATTCCAGTTGAGTCTCGCTTTACAACTATCCTGGCCCAAACAAGAGCCCTGTTACCTCACATCTAAAGTCCCAGTAATGATACACTTGAAAAATGTATGCCATTCTGACTGGCTAAAGAGGAGTGCAGTTTTCATGTAACACCAGTGCAAATTAGAAACATGAGTGCAAAGGAAGATATTCAAGGTTACTACAAAGGCATTAGAAAACTACTGATGGTCATCTGAGGTATTTCAAAGGTAGTTGAAGTTCACCTGAGGCATTCCAAAGATAGCCGAAGGTAGTAAGCTGTTTCTGAACACATCCGAGGATTACACAAACCCATCCAAAGAACAACAAATGTCACCCGAACATTTCTGAACACCTCCAACAATCACCTGATAACCAGGCTGAATTTTAGGTCAGTTCATTAGGGTGCAGTTTTGTCATCAACTTGTGTGATATGTTGTATTGTACTCTAGGTATGACTCTCGAGTGAAAGCCATGGAAGTGGATGAGAGACCTACAGAGCAGTATAGTGACATAGGGGGTCTGGATCAACAAATACAGGAGGTATCTCTTGTTATTTCTCGGTTTCACAAGTTGATCTCAATTAGAATGATTACCAGTAACTATGGGAATCAAAGAGAGAGAGAAAAAAAAAGAAATTTGACAGACCAAGAGAGCTACCAGCATAGAAAAAGATAATTTCTCTGTGCCTCCTTGATCCTCATCTTAGTTTTATAATTGAATTCATACATAATGTTCTCTCGTTTTTTTCCCCTGCTTTTACAATGAAATTACCTTCTTTCCTGAAACTGGATTAGTCTTTCTTATTTGTTATCAAATTGTAATTCATCATTCTCACGTATGCTGTGTACATATAAACTTAGACTGAAATCTATACTATGTTCCAAATTGTGATATGATCTGTAACATTGACACCAAAATTCCTAATAACTGAATTTTGAAAGCTACATGTAGCTATGACAACATGATTACTACCCAAAAAAACATCCTCCTCCTAAGGCTGCCGCACACTAGCTGATTTTTTGTTGGCCGACAAAAAATCTTCGCTTGTCGGCTAGTGTGCGGTGAATTCAGACAAGTCTGCAACAAGATTGGGGCTTGTCAGGTGATATCTGACAGTGCTAGATCTCAGAACGTCTTGTCAGACCTTGTAGGCTAGTGTTTGGTAGACCAAGACAATTTGTCAGGGCTCGCGTGTGCCTCAACCAATTAGGAAATGTCATGAGAGTCAAATCAGTGGAATAGGCACCATCTTGATTTTGGATGACTCGGTCCCAAGCATCAACGCGGTTAGGCATGACAAAAAATCGGCTAGTGTGCTGCAAGCTGATGGCCGAACAAATTTTAACCCAAATTTTGACCCTGACAAAAAATCTGCAGCTCTACGACAAAAACTTGGCTAGTGTGTGGCAGCCTTTAATTATAAATGACCTTCAGAAGGCTAAATGAAGTTATCGTGGCTTTCTTTCATAGCTAGTGGAGGCCATTGTCTTGCCAATGACACACAAAGAAAGATTTGAAAACCTGGGGATTGCACCACCAAAAGGTAAAGATAAAAAGTCAAGAAAGTCAACTTCCCAGTTGCCATAATAATTATTATTACTAACCACCAAAAAGAAGTCTTTATGACATCCAGGAAAGAATTCATACAATCATGTGATGTTGGGTAATATATTGTTTCTGATGTGTTTTATCATTGATAATTATTTCAATCGTTCCCTCCAATATATTTGTCTCTAAAGTAATATTGTGAGCTAATGAACATAATAAAGATAAACTTCTTATTAATTTTTCCCAGTGAGACCTCATACGCCAACCACAGTTCAAAGATTAAAATTGTGTTTAAGCATAAATTTCCCTTTTTTTTTTGGGTGGGGTGGGGATGAAGAAATGTCAAACACTTGAGACAGTGTTTCACCATAATTTCCTAACACTAAAGTTGGTCAAAAATACTTTGGACATTGTGCATCATATTTTCCAATCTCTTCCTGGTGTTGGAAATCATACTGTGGTAAACCACAGTCACAATTATTGCCCTGTTTACTCTGTTGTAAGTTTACAAGTTTTATTTATGTTAATCTGTTATAGTGTACTTTCTCTGAAAAACACTCCATCTCTCTAATACCTAAATCATTGTGTGAACTCTTTCAGGTGTATTATTGTATGGTCCCCCTGGAACTGGAAAAACATTGATGGCCAGAGCTTGTGCTGCACAAACAAAGGTAACAGGTCCTCTTGGTGTTGCTGGTACAGTGGAACCCTGTTAATACGACCCCCTTCAGGCCAAGGAAAACTGGCCGTATTAATGGGGTGGTTGTGTTAAAGGGGTTCTTTAAAAATGACTGACTGAGCTTTTTTTTGGGTCAGAATAAAGTGGCCGCAATAACGAGGTGGTCGTATTAACATGGTGGTCGTAAGGTGGGGTTCCACTGTATTGGTCATTCTGTTTCTTCTTTTCTTTTTAATTTTTTGACAATATGTTTTTGTTATTCCCTGTACAGTCAACTTTTCTCAAGCTGGCAGGTCCTCAACTTGTTCAGGTAATGATTCCTTCCTTCTATTTCTCTCTTTGCTTCATCCTCTCAGTTGCTCAGTTGAATGTTTTTGTTGCCACACCTTTAATTACTCTCTACTGTGAATTTTGTTGAATGTAGATGTTTATTGGTGATGGAGCCAAGCTCGTGAGGGATGCATTTGCTCTAGCCAAGGAGAAGACCCCAGCCATTATATTTATTGATGAACTGGATGCAATTGGTACAAAGGTGAACCAACTTCTAAATATATAATACATTATTTACGGTGTCATCGGCACCAGAACACTGTATTATCATGCATTATTGAGATCAGCACTCTCCAACCTTCATCACATCAATCCTTAGACACAAAATTCCCTCAAACCAGCTTGTCCTTGCTATACTCTTGTTAGAAAAGTTTAGACTAGTGTGCGATTTGACATAACTTAACACACATAACTTTATAGTCACGAGTGTTTTACTGCAAAATACCCCACTCACAAAATTCAAACGAAATCCATTGAAATCAGAGTTATGTGCAGCCCTCTGCCTTGCCTAGACAGAATCCACCTTGTGTGTGACAGTTACCAATTATTACAAGAGTTTCTAACCTTCTGGTTCTTTTTCTTTCTCCTTCAGAGATTTGACAGTGAAAAGGCTGGAGACAGAGAGGTGATTTTAACTTTGATTGTTTGTTGTTGAAAATTTCTTGTCTTTGAATTTTAGTGCACTCATTCTTTAAGTCTGGGGAAAATGGTTTACTGTTTTGAAAGAATGGGAGAGTTTTAAATTAGGTGTTCAAAACCT
Source organism: Orbicella faveolata (assembly GCF_042242905.1). NCBI lineage: Eukaryota > Metazoa > Cnidaria > Anthozoa > Scleractinia > Merulinidae > Orbicella > Orbicella faveolata. The sequence goes on from NW_028301576.1 coordinate 6,722,577, forward strand.
TGAATCCAGTTATATGTTAAATATTAATGTAACAAGTTATACTTGTCAACTTGGACACTTAATATAATGAAAAACCTACTAAATATTGTCTAATAAATTATTAAAAAGCCTAATGAGATAAATGAAATTTCGTATCATTTGTATTTAAGGTGCAAAGAACAATGCTGGAGTTGCTTAATCAGTTAGATGGATTTAGTTCTCATCACGACATCAAGGTATACTTATCATTTAACAATCGATTCGTGCTCTAGCGTCTATCATCCAGTTATGATGCGCGCGGGAAGTTTGCAGAGCACGAAGGAAACGTAATAGTTGCTTGAGGCTCTAGTTTCTTGAGTGTTATGCACACTTCCCAAGTGCATCAGAAGTCAGTGATTCAGAGCTAACAGCATGAAGCAATAGCCCTTTGCACGTTGATCAGAACGTTTCCTATTTGCATTAGAGTGTTTCGTATATACGACATTTCAGCGTACCTTGTATGCTGAGATTGATTTATTTTGTGTTAAGCTTGATTCGGAAAACTGCTCATCATGTATTGCTGTTGCTTTTTTTTAAATTCCGTGTTCAAATAGTTGAGCGTCTAAATATGACTTTAAAGAGCATGTATTGTCAGAGGAGAATTGTTCTCCAGCTACATATGTGTTCTTTCAGATGAGCTAACTTATAAGTACATTTATTATATGGCTAGCTCCGTGAGCGGGCAAGATGAATCAAATCCTGGGCTTTGATTGGCTACCCAAGCGGGCAAGATGGAGCTATCTTGCCCGCTCGGGACTACCCGCCGCGTCCCGTAAGAAACATTTCCCCGAAAGCCATGTAATAAATTCTTCATTGACCAAACTTGTTCGGTCAAGATGGCTTGATATTGGCCTAATTCTTTTTTTTGCGAGTTTATGGACCTCGACTTCGTCTCGGTTCATAAACACGCAAAAAAAGAACTTGGCCAATATCCAGCCATCTTGACCTCACACTTGGTCAATAACCCATACGTATTTTTTGTTTCAGGTTGTAGCTGCTACAAATCGTGTGGACATTCTTGATCCAGCATTGTTAAGATCAGGTTTGAACTCGATAATTATTAGTCTCTTTTTCGGTTTTCAATGTTTCCAGTTCCTGAAAAGTATATCCAGGGAAATCTATGATTGGAATTGTTCCCCTGAATAACAATTTTGATGATGGCCCCTGCCTATCAGTCTTGCCGCGCTCAATTCTACACCCGCCCGTAAGACGTTCGGGACTGGGCCAGAAAAAAGTCAGTGACGATGATGACGTAATTCTACAGAGATCTGTGCGGCTTCTGTGATTGGTTATTACTTAAGCGCCAAAGTTCAAAATTGAGTAACAACCAATCAAAACACACAACACGTATCTCTGTATAGTGACGTCATCATTATGGAATTTTCGGGCTTAATCTCCTGAGTGAAAAAGAACTGAGCACTTCAAGAGAGATTTTAACAATCCAACCATGTATCGTGGTGCGCGATGTTCTTGAAATTGTATTTTTTTTTGTTTGTTTCCAGGTCGTTTGGATAGAAAGATCGAACTGCCTAACCCAGACCAGGAGGCCAGGGCACGAATCATGCAGATCCACTCCAGGAAAATGAACGTCAGGTTAGATAAACATTTCAAGTAATATACAGGGACAGTACTTGCTCAGGATACCATTAATAAATTAATAATAAATTTAGTCTTATATAGCGCCGCTTCTTAAGAATCCAGCAGCGCTTTACAAAATACACCATTCCTCTTTTTGAAGTTGTAGGTAAGAAAAGTTCCAAATTAACGAAGGAAGTTTTTTTTTGCGTAGTTTTTGTTTCTATCTAGTTAATTGAATGATATTCTTTTTTGGCTTTCAGCCAAGATGTGAACTTTGACGAGTTGTCACGGTGTACAGATGACTACAACGGCGCCATGTTGAAAGCGGTTTGCGTTGAGGCGGTAAGTTTACAATGAAGGGCTTGAATGTAAATTCAAGGGAGAACCGAGACAGATAACGCCTATGATATCCGTTACATTGGTTATACGTCAGGTTTGCCACGCAATCTTACTGCAATACACGCCAAATGAACGTTTGTATAGGAGGATGCTGTTGCACCGTACTGGTATGGTGTTTGTTTAATCAATAATTTTGTCAATCAATCCATCCGTCGGCCGGTCTGTTGGTCGGTTGATCGTTCGGTCCGTCTCTCTATCAGAAGTTCGCTCGACTGGTCGGTCGACCATGCAGTCCTTTGATAATCATCAACTTTATTTAGCTCTTGCTAACCGAGCAGGAGGTCTCTATGGGAGAGTCTTGACCGAGGTCGTGAGTACAGACCGAACGCAGTGAGGTCTGTACACACGACCGAGGTCAAGATTCTCCCATACAGACCGACTTAGCTCGGTGAATAAGATGTTTATTATATGGCAAAGAGGAAAACTTTAATTCGTTTAATGTAAACTAACTGGTTTGCTGACACTTTGCTAGCGATCTGCGATGAGCTTAACTTAAACCTGCCGAAATTTGCTCGTCCTCTTTACTTCGTTTTTTGTCATCAGGCTTTTTGGCACTTCCATAAATGATTGAGAAGAAAATAAAAGAAAATGGTGAACATTTTTGTATTTTAGTTTGTTACTTTTTCAACGCAAAATGAAACCGGTCTACGGATGCCAGTCTAGATGGGAAAATCTAGACCGCGGTCAATATCGATTTCAGCCAATCAAATTCGTGAATTCGGTAGCTCCCAGTCCTTGTGAGACACAGCGATATAATAATAAATGATCTTAAATGTGTCATTCATTTAAAGAATGGTCTTCGAGTGAGCCATGATACCCAACCAAATTACCAATGACCAAATGACACTCAAAATGCCATCTTGGTCTATAGATCGTTTTCACGTGACGTCATCACTTTCGAAAATCCAAAACTAAAGAGCCACCAAAGTTTTTATCCTCGTCAGGCATAAGAGGCAGGAAATTTATATCTGTTTACAATTTTACAGCTCAATAGCGTGCTTCGTTTAGAATCCAGAGCATTTTGAATTTCAGGGTTATGGAGGTGCGTGACACAAGGCTACGATCGAGTTTGTCGAAAAATATATACTTATCTCATGATTTTGAGCCTTTTTAGAAGTTAGAGCATTATGAAAAGTGCTTATGTAAATGCTTGTTTGATCAGTACTGATGATCAGTCGCCTAGATAGCCAAAGTAAGTTCCAGATGTTTACACTATTTTCCGACCGCCATATTGGTGTACCACGGAGGTACGCCAACATGGCGTTTTCATACTGGACTCTGCAAATATCTGCGAAACATTTCGACGAATATCTGAAGTTTGGGGAAACGCACAGGCCTAAAACTTGGAGAAGTGTCTTATTTAGTTATCTTCTATAACATCGTAAGTTCATAGCTTTTTCCACTGGATGGTTTTCTATTTATTTTTTTATTGCGTGACAGTGACATTTTATTGCGTGACATTTTGGTTTTAGTTTGAGTAGTGCAGAGTTAGTGCAAGCCATCTGATCATTTGTTCCTTTCATCCCACTGATCGCTTGTTCTCTCACAGGGTATGATTGCTTTGCGTCGTGAAGCCACTGAGGTAATTCATGAAGATTACATGGACGGCATCATGGAAGTGAATGCCAAAAAGAAAGCCAACTTGATGTACTACGCTTGAAGAAGCTGTTCTCTTTGTAAATAAGCTGGACACAATAGCGACGTTTCAGTTTATTTCTGGCTAAACTGACTCACAGACTTCACGATCCATCTTTCCCTCTACTAAGATCTACGTTGGTTGTCTTGTAATGGTTGTCAAGAAAATAATTACTAGTCTTCGTTGGCGCCCTTTGAGTCGTCACGCCATCTTCGAGATCCAGTGCGTGACGGCCAACGCACGCCCGCGAAGAAGACTGGTAAATGATTTTGTAGTAAGTCGTATACCTGAACGACGTTCTCGGGTTCTTTGATAAAATGCCAATAAATACTCCCTTATCCACACATGGTGGCTAATGTAACTTTTACTCCCGGCTTTTACTTTTCTGTATTAATTGTTATTGATAAAGCCCGGAAAAAAGAGTGCTGACATCTCATTTTGTGCCGTAAAGCATATCATTTTCTACACTTTGCGGTTTCTCTCTGGAAATTTTAAAACAATTGCATCGATTAGAAATCTAAATTCATAGAAAGCTACTATTAGAGAGAATGCTACTGTAATTTAATTTTGTTTTTGTTTTATTGGCTCGTATTTTGTTTTATGTTTTGTCTTGTTGCCGATTTTTGTTTGTTTGTTTGTTTGTATGTTTTTTTTTTTGCAGTAGATGGAAAATACAGTATTTTAAAATTTCGAAGGTTATTTGTTCAACGCTTCGAAACATGAAGTGCGTGGTTTAAAACATATCTGGGCGTCAGCCGAATTCTACACCGTAAACGCTAAGACCTTGGGTGGGGGGGGGGGGGGGGGGTGGGATTCAGAACGCCTTGTCGCATAATTGTCGAACCTTGGTCGTTTTGGTAGAGAAGCTGCCATTTGAAAAGGGGGATTCGCATTTGGGATTTTAGAAACACTCTTTAGACGGAGAAACCGAGAAAAATGTTCATGGTGTACTGTCATTGACGCTGGTAGTTATTGATATTAGTTATTTCCATATTTATGCCTGACAAAATTGGCGGGGTTTTTTTCTTTTTTCCGTTTTATTTTTAATCAATTATTCGTCTACAAGTGTTTACTAAGTTTATTTTAAAGGTTATGAAACAGGCTCGCCTAGAAAAGATGACTAGGAAAGATGCTGCCATACGTACACGATCTTCAGTTCTTCCTATTTGTTTTACGTTCCCTTCTTAATGTCAAAAAAAGATCGTTTACACCACTAAGTTTTCACCGACGAAAATCGGACCACATCTGACAGATTTGTTTGGATGGACAGCAAAAACAATGAAATTACTACGTTCGATCTAGTCCATCTCGTTCCCTTCCAAGACAAAGGAAAAACATCCAGCCTTGGATATGGTGTTGTGATTGTCCTCGCTTTAGAAGACGATGCGAAAACGGTATTGTGGGCCGAGACGGGACTGGCTTAATTCTTAATAATCCTAAGGGCACCTTCGGAAATCCAAAGAGTTTAAATCAGTATATATCTGTAAGATAGAATAAGTTAAAAGCTTAACATAAGTTCACTGAATTGTTCAAGCCAAGGGTTGCTTAGAGAGAGAGGTCTATTGTTCGACATTGACGTACATTAAAACATCAGGATCAGGTGGAACCCGTGCGCCACATAACGATGTGTTCCAAGTGTCTCCATAGCTTCCTGTTGGGTTACGCGCGCAGGAGTGGTGTCTTAAGTAGCTGGAAAGACGTTGAAATTCCTTCTTAAGATACTCTTTTTCTTGTTGCATTTTCCTATTGCTTTCTTCCAATTTGTTTGTCCGCTGCAATCAAACAAAATATCTATTAGTTCGTACATGTAAACCCAGTCATGAAATAGATTACATTAATTGTATTTATCATGTGGCTCGTGTTTGTAGCCAAAATAGACGCGCGCACTGATCAGCTAATTCCCGACCCGGGCATTATGGGAATTGCGGGTCTGCAGAAACAAAGCGAAAAGCCATATAATAAACTTATTGACCTCGAACGTTCGGTCTTAACGGGGAAATCCCAAATCTCGGCCTTGCCGTATCGAGATTTTCCCGTAAAGACTTCACTCACGGTTAATAAGTAGCCATCCCAAGCCTCCTACGCAGGCGTTCTTTGGGCAAGCAATTCAACCAATCAAAACATACGACGTAACAAGCCAAAAAAGTCCAATAACAACTTGGAACAGAAACGAAAGGCAAACAGTGACGCGCGCAGGCGAACGCTTCTGATTGGTTGAAAAAAGATTGGGCAAACACCTGATTGGCTGCAGAACGCGACACGCAGAAGTCTTCTAAACCAATCGGAGAGCTCCCCAACGGGATGAAAGAGGTAAAGACAAAATTTCTTGTGACAATCAAATGAGGTTTAAGAAATGAAAAGTCTAGTAGCATATATGCAAAACAAAGAAATTTGCGAAAATAGAAATGGAAAAAAAAAGAAGAAAGCTAATATAAAAGACAATTAAAATTTTTACCAATTCTCCGCAGCTATCATTTGATACAGCTGATGTAAACCAAATCTGTTCTCAGTTGTCTTTTTTGAGAGGGGATGATCACACGGGGAATTCCAGCCCGGTAACACGTAATGCGAATGGAATTGTCAAAGCGGGCTGACAAGAAACTTGTGCATGCGTAGTGATTGTGTTTACAATAAAAAAAGATGGCGGATACAAAGGAAAAGAGTTTTAGTCAGCTCAGGGTGACATGTTCTGAGATCCAACAAAATTCAGGTCCCTTACTGGCTTGAAATTTCAGCACCGGGATGGAATTCTTAAAGTAATCACCCCCTAAAGTGACTCGTCTTTGAAGATGCATGGTACGCACGTTGCCGTATGAGGCGGCTAGAGTGCAATTACAAATAAGTCCTCTCTTCTAAATTCGTTTCTAGTAACAAAAGTATCTCTTGAGTGTTTTCCCGTATTCAATTAAAACTGTAAAATTAAGTTCCCAAGAAAAGGCCCTTTGATTAGTCTGACTGCGTATTCTTGCCTTTTATTTCAGTCGCATGAGCAAACGTCTTGCTCGGTATAGTGGTAGGGAGTTGTACCTTTTCTAACTTTTCGATTCGCTCCCTCTTTAGTCTCCGGCATTTCATGGCGGCGATCTTGTTTCGCTCCCTCCTTTTCTTGATGACTTCGGGGTCTTCTTCTTTAATTCTCTATTTAAAACGCAAACCAGGTGTGGCAAATCATTAATGAAGATTAGAAGGGTTTTTTTTCAGTGTATAAGTATAGAAAAATATATTCGGGATATTCCGTATTGCAAAAAGACCTAAAAACAAATCTTCAGTTTCCCCTACTATCCCCTGAAACCCCATTTAATGACGAGCAGGTTGTTTGCGGATCGATGTCCCCGCCAAACTGAAAACGAAACACAGCACGCGTAGAAGGGAACTCGACTGAATAGTAAAAACTGAAATATTGCACTTGAGTTTCGTTCGAAGTTCTAAAGAACGCATACAAAGCAAGGAACATTTCAGTTTTTATAATTATTTCTTTTTCCAACTTCGACATAGTGGAAAAACCTAGCAAAGAAGCTACATTTGAAAACAACTGTTCTCAGCTCAATACTATTATTGTGATATAAAACGAACTTTAGACTATCCAGTTTAACACCGTTAAGTTCATACAACTTGATAATAAATTCATCTAATAGCAACATTTTAAAATAACGACTCCAAGAAAATGAGAGCTCCTTTCACGTCGGATATGTTTTGAGCAAAACAGCGAAACAAAATGAACAAATTCAGGCGGGACATAGGATCGCAGCCCCATCATTGTCACTTACAAAACTGACAATGCGGTTTCATAAACGAACTTTGGGGCATCCAGTTATTCAAGTTGGTTATTTACTTAAAACGATCGCTCATGGAAGTCGATCCGTGTTGTGCTTGTCCCGTAAAAAATATTCACTTAATTCTAGCGGCAACTTACAGGTTTTGGTGGTTCAGTTCTCGTCATTTCCTCTATCTTGGGTATTTCAGTGCCTCTCTCCAAGAATTTCAATTTAATCCTCTCCTTCAATTCCATTTTCACCTGGGTAGTTTCGGGCTGATCGATCTCGCCATTGCCTTCTGTTGTTTCAGTGTTACTGAAGAGTAGCGACTGTATGCAAGAATAAAAGAGTACATTGTCATTAGATACTTACATAATGGGTTGTGGTCATCGAAATATGACGAAATGCAAGGCTGGACTCACATGATAAAATTCGCCTTTGTTTGTTTGCACATTTCAGTATACAGTATTAAAATTATTCGATGACAACATTCTTCGTGGAAAAGACCAAGATATAACATAGTTAAGGAGGGCTCGGTATCAGAAGCGGCCAATTTTTTCCATCGCTGTCCCGTGCATTACTTCTTCCTCTCAACCGTGAAGTCTTGGAAATCACAAGGTTATCGCCGTGTACTTGAATTCGACTACGAACGATTAAATTCGCAAATTTTGAAGTTTTCGCCGCTTTAAATCATCATTTCAACAAAAACTGAGCTACTAATGCCTCTTCCCTTCGTTAACAGACTATTTCCGATATCATCGCTTGGAGGGATCGTTTCTAAATTGTAGAAGCCTTCCGAACCGTTTCCCCTAGCGAAAACCTTCGGAAATTGTTCATGCTTTATAATACTTACGCTATTGCTTGAAAAAAGATCGTGATTAAAACTAGCTGAGAATTCTTGATTAAAATTCTGTTGTTGATATCCTCCGTCAAAGTCGGCAGACATTGTTCTTGTACTTAAATTTCGCCAAAGATGTTCGTTTTGCATGGTTTCGCGCCTTGTGATTGAGACACATGTTCCCGGGGCTTTTTTATAGAACCCTTACTTTGATGGGAAACTCCCAAGAGTGGGAACGAGAAATCTATTTTAAGCATCAAAACATTGCGCGCAATTATGGTAAATATTGATTTTTCTGTTTTCGCTTTTTCTTCTAAGAACAGCTACGCGATTCCTGGAAAAACCTGCATATGTAATGTGCTTCCGGTACCGAGTACCGTTTCGAATGTCACGCAATCGTCAAGTGCTTGAAAACGATATAGAAGTTTGGAAATAGTTCAAAAAAGCTGTAGAACCGTATTAAATTCCAAAAACATTGCAACATCCACGAAAAAAGGCTTACTGCACAAGTGCTGTTGACTGGTCTTGTTAATATGAAATAAAAGAAGCAACTTAAGAACTTCACATCAAAGCTACTAGATCTTACCATGATGTCAAGGTAGTCCCCGCTCTCAAATGGCGCATTAACAGCAATAATTCATGATTAACTAATCAGAGTAGCTGTATAAAATTGGGATCACCAGTGCAGCACGGGTTCTGTCCGGACTTTAATCTAAAGGGAAGAAAACTTATCGTAATATAGAGATCCCAGGCACGAGATTAACCCGGAACAATAAACCTGCGCTCACAAGCTGGTCACGAGTAGAAACTACGCAAATTGCATATTTGGAACAACTGTAACGGATTGTTTTCTGGGCGTTAACAGGTCGTTTACTATTCATCTTTTCCTCGTATTGTTTTTATGGTGGGCTTGCCCGCTAAGAATTCAGTTAATACGCATTTTCACCCACGTCTGGTTTCGGAGAAATTCATTATATTCAAACGCGTCCCTAGAGAAATCAAAGCAAATGAAATAAGCGACGCGTGTAACAAGGCTGGTGTCCTGTATTAAGCTGTTTTTTTTTTTTTTTCCTCAAATTCTCGTTTTCAGTTTTGATAGAAATCAGTGCAGTTTCAGCTTTGATTAAAACGCAGTATAGTTAGTACGCTACCTAAAAATATGATTGTGCTGCTGTGCGTGACGGACAATCGTTGCACAGCTCCGGGAAACATTCAACTTTTATTACCAGCACTTCTTCTCAGAAAATGTCTTAAAATTATCGCGGGTTGTCATGTTGTCACGACAATGTTTCTTTAGAAAGTAGAAGGAGCGTGAAGTTAAAGTGGAACTATCCCTTCTTCGTCAAAACAATCCATAATTTCGTGTTCCTGTTAACTCGTTAACAAACAAAGAATCATCCTGTATGGTCCAGTATACTGCAATTAACTGCAGCAAAACGGAACTGAATGCTGCAGGGACTAAACGTGAGTCCCTTTACTAAGCAGCAAACCATATAGCAGACGAGCTTGCACAAGTTTTATCAGGAAAGGAAGACCCTCTTTTGAGTCGGAACACACAGAGACAGCCGAGTTGTGGTTTGACTTCAAATGTAAAATCATCGCCTCGGGGCATTTTAAGGTCTGTTTACACAGGTGATTGTTACGAGTTTGTCGCGTTCCTGCTGCAAAAACCAGCTTCATTTTAGCGCCATTTCGGAACGAAGTCGCTAGAATTTCTATGAAACGAGATAGAAAGATCTGAGGTTTTTTAACAGAGTATAGTACGCATGTTTTATGGAGAATGATGGCGTTGTTTTCGTCGTAACAGACAGGTCGCGATATTCGACCGAATCGCCTTGAAATGGTCTGATTAACACCGCGCGATTTGTGATGGGCTGCAACTGCAATGCTAGCTCGACAAAAATCAATTCGACCACTAAATTTGGCAGTGGAATCGTGCAGAATTGCACTAATTGTAATAGTTCCCTGCAAACGATACATTGAAATGATACGTAGCTGCGTAGGTTTGATGACACAGTAAACGAAAGACCGTCCGCATATTTTGAAGGCCAAATAAAATTTCTCAAGTTCCAGTTGCGAGCAAAACAATTTTTTTCGTTAATTTATTTCTGATTCATTTCAAGAATTGTAGAGTGTTCAGAAATTTAGCTCGTAGTGAAATGATAGTAACACAAAGACAATGTGATTTCTGAGAAATATTTGGTCACGCTCTTGTCAAATTCCGTGAAACTGGGCCGTGCAAAGGTGCGTCAAACGGTGTCGAACGCTCTCAGTCATTGCGCAATTTAAAGTTAAAAGGAAACGAGTATTCGATTGAAAATTACTTCCTCCTGTTTGATAAAAAAAGAGGCCTGATTTAGGGCAAACGTTTATTATGGCAAACGATTGAGCTAACCGAGGTTAGGTGAGGAGTGCTATTTTCTGGTTTCAACTGGATTGTGCCACATTTGAAAATTTCGCTTAACTAACGATTACTGATTGAACACCTTTCCCTTCGATGAACTTGATGGTATATCAAAAATACACAAAAAAGTCAATATTAAAATGGATTATTAGTTTGAGAAACTAGCCCGGCTTCTGATACAATTTTATACTGGCAGACGTGTTTAGAGTACTAAATCATTCGAAATAAAATACTGCTTTGTTTCATTTTACCTGCTATCTCGTGACTTACAAAAAAGGAACATTTAAATATAATCTAAACGTCAAATATCTGCAGATTAATACATCTATTCAGGGTATAAAATTTACCGCGGTTTTTTAGTTTGTGTTCCGGTTTTGTCGCGAAAAGCGTTATCTATTTTTTCCGGTTCTTGTCACGCAAGGTTGCTGTGTTCCGGGCTCATGTTCCGGGTAAACCTGAAAGTTCAGACGACCGATATAAACCCGACTTCCGGTGTCATTCGTGCAAACAAAACAACATTGTCCCAGAACACTACTTAGTTTTCCTGCATTTCGGTTAAGCAGAAATAGTCCACGTATGTATGAGCCTGCAGATGGTTAAATTTAAACTTTTTACAAGTCAAATCTTCCTCTATTCCGCCAATAGCGTCTTTTCCTGTAAATAGGAGAAGCGCGTCGTTTTGACAATTCTATAGAAAAATCAATACGATTGATTTCGCCCGACAACAACCAAGCCGCTTCTTTTACTACATTGTAGCCTGTCCTGAGTTGTTTCCCAGGCTAAGTGAAGTCACCGCGTTATTCATTGCTTCGCTGGGCTTTGCCGATTCTATTTTAAGACCAGACACTGCTTCGAATATTGTGATCTTGTTAATTTCCTTGCGCTTCAAAGGGACACTGTTATGAGCATGCCAGCCGTGACCTCTAAAAGTCATAATTTAAATTTCCACTGATGAAAACCAAGATAAACATTACCTGTATTTTTTGACTGGACTGTGTGGTCAGGTGGTCAGCGTGACGACATTCTAAAACGAGTGGCACCGGGGATGAGAATGACAAAAGTCTGATGGTGGGCTTTTGTACATTATGCTAGCATTTTTTCGAGCATTTTAGTGAGGCAAAAGCATTAAGTATTATTCGAGCTTTTTAGTGGCATTTTCCCGGAAAAGTAATTGTTTTCCACGTCCAGAAAATAAAATAAAAATTATTTTTACGAGAAAAAGAGGACTTCATTTAAAATTAAAAAAGAAATTCAAAATGCCACCCTAATACAGCTGAGTAGAGACTGAGGAGAGGTCAGCAGCAGTCAAATCAAATAAAAAAAAAAATCATTCAGAGAGAATTATCTTCTGGTGTATTATTAAAAACGTTGCGTTATGCTACGTATACGTTTTTTATAAGCACCCTGAGCTGTTAATTGTGTTAAAACGTTAAAATTATTAAAACTTAAAAAACCCTATGTATGAGCATTAACCGAGCATTTTAGTGACTTTTTGGGAAGAGACCGAGCATTTTAGTGGGAAAAATGGAGCATTAAGGCGGAGCATTTTAGTGGGAAAATAACAGCATAATGTACAAAAGCCTATCTGATAGACGTCAACTTCTGAGTTCGTGTCTCGGAAAAATCGCTAAAAATTAATTTCGATTCTCTCCCTTCGATTATTCACTTGAAACCTTCCTCTTGTTTCTTTAGGAGCATTTTTTTTTTCATCAGTAATGTTAATGTCTTGTCGAAACTGCAACTTTTCACAATTTGTTTCAAGTTGTCTTTGAAAAAGGATATTCTCTTCTCTTTCTGCTCGGAGAGAGACGGAAAAGAGAAAAGAATCTCCGTCGCGCAGGGTGTACAGATGGAGTAAAAGGTCGTAAAAGGCACTATTAGGCTGATTTAGCAAGAGAACGGGAACGTCACTTGACGACGGCGCGCGCAGTACAAATACCCAAATATGGTCAGATGACGACTGCAGGGCGCGCGGAATAACCTGGATTCTGTTCTAATTTGACCATATTTGGGTATTTGTACTGTGCGCGCCGTCGTCGACGTTCCCGTTCTCTTGCTAAATCAGCCTATTTATTCGGCCATGACTTGTCTCACAATGGCGTTATCTTGCATTGCTAGTTGGAACGAAAAATCCCCTCATAAGAAAACTGTTTTTAATTTCAGATAGCGAACTTCACAAAGTTTCCCTCTTCTTTAGTATTACTAACAAGGCAAGGCATCTTAAACCAAGAACTTGCTTTCCTTCGCAAGGTTTTTGCTTTTTTTGTTTTCTTCTGAGATTCACATGGATTCACCCGAAGATAAAGCAGCTGGTAAATTCTTTTCTGTTATTTGTTTTTTGCTTTATTATTTTTTTTGTTTCAATACTCAATTCCAAGGGAGAAATTGCCCACAAAAAGGTATCTTTCATACGTCTCTTCACATACATTTTGTTACGGGTTATCGTAAATATTCGGCTTTCATGATCGCATTGCTACCTTTAGTCGACCCTATACTATTACTGACGGACAAAACATCACGTATGGAGATGAAATCCAATTCCCGTCGTCCCGCCTAAAAAGCTTCTTTCTTCGCGCGGTAATTTTCTCTTCTCAAGAGTTCACGCGAGAGACCCGCCAACACATGTGCACTACATAGTTTTGTGCAGCGTTTTTCATTGGCTGCCTCTCAACAGAGTCTTTAAACAGGAATGGCTCAGAAGGCCTGGGGCCGAACGTGTTTCTTGTGGCGACTTGACATTGAGGTCGGCGCTGGATTCAATGCATGGTGGGTGCCTCAGATATCACAGTAGTGCCATGTTTATCCCACAGCTCCATGGCTTTACTGACAACTGTCACAAAGTTATCCTCGGGTAGAGGCTGCAGACAAGATAGTGTTTCGATTAATAAATAAATAAACGACTTAAACAATGAATAACTCACATCGATCTTACTTAGTTACGTTATGTCTTATTATTGGCTACACCATTTATTCCTTAGTCTCCAACACTGAACTTACTTTCAAAATTTTTATACATTCTTTTTTCTTCCTCGATAATTTTTTACAATAACTGTCTAATTTCTTGCACGCCGATTGGCTCATTTTTACCATCAACAAGAGTACAGACGGATAAAATCGTAATTTATGCAAGCTTTCAACAGTTCAACTTTCAGCTGTCGAACTGTTAACATTTTAACCAATGGGATTTTACTGATTTTTTTAAGTAGCCAATTAAAAAGCGAGAAAAGGTATTGACACTGTTCGCATCATTTTGAATAAAATTCACTTATCTTTGTTTACGGCAAGTTTACGGCGTCTTTTCCCCTCATTTATTCCCGGCATTTGACCATTTTGGGGTCTTGTTATTGTTAAAAAAATAAAAAAATAAAAAATAAAAAACTTGACGTCAGTTTTTTATGCCTCTGTCTTCTTATTGATGATAAATTGCGTCATAACATTGTCAAAGTTTACCGCGGAACCACTTTGATAATGTTATGACGCAATTTATTATCAATAAGAGGTCAGATGCTTAAAAAACTGACGTCAATTTGTTAAACTGTGCTGGTAGTCAACTCGAAAGTCCCTGATTAACCAACTCCCGGTCGTTCTAGCTTGAACCTGATTGGCTGACAATCCAAGCAGAGCACTGTACGCATGCTCATGACCTGGCCAGAGTCTGCATTACGGGTGCTGACCGGAAAAAAAAAAAAAAAAAAACCACTAGTGACAAGATTGACTCCTGCTTGAAGTTTGAAGCAGATTAAAGCCTCATTGGTCCTTTGCAACAGATCTGTTTTTACAGAATTGAGAGTTTGTGTGATACAAACAACAAACAAACAACATACCTTACAGAAAAACTTGTCCACACCCTGAGAAGATTTTTCCATGAGTAGGGGATGTCTGTACACCATGAGCAGACCAACAGCAACAAAAACAAGAATCTTACTGGAACCACAAACTACTTTGTCCCAGATCCTACAAGAAAGGAATCATGATAGATCAAGAACTTTACACAACAGTGAATCATGATTGAGTGTATTTGAGAAAGCATCTTAAACTTTCTTCAGTAGCACATTTTGAAGAAGTAAAGTTTAAAGGAGACATATCATAGCACATCTTGAATAAGCAAGCCATATTTTTCAAGTATGTTGCTCTTATATCCATCTTAATCAAAGGAAGCTAGGGGGATCCTGGGGTGCCCGTTACCCCACTTTTGAGGCCTTTTTTAAACAAATAACCTACAACAGGTGGCAAAAAGCCATGACAATCTGGTGTGTACCCTTACTTTGACACAGTGTAACCCCAGCTTTGAAAAATCCTGGCTACATCCCTGTTAATATATAAACAATAGCCTCCATTTGGAGCGAAAATATGCTCAGATATTTGCCCACGGAAATTATCTGTTCCGAGAAGCGAACAGTTTACCGAGAGCATAGCTCGAGGAAAACTGTGAGCTTCGAGGAACAGATAATGTCCAAGGACAAACATCTGAGCATATGTTCGCTCCAAATGGAGGCTATTGCGTTTATTATCCTTCAAATCTTTTTTGCAATTGGAGCAGCTTTGAAAATTGGGGAATACTCTTGGATATTCCTCAGTTTTAGCTGGGGAATATTCAGTTACGTGGCATTTCTAGACCAATCACGTGCGAGCAAAAATATTTGATGGATTACAACCGTCTTTGTTTACTCTCAGTATAGTTTTACATCTTTGATATTTTTAAAGTACTTAAACCCTAATTTTTAACTTTTCTTTCATTTAGAAATACATTTTTTTTGCAATATTTTAAAGAGGAAGCCACATCAACCCTAACAGGTTTTCATGCTAGTTCCTTAGCCAGGTCAAATTTTAGGAGGGAGGAAAGCTGGAGCACATGGAGAAAAACCATCTTGAAAGCTCTGGAAACTTTTCGGGTCCACAAAGCCATTTTTAGTTAATCTGTATCTAAAAACAGAGAGGTGTGTACGCCTGAAATTTCTTGTATGAAGAGAATCTCTGTTCATATTAAGAATATGCGAATAAAACAGCTCTGTAATCATAAGGTTTGAGATCTTGATCTGGCTTTCTGGTGCGAAAACTTTTTGGGAACTTCGAGAAACAGGCCCCAGGCCACAAAAAAGTTCCATTGCTTAAGTGAAACCTGGTAACTAGCAAACGTGGCAGTTAACTCAATGACAGTCTTCAACTAGATCTCCAAAGTTCTTTGTCTTAGTTTTCATATTATATTGCTAAATGTCACCAAAGATAGAGATATTGGATAACAAGTTTCAACAGGGCAAAACAGAAGAGTTACCGGATCACAAGGATGGAGGAGTCAAGCAACAAAGAGAATTACAGTTTAATTTCAAATTTGATTTCATTAAGCCAAAAATTATAGACATTCTGGTTCATGGACTTTGAAATCTTTCAGTCGTTACTGTTTTCTGTTCAGCTATATTTCTAATATTTTGCCAATTTTACCTTTTTGACCCTAAAAGAAGGTTAATCAAATTAGAGCTCAGCCAATTAAACCACAAAAATCAGTGAAATATCAAAACGTTTTTCCCAAAAAACCAGCTAAAAATCGGCCAAAATTTGGCAGAAAAATATATCTTATGCTAAGGAGATTTGGGCATCTATCAGGGAGAGTTGGCATAAATGAATTTGCAAGGTAATTATTATTAAAAGCAAGCTAACTTTATAGCAAGGTGCTACTAGCCAAGTTTTAAAAATCAAAATACAACTTCAGCTCCTACATGTCACATTAACATCCACTGAGAAATATATCGTACCAGTTTGTCAACAAACACCTGTCAAGCCATAAAAACCCTGCCTATGGTCTACATGAAATTCAAATGCCACAAAGACATTTTACAACAACATTAAAAGTTTTTCCTGAAATTAAGCTAATTCTATGGTAAAGCAAAATGAATGACTGCAAACACCAACCTTTCCATGCATGAATCAGGAATATCCTCTGTAAAACCACTCTCAAACCACCTTTGAATAATAATACAAATTATACATGAGAAACCACCAACTTAGCAAAGAGATTAGCACACATAGTCTACTAGCTTTTAGACTGCAAAACAGTTGTAATGTTTGCAAACCCAGGGGGGGGGGGGGGGGACTCCCATATATAAAGAATGGGGGTGCTTGTTGTATCCTTTAGGGGTTAAAATACAGTTTTGGTACCTCTTAGGGCATTTAGCCTCAAAAGGTCCACGGCGGGAGCTTTTGCAGTACCTTTAAGGGTATTGAGCTGAAAAAATGTGACAGGAGATAGTGTCATTTTAGAGTTGGTATCTCTTAGTGCTAACAAACATTTTAAGCCACGCCCACAAAACAGGATTTTGGTAAAGTGGAACCCCGCCTTACGACCACCCCGTTAATACCACCACCTGGTTATTACGGCCACTTTATTCTGGTCCGAAAAAAAGCTCAGACAGTCATTTTGTTATTTAAAGAACCCCTTTAATACGACCGTCCCATTAATACGACCAATTTACCATGGCCGGAAGGTGGTCATATTAACGGGGTTCCACTGTACCTCTTAGGGATTCTTTTCGAAATTTCTGGCCAGCATCCCAGTCCTTTATATATGAGAGTGCCCCACCAATTGCTAACGTTTTTCATATTTTGACATGTTGTAATTTTGGAAGGTCAACACATCAATACATGTATTGCTGACAGAATTTTAACTTGAGTCATGTCATTCAATGTTATTTTTTATCTGCCTTGAGCAATGTCTCTGTTTTAATTCTGTGTTGCTAGTGCCCTGAGCTTCACCCTAACTGGGTGCAATGTCTTAGAAATGAGACATCAGAGAATAAGAGATACCAGGGTTTGTTTTTAGGAGAAGGGAGACTTATTTACAAGAACCCCTTTTAGTAATAAAGACATTCATTTTTACACAACCTCTTGAGTGGTAACACATCAAATGTGTCAATGCTTAACAAGTGCTTATGAAGTTGAGCATCCTCAGTTTGGAGATAATGTTGAGTCAACTTCTCCTACAAAGCAATATTACAGCACTTTTTCAATAAGGGCTTTATTTCAAATTTTTAATTTTATGAGCAGACATTTCATTTTTGGGTCATGTTCTGTGCCTAAACTATGAACAATGTCTCTTTATTAATTTTCATGATCTGGAATGCTATCAACTAAACAAAGCGTGACTAAAGTACGAAAAAGACAAAGCAACCCTTTTAGCTACCTTACCATACAGGCGAAA
Source organism: Orbicella faveolata (assembly GCF_042242905.1). Taxonomy (NCBI): domain Eukaryota; kingdom Metazoa; phylum Cnidaria; class Anthozoa; order Scleractinia; family Merulinidae; genus Orbicella; species Orbicella faveolata. The sequence continues at coordinate 6,740,397 of NW_028301576.1, forward strand.
AAATATCGAGAATTATCTGCAGAAACTGAGGTTTCAATAAATGTAATAACTACGTCTTACTAGCCAAGTTATGTGATATATCTCTATATAACAAATGTGTGTTCACCTTCGGAGACCCATGCAACATTTTTGGCCAAAGGTTACATGTATTTTTGGAAGACAGCTCCTGCGCAGTTATTACTCTTAGGACTTACCGAACCAGTTCCAGAAGCTTTTGAATTGCTTAGACCCGCTGATTGGCCAGACAAATATTTTTCTGGCCAATCATCGGGAAGGAATTAATGTAAACCTTTGCCCACAATGACTTTTGCCCAAAAATATTGTGACATCCCAACTAAATGCCCCTGGGACTTGGAGAATGCTGCATGTCTGACAGGTATGGAAAATGATTTACACTCTCAGAGTGGCTTCAAATAACTGACACATGTCAAAAGCAAAACAAGTCCATTTGAAATCATTGCTACTGGTAACTGAGGGATATTATTATAAAAATTATCATTGTTCTCCTCACTGTGTGCATGACAACAAGTGTATTGTTACCAGTTTTTCCATCTGTGTTCCTGATTGGTCCAAACACTTCATAAACTTGAAAGATATCCAGTAAAGATCGACCTCATCTTCAAACATGTCAGCAAACACGTGCACCACAGCACTCATTATCTTGGCCTTTCTTTCCAGTTTCTGATGAATTACAAAGTTACAAGTAGGTTTGATAAAGCACTGATAAAGTGAAGAAAAGTCACTCAAAAGATGGTATTAACTCTCTTTTACCTTTGGTATTTTTACAAATCGTAAGGCTCCTTCATCTAACAGATACATCATAGACATTTGGTAAGGTATGTCATCATCATCAGATATTTTCCTCATCACCTTCAAGGCATGTCGCAGATCATTAAAATGTTCACTTCTTTGCTGTATCACAAACTTGTGTGCATCTCGGTAAGGAGGAATAACCCCTAGAGTTTTTGAAAAAAAGAATAATAAGCGAAACAAAAGACTTTTTTTGTTTTTCATTCAACAAAAGATCTCTGAAAGATGCTGCTTGGAAAACAGAGTTTTTTGCATACACTATTTCTTGAAAACGAAGCGCAAATCAACAAAAACAATTACAGAACAATGTTTTTTTTTATGTCAAAACAAGTCAGTCTGCCAAAAATTAGCTCGACCTGCAAGAAATGAAAATCAGCCCAAAAAGTGATATACGCCCTTTTTGCATGAATTCCTTCAATTTTCATTATCATTTGATGCATTTTTTCCTTCCCTTTCATTGGCCCTGAGCCCACAACATGACCCGCAAAAAACTGCCTACAAATAATGTCTGTTTATGCATAATGTTGTCTAAATGTGTTTAGCTGCAAATAATATTCTGCTCATGCGTAATTGTAACCATGCTTTAGTCTGAAAAATGGCAGACTGCTTTTAATTCCGTGGGCGGCCAGTTATTTAATGTCAATTTGTAATTTCTTTAATGTATTCTGATTTTGTGAGTTCGTTAAGTAAGTGAAATTCATGTAACTAAAATAAGTGTAACAAAATGAATCGAAATGAATTTTAAAACGTAAAAATTACGTAGGTAAGCTTGTTACTTACTTTATTATATCTGCCGAGTTAACTATGTACAGACGTGAGAGATTTTCATCGATCCTTTGATTAGTAATTGCACCAAAAGAACTCTATCCTCACCTAAAATTACTTTCCAGACATGGTTTCTGTAAACTGCGGGCAAGCTAAACCGTGTGCTAAAAGTTGAAATCCGCTCGACATCTGAAACGAAGCAGATAACTCGAGCTGGTTGAATATTTTACACACACAGAACGAGGATATCGATCTTAAGTGACATGAAAGGTCATGAAAGAAGAAACCATTGCTGCTATTATCTACCAACCTATTGGGTCATCCTTCAGTAATATTTCCAGTGCTTTTTTTTGCTCGACATTTCGTAGTCCTAAGGTATCGTAATAAAATGCACGAAAATTTCGTCCATCTTTGTCCACCATTTTGGAAAAACACAAACTCTCTTTATGTACGCGTCATGGAATGTAACGTAGAAGCGAGCGACTCACTATGGTTAACCCATCGATCTGGGCCGGGTTACTCAAAGCACAGGGGCGGGGCAGAAGACTCCTGAAATTTTCGTATAGGCATCATCCAACAAAAAATGACGTCACATCCGGTTTAAACTGCGCTTCGCGGCTCGCTTCATAAAGCGAGAAAATGGCGTTTCGATTACTCATGATTTTCCTCTATTTGTAAACCATCAGTTTCGTTTCATTTTATATTGAGTATGGGAGGATGTTGCAGACACATTACTTCGACTTTTGAAGCAAAAATTTCGGGAAAAGAGAAAAGTTTATTATTGTTTTGAAGCAAAATAACGGAGAGCCTTCCGTCATCGTCGGACGAATTTTACACATTTGCAAAACTGGTGTTGTTCCGACTTTTGGTTCTTGTTGTTCGTGATTTAGTGATAACAATAAGTGCAATAGCCTATAATGTTAACAACAACCTGGATGAAGTATTGCTGGCCTCAGTTTGCACTGTGTACTACGGGAACATAATTAACAGAAGCCGTTTAGCTCCGAAAGTCGCTGTCACCAGAGCTTTTGTTGCTCTTAGCTCACGTGTGTTGGTAGAAGAGACAAGCTGGATCGCATGCTGAAGGTCAGTATCCCACATTGCTACATCTCTCGTTGAAGATTGTTGTTTTCAGTAAGATACAGTACATATGTATCGGTAGTTTGGGGTCATCAGTCTCTTTCTCTTTGGTGAGTGCTTTTAAAACGCCCAGTAAAAACTTGATTCACGGCATGGAAACTTATGCCTCGCTGGATCGAAATTCGAGCAAGATTTTTAAGTTCTAGTCCTCTTTAAAAGTAATTAAATCAATTATTCAAATCCAAGCCATCAGAGGGAATCTGCCATTGAAGCTGCCCTAAGTTAAGGTCCTGTTTATGGACCTTCCCCTTTGAAAATCGTGGGGGTGTTCTTTGAGGCAACACAGGTCCCATTTGTATGGTCCCGGGTACCCGGAATAACCCTCCCCCTGAGGCAACTTTATCAAGTGCTTGTATGAGAAAATGTAGCCCATGTAGGCCGAGTAAAAGTTGACCCTGCATGATTATTCCTAACTCTTATTGAATAATCAAATATGCAACTATCCCTCTTTGTTTAAGTTTCCCTCACTCATTTGATCAGAGTGGGTTTTGCTGAGTTAATTTTCTCTTCTTTGATACAAATTGCTGCTTTAAATCTTAAATCTAGGCATTACGTGACACTCGTCATGCCGAGAGTCGTTCCAGTTAGGCGAGCCAAAGTTTTTATGTATACTCAAAGAAAAGTTGTCGGTTACTTTAGCTGCCAAGGCGAGTCAACTTGCCCACCTGAATTGTCTCACCCCCCAAGTCTGGTTTGTCATCCTCATGTAAACGGTTGGTTGAATTTTGCAAAGAAATAAGTGAAAAGTTAGCTCCACCAGGGTAACTCGGGGAAAGGGTTGTCTCTGGTACACAAGAGCCATTCTATTTTATTTCCATTTTCCCTCTTCCTCTTCCAACTGATTATGCGAAATATACTGTCCAAACTCTTTATGGGTACTGGTGTTTGAGAGTGTCATCTTTATCACTACTGTGGAATGTACCTCACCATACAGCCACCCCCGTTAACACAGCCACCTAGTTATTATGGCCACTCTATTCTGGCTCAAACAAAAGCTCAGTCGGTCATTTTCTTATTTATTAATTATACAGTCAGATGTTTGTGACCTGTTGGTGACCAGATTAACAGAATTCTGGCACATTGTAGGAGTAATTTATATACAATTTACAGCAAGCAACAGGCATCATTTTGTTAATGAAGTCCCATGCATATAAAAATTATGTAACTCTTGATTATTTTGAGATTTTATCTTTATTATGTTATCAAGGCAATAATAGTTTGATTCCTGCCCCAGCGGTAGGGGGGGGGGGGGGGGAACTCTCCTCCATGTGCTACATACAGCTGTGCAGCCCCAAAGGGTATGGTTATTCAGCCGTTTTGGTCATAAATACTCTAGGGTAAGGCTTTTGCCCTCTAGTCTTTAATTTGTTCTGTTTTTTAGAATAAGCTACCTCAATTTTCATCATAATGGATAAGACCATCAACAAAAGTCCTTCAAAACTTATGTTTAGGGCAACTGTAGCAGTTGCAACAGTCATAAATGGGGTAAGGAAAATCACAGATTTTGGTCATAAATAGGTTAAGAGTTTAACTTTTGTGAAGAGGGCTGCACTGACCCCCACCCAATTTTTCTGGGATGTACAAAACACATTTTCTTAGCAGTTACTACAGTCTTGCTTTAGTAAATCAAAATAGTACTTGCTGCCGGGTACTTTATAAAAGTATAACCCCTCCAGAAGCCTTCACAAAGTACATGTAATATCTGGTGCTAACAATGTTTTTTGCGGCTGATTAAAATTTGGTATTAAATTGTACTGAACTGGTGCAGATTTAATATACATTATATTTTGTCAAACTTAGTTCACTTATTTTAAGACTACTCAGCAGCAACTAGTACCTCTTGTATGACCATGCAGTAACAGTATATTCCAAACAAAAAAAAAGGTACATGTATATGTATTACTATCCTGCCTGGAAGAGTGTGTAGAGAGAGCACACAGTGCAGTGCCCTACTGTATGTCTTTTGTTAGGTATAATAATCTTAAATTTAGAAGACTCATATTGATCTTAGAATTCACAAAAAAGTTGATTTCTTGACAACTCTCCTTTAGCTGTGTCACTTCATAATAAATTAGCAGTTTGGTATGTTGTAGCATAGAACTTTAATTAATTAAGTTATCACACCGGTATCACAGAGGTCATGGGTTAGAATCCAGTTCACACCTAATTTTTTTTTCAGGCTATAATTTCACCTTTGCTTAAGTTGTGTATAGTATGTTGCAATGATCAATCATGTCTTTATAAGTTGATCAATGTATATATGTCCCACTGACTTATACTTCAACATTTTATCTTAAAGTTTGTTTATTTGTTTTATTGTGTGGTTTTAGAAAATGTCCATACCCACCCCCAAGGAGATTACTGGAAATTCCAGGGATGGGGAGGGTCTCAAAAGCCAAACTTTTTAAAGAAAAGTATTAATAAAAATTGGAATTTCCATAGGGATGGGATGGGGAGATCTCTGTTTAATAAATACATAAATAATATGTACAGACCCATTATCTGATGTGAAGACTGTGCAATATATCCTGGCCAACGAGTTGCCAAGGTGTAGCTTCCTTGTTATCAATTTCAAGTACCAAATTAAAGAACTAGATCAGCATGTTAGATGGGAGAGGGGAATTTTTCAAAATATCATAAACTAAAAATATATATATTTTCCAAACTCAATCATGTTAGTAGTGTTAGTGGCTATTTATTTATTTATTTATTTATTGATGAATACCTGTGAAGAGATAGTCATACATTCTTGCAAATATTCTGGGAGTCTCCCACATACCATTTAGTTCATCCAGTCCCCCAGGAAAGTTATGAAATTTATTGTCCAAGTAAACTACTGAACCATGGGCTCCAGTGGGGACAGTGCTATTATGATGCAATTTGCAGATGTGCTACATAATATGAGCTTAACAGTTTTGTTACCATGGCAACAGACTGCATTTCAGACCTTCCCTGATATTCTAGGCTTTTCTGGCCACCTCATGGCCTTGATTAATGTTTTTCAAGCTGAAAATCACTGCATTATTGAAATTGGTTTAGAGCGGACTGGAAAAGATTGAGTTGCCAATTGGGAACATATTTTTATAGCCATATTAGTGTGTTGCCTGAAGAACTATAAGGCTACCAAATTTCAATGATCTCTGCTGTATATATGGTCTGCACTTGATGTAATATTGGGTTTGGTGTATGACATCATCAGTCCTCTCATTTGCATATATTTTACACATTTTAAACTTAAATATCTCCAGAATTAATGCAAATATTTGTTATTGTAAACAGCATTTGTAATCTATAGTGGAATTCTATTTGATACTCCTAAAAATTCTGAATCAAGGGGTAAACATTTGATGATAGTAGCATGCCAAATCATTGAGTTGAATTTATGCTGCTGACATTTACATGTACTGTAAGGTGTTGAAGAGAATTTTGCAGGGGAATTTGGTGTGTTTATTGAATTGCCAGAGGTTGGTTGGCTGGTTTTGTTATTGCTTTGTCATTATCTTCCATGTATTTTTTTTTAAAAGCAGAGTGGTTGGTGGCAAAAGCAAAACTGGCAATATTCTCACTTACCCGTGTTTCTAAAGTCATGTTTTTAGGTTTTTGTGGTCAATCTATTAGTAGCTGCACTGTCTTAAATTACAATAGAAAAGATGTGATATTAATTATATAAGTTATACTTTGGTATCGTTCATACCAAAATTATAGTATTTTCTGGTTCAATGTTTGCCTTTGCATTAATTTGATTAAACTACTGTGGTTTATTTTTTAATGGAATTTAATTCTGTCAAAAGGGAGGTGGGAATCTGAGAACAATAGTGAACTAGACCAACAAATATACAGAAATCTACCACCATTGCTTTCATGGCTGAGTGGAGATGAATCTAAGTCAGACCAAAATTAGAAAAAAAATTACTGATTTATTGGAGGGTTGAAATGGGATCCTGGCTATGGGAGAGTGGGAATTGGGGTTGAGGGGGGTGGGTGGTGTGCTTGTGAATTTAAGAACCTCTCTGAAAGTGAAAACAAACTGTAGGTTTGAAAAGTTTAAAGCGGAGTTAAAAATTATACTTTAATATATCTTGTTTATTAAGGTGGTAATGAGCATAATACCCACTTAGGGTGAGTCATTGAAACAATGACATAATTTATGTTTGTCTTTTCTTAGGTGGTTACCTCCTGGCATATACACCCCACACAGGCATACAATGTTATGATTAGATGATGCAACCTGCTTTCCCATGTTTAACATACACGTAAGAGTATTGATCAGTGGACCAGTGTACAAGTGTGATTTCTCTACTGATAATGAGAATTATAATAAAAATACAAAGCCACTCTGGTGTGATTTATTTAATTATTCCTTAACGGTAAAGTGAACCAGTTAAACCAAAGGTTGCACTCTGTAAGATCAGGTGTACAAAAATTAAATAGAAAATTTCACTACATCAATTTTATTAATTAAGTATACTTCTTTGCAAAATATAGTTGGTATTTTGTTGTACTGGTAAGAATATAATTTGGAAATTTTTTATGGGAAATGTTTCCATTTAAAAATGTAGCTCAGATGCCACAACTATAGTTCTCCTTTCTGTGGTGTTTTCTTTTGTGGTAAATTGCAAAAACAAATTATGTTGACCTACATGTAAGTTCAAAAAATATACAAGTAGTAGCTCTTCTGAAAAAAAAAAGTTAATTTGTTGTTGTTTCTTCCTGTTCATTTTTTCCTTGAACATTTTTATTTTCCTAATAAGTAGTTTAGCTAGCCATAAAAATGTTTTGTTGTCTCTGAGACCATTTTCAGGATAAAAAAGTGATTTGTATATAAAATTTGAATTTTTGGGGGGGGGGGGGTGGGGACCTTTTTAGAATTTCCCTACAAAGATCACAAGGTACAAGGGAAGAAGCAAAAATAGAATTTTAAGTGTTAAAACATATGTTTTCATCATCAGTTTGGGCCTCTCTGTGAAGCTGCATAGTATACTTGAGGATCATGTTATACCCATTTTAATTCAAAATACAAATGGAAACTTGCATTGACAATCACTTAATCTCTTGGCACTGTTTTGTTTTTTAATAGTTGCCTTTTTTCACAAAACAGTAATTTGAACATCTTTGTTTCACAAGCTGGGAGGGGGGGAGGGGTATTCTACAAAGTTTTAAATGGAAAGGCCTTATCTCAAGGTCCATTACCCCTTACCCTTTTGTATACATTTGTACCATTTTGATAGAAATGGCACCTCTTTTGTCGACCTTACATTGCAAAAGGGTAAATGTACCCCTTTAACAAACCTATTTAAGAATACTGCATCCCTTTTCTATTCCCTTGGGAAGAAGTTAATAAATAATATTATAGAATCTCTTCATTCTGGCTGAGGAGAGTAAATGAGAGCTTTTCAACAACATTTTAGAACCAGAAGAATGGAATCCCTAAATGACAGATTTTCCTACCCTTTCATACACCTCAACTTGTGAAATCCCTATCATTAAGTTTATACCTGAAGCCTGAAAAAGGTACTCATCGTGAGCTGAGCCTCCCCATATAGGTCATTACAGAGAGCCTTCCCACATACACAAGTCAGGAATTCTTGACAAGTACTGTAAGTAGATGCTGGCTTTAAGACTGGTCTGAGCCAGCTTCTTCAGTTTTTTAGCACAAACTTGTTGCTCTCTGTCAATTTCTAGTACAAAACCTTTTCTTCGCTGATCTGGTCCAAGTTCACAGACACTAGCATCACTCTCACGACACTGACTCTATCACTGTCACTCACAGTCTGATTCTTCAGTTTCACTGCACCATGCTTCATCATCACCCATCATTGTTAGACATGAGTTCATTAGCTTGTAAAATTCACCAGCCTGGCAGTGTCACTGTTGCTATTGCCTGTTCCCAGACTTCCTTTTATGGCTAGGTGTAGGGGCATGAAATTTCACTACTGTTTACAAACAATTTGTTTAGATGGCATATTGAAAGTGATGAATTACTGAAAATTGTCAGTATTGCTAGTGTTCTCTCGTTTCCTTAGGGATTGAAATATCTTGACGTAAGATTACAAAGAGAAAGCACACTGAAATATAATGCACAATTTTTTAGTAACCTTTCAAAATGGGTTGCCAATATGACAGGGATTAATAGATGAGGAACTTGGTCTGCAAACAGGGCAAATGAGAGGGTTTGAAGAAATTAAAGGTGCATGCTTGACCTCAGTTGGGGGGGGGGGGTATTGGAACTTAGCGCTGCTGACGTCAAACACTGTTGAAACGGAAAAATAAATTTGATTATAAATGAGAAAAAAACACGACATGTCCAAATTACTTAATCGCCGTTAAAACTAATCCTCTTGCTTTTTTTTAAGGGGTTCACGGCCTGCCTGTAACGAAGCGTTTATCAATTAAGGGATTGCTTAGGGAAAACATATCTTGTTTAAGGTTCTTAACCAATCGTAACATATTTTATGGCATCAGTTTGAGTCATGAGCAAACACACGAGTTTGTGTTAGTGTCGATCGGCAAGAAAGTTCTGCAAAGCGCGTTATGTGTGTGGGTCTATTCTTGCAGTGATACGATTAACAGCACTCAAGTACTCTCGAGTGTTTGGCAACAGTAAATTTTAAAAAAGGCGCTTCTGTTAATAAGGTTCCCCCATGTCTAGAAACCTGTCATTGTGCATTTTTCTTAGTGTAATGCCTACCTAAGAGAATAGGATATTTGAATTGAGTGCAACTTACCTAGAATTCATTATTTCCACACAAACGATGACTCCTGTGGAATTCAGCGAGGAAGAAATGGCGACATTTCGTAAAAAACACGCCTTCAAAACAGCGTGTTTTTGAATAAATAATTACCCTGTCCTTCAAACAAACTGATATGACGAGGAAGAAGACAAAATTTTGTTTATCGTGGCCAAATAAAACGTTAAAAATATCCGGCCGATTGCAAAATATTACCATTTTACTTACTGAGAGAACGATCATGCCATGTTCAAATTTGATTTTGCCGTTCAGCGCTCTTTTTTACCGGATGTGACGTCATTTTTTGTTGGATGATTCAGATACACAAAAAGTGCCAGGCGTCGCAGAGTGTTCTCCCCCGCCCCTGCTCAAAGCACGATTAAGCTAACCCAGGATTTGCGGTGAGGTTTTCTGTTAATATTGTTTGTCCTTTAGTGTTGAATTTTAACCAACTCAAACTATAAAAAAACATACGCGGTGAAAAACATTTATATCCAAGAAAAATTTGTACCTCGATTAACTTTTAATCCTGGGTTAGCGTTAACCGGCTTTTGAACAACCCGGTCCATTTCACATTAAATTTTGGAGAAATCCGTCATGTTTTCAATATGCACGTACACGAGCGCGCGCTAATGAACTAGCCAAAGAATGGGCGCGCTGTAGCGGGAAAAACGCCAGCTATATAACATTATAACATAACTAAAGCAAAGCGCGCGCTCTGATTGGTTAATTTAGCGTCTACTATTTGCCCATGGGTGTACGGTGCTGACGTGTGTGCCAATGTTTACAAAGCAAATCTCTTGACAGACACTGTTTCCAAAGTAATGGCCGACGTCCTTCTCCCAGAAATGCGAAACTGTCTTCACAGTTGTGTGAAGATGAGACTTTATCGAGTTACTGGTGTGCAGTCGGTTGTCATGAATGAATTTTCGTGCGCTTGTTTTCTCTTGTCATGTAAGACTACACGAACATTTTTGTGTGATGTAGCTCAATAAAAGGACTTCTGTTGTTCCAATGTCTCAATATTATGTTATAAAACAAATGGTAAACGCCATAGCGTGCACTATTGAGTTATGGATGCACTTGGGAGGTTTGCTAAACACTCACGAAGCTAGAGTCGCACGAGGCGATAGCCGAGTGCGACTCTTACGCTTCTTTCGTGCTTAGCAGCCTCCCGCGTGCATCCATAACACAATAGTACACGCTATGGCGTTTACCATTTGTTAAATTGTGGATGTTGCATAATATTATAGTGTGCATGTGCACTAGTTCGATTTTCAATACCCACCATCACGCAACACATCGCAACATGATGGCCAAACGCGCGCAACATGTTGCACCCAACAATGCTGCGATATGTTTTGCTGAAATGTTGCGATCGTTTGGCCGGGGCTTGCAAATGCTGGGCCAACAATGTTGCGATATGTTGTGTTGATATGTTGCGATCGTTTGGCCGAGGCTTAATGAGCGGAACAATGGCTGTGCACGTGTGTTGTAATTCTTGATACATTTCTTTGCCGTCCTTTGCAAAAGGACAACGTGAAATGACCGTATTCTGCCTTGTCTGGAGAACGTGAGCCACAACGGATAATGTTTTAAATTTATATTCCGAATTTAACGCTGCGTTCTATATTCAATTTCGAGATAGTTTTGACAGTGAGAAACAAACTAAATCACTTTAGGGTATCGCGAGATTCGTAGGTATGATAAAAGTTCATTTTTTAATGGACTTTGTCCTTGGCGCCGCCGTCGTGGCTTCTCAAACTCCTTAATGACTTGAGAGGCCATAACCTTGGGAATAAGGCCTATAAGGTGACTAACTCCCTAACCCTTCATGAATTCAAGTCTAAAACGACCCCTTCATATTGGTCAGGCTGATCTCTAAATGGTTCATTACAGGTTTAAGGAAACTGAGTGACATAAATTGTCTGTTCAATGTATAGATTTTCTCACGTGTGAGGGTCTGTTCAAATATAGACCCGTGCTTATTTTTAGCGGAAATATTTCCTTTACGGCTTTAGTGCTAGGAGGAAAAGAAGGGAGATACTGCCGGAGCAAAATTGTTTGCATTGAAAATTGAGATATATATAATCCATTTTTTCTTTTTTTGCAATCGTATTGCAAGCAGGTCTCCCTCTATTTTCGCAGTTGTTATCAATTATTTTGCCTAAAGATAATTTTATATTTCCAATTTTATGTTCATAGAACTTTACAGACACCTTTCCCTTCCACTAACTACGATCAGCTTTAACTTTACATTGTAATATAGCAATACGCTATCTTCTAAATGGATTAGTTTAACTAAAACACCGTCGGGAAACGCCTTGAGAGAATCATGTAAACTCTGACCATTTACGAACAAATGAGTTAATTATTACGAGTTCATGCGCAATTGACGAACTGCGCATGAATCGAATCCATGACGCAAAAGACCCAAAACAAAAGCTATTGCGCCATTGCATTAGGTTCGACTCTTGCGAAGTTCGACGTTTGACCCAGGCCTTAGGCAGCGTCCACCCTACGCCGGAGAAATTTGAAAACGCAGCTTTATTTCTACGGTTAGGCCTACCGTCCACACTTATCCGCCACGAAAACGAACCTTTTCGAAAACGATGGCATGACGATAACTACGTGATTTCCCTGACCGAGTTTTCCTCAAATACAAATCCAAAATGACCGGTGATTATTGCGTTTTTAAATCCCTCCAGCGTAGTGTGGACGGAAACATTTGATGCGTTTTCAAAATGAAACGTCAGTTTTCAAATTCCCCCGACGTACTGTGGAACGTCGCCTTAAACGCAAATTAAATCGACACTTTAAATCCGTTCAGTGGGGTAACCCAACCTTTTGTAAAAGAAACCTCTGAAGATAAATGATTCAAGCCGACGTCGTTGAACGTCTTTCGAGGAGAGTCGTTCTATCTCTTCAGTCCACTGACAAATAGTTTCATTTCATACGTGGTGTGTTGTCCATGCAAGAAAGCTTTTAATGTGAGCGACTGGCTATTGACAGAGCTCACAATCTCAGTTAGCTACGCAGGCACCTACTCGGAGAACTCGTTTTTCGTATATTTTTAACGTCAATAATTAAATCGACTTTGTATATTTAGTAGATCAGTAGACAGGTTATGATAAAACAATAAGATCGCTTCCCTCTTGAACTTCTCAACATCTCAAGCAAAAGCTAAGTAAATGGATTATTTTAAGTAAAGTCAGGGGTGTTTATATGTTTCGCCATGGTTCTGGAAGTGTCTTTTTCGGTTCTGCACGAAATTTAATCCCTCTTCTCTTTCGGAACAGTAGCCGACCAGTTGTTATTATTATGCATTAGTGCCGGCTGAACATTGTCCGAACAGCTGGGATGTCTTGCCAAACTGCACTTTAGCAACTCGGTACCCCGCTAATCTTGATTATTTTACGTCAACGCGTTAAAAGATTATTCAGCTACTGACTCCTTTTCTAGAATATTACAGTCCAAAATTAGCTTCCGAAACACGAACAACAGACATTGATTAACGGAAATAAGTCGGCAGGGCTGAGGGATTGTGCGCTAGAGATTTAACTGATTTGCCACGAATGTCCTTTTTTCGAATTTATCAGAAATCATGTTCATTGACACCAAGAGCATTAACTGTTGTATGGGCTTTTGTTTCAAAATTTTAATCATCAGATCAGTTAAAAAATACTGATAGTTGCTGGGAACTGGTATTTTGCTAAGACCGATCTGAAGAAGTAATTTTCAGCATTATCATACTTCCTTGGAGTTTTGAAGAAAAGGGTTAGTTTGCATTGGCGGTATGTATCGCTGGACCACTTTCTGACGTGAGCTGGTCAGCAAAATGCCGTACAGCACGTTTGTGCTAGCTAATATTAATTTAGCATGCACACAACTGACTCAACGTTAATTTTGCAGTATTCATCAATTAAGACACATTCACTAAAAACTTGTCGACTCGATAAAATCATTATAAATTACATTGTTATTATTGACTGAATTACTGTGCTTTAAGCTAAATCCATCTGTACAGCAAAATATGTTCTTGTTTATCATGCAACTAGCTAAATATTTTTCATCCAGTTAGCTTTCCCAAAAAGGTAAGAAAGTGTCCAGTAAATATGCTCATTTGCAATCTTGTAAATTTTGCCAGGTTAAATAACAGAACGTAAATTAAATCCTTCCTTATTTTTCGACACGTGTTCCTAAAAGTTACTTCATAAACCGTAATTAATAAAAATGGTTTCCAAGAGGTGAAAATGTTTCTAAGTAAATTAACACGTTTGCAGAATCCACTTTATTCATACGGAGAAACTATTCTGGGAGTTTTTATAAAAATGTTTTGTCTTGTTGAAAATGTTGCCAGGAAGATCGGTAGTTTTGCAACGTCCGTTTACTGAATTATTCATTGTTAGTTCAAGATCGTTCGAAACTTTAGTAATATAGGTTTTGTCTAGACATTTAGCTACGTAGTCACTGTGTACAGTCACCTTCGCCGATTGTCACACAAACGAAGAAAAGAAATGCGAAACGGAGATAGTAGAACATAGGATAAGCCGGTTTTTCTTCACTCAAATAATTTTGCTTTGGACAAAAACAACGCTTTACGAAGGTGCCGGAAATATTAAACTGCGAAAGACCAAAACTTGTAGCTAAGATGCCATATATATAGAATATACAAAGATCAACGAATTATTTATGATGAAATGAGAATGTACAACAACAATTTGTAACCTACAACGCGATTTTCGACTTGTCTGTTTTGGTTAGTTCTCTCTCTAAAATTTGCTTTCATCTTTCCATAAATAAAACAATAATGTTTTTTGCACGATTTTAGCGCTCAAATATGAATATTTCATTAAGTTCTACTTTTAAGTGATGTTCTCCATAATTTTGGGTCGTGTTTTCTTGAACTGTCAAGATAAGGCAAGCTTTCTTGTTAAAGTTTGTTCTCTATGCAATAAAACTATGTCGTATATTTATTCGCAAATTAAAACAACTGTTTCAAAACTTCTTGCCTATAAATTGTTTTTCTAATTCTTCGATAAACAAGGAAGCTCTAACATCTGAGACAAACTTTTGATTTGTCCGTTTACGTAAAAACAAATGTTCTACTATCCGTGTTTTTGCTCCAAGGAGCAAGAATTGGAGGGTAAATGCTATTATTCATTTTATTCTTTCATTTAAAACTCATTAACAATTTCTTAACAAAAACCAAATTGCTTTTGAATGGAGGCAAATGAACTCTTTATCAATAATCTTTCCGGCGACTTCCCTAAATAACCTACGCAGGTGATACGCGCTTCAGAAATTATAAAACAGAAAAGAAATTTAACATTTTTCGCACTAAACCGATAAATATGTACTGACTGGTTTCCCTTCTTCATGGTCCCTAAAAAAGCTCTCCATAAATCGATATCTAAAATTGCAGCCGGATAGGGAAGGAAACAGTGATCTCTTTTGTTCTTGCTACACACCTCGTCGTATTAAATTTGACTGCCGGGCGAGGCAAAGTACAGAATGTTCGGCCGGACTGGAGCGGTAAAAACCTGTTCACTTCTTGTACCCCTGAAGATGAAAGCAATTCTCTTAATGCTCTTGATGTTTCAAGCTGTGAGGTAACTATCATCCACCTTTACGAGTAGAGGTTGTTTCACAAGTCTGACTGAGTTTTAAGCTGAGCATTTGAGACTGTGTTGAGGGTAATTACATACGTTGATGTACAAGCCAACCTTCAATAGTACAGACTTTCTATCGTCCTTAATAAATTGAGAAATCGTTTGTTTCAGCAGTAGGAAACCCGATTAACACTGGAACCCAGTGGCTTAAAGACTGATATATATTACATTTTTATTCTTTACGATAGTCTGCGAGTAGAGTGAAGGTTTTAACATGAAGTTACACGATAGCATAATATAAGTATATATATTTATTTTTTTGAAGAAAGTTAAGAGCGATTTCAACATCATGGATAATTTTATTATGTGACCTCGAAAATCAACCGTGTCTATGAAAAATCAGTTTTTCTTTCTAACGACAAAGTTAAGCATTAGGGTCAATAGATATGGAACACGGGAAATTTAACTAGCTTGAAACATTTAAATGTCCTCTTTCTGTGTCAAGCGATATTTTTCAGTTGGAATATGACTTTACTTAAAAAAACGCACTTACTTAGCATGAAAACTACTCGGAATGATAAATTTGACCAAGATCGATGTTCGTAACACGTTGCTATAGTAACAATAAACGGTACTGAGTAATACAGCTCTCGTTAAAACTAGGATTAGTTTTTAAAAAATATCTCAAGCACACTAAAAACTACTTTTTTTATCGCAATAGACCAATATAACTTTGCGACCTAACTAACCTTTCAAATGATCAGTCGTGGGTTGCTGTTTTTACACAGAACAAACTAGAAAATTCTTACAGGAACATGTGTTAGTAGAATATTATAACGTCAAGTATAAATGTCTGTTTAACATCCCGTTTCAAAATAAACATTTACTTAAGTAAAGGCTACCACATTAACAAGAATGCTATTTTCGTATTTTATCTTTTCTAAATTGAATTAAAAAAGAGTGATTTATCTTCCATGTTGCCAGACTTAACTTTTTCCTCGTACGTGAGTGAATTCAATCTTTTTGTTTTTGTTTATTAACATTAAAATTCAATTGACGCCGAGCTAAGATTCTCTTCAGAAGTGACGCGAATCACTAATTTGAAAGGTCTATAAAATGCCTTATCGCATAGTCAAGCCATATAGGATTTAGATATCGGTGAAAAGACGAAGTGCCTCTTTCGTTTGTTATAGTTGAAGCCTTGAATCAAAGATAAATTTACGCAGATTCATTTTTAGTTGGCGGAATATGCTCGATTGTAACTTTTAAAAATACATAAGCCCTAACATCATCTGGCGTAAAAAGAAAGTTGTAGAACAAGTTGAACACCGCGACGACAGGGGCCTAGGTCCTGGTGCTGTGTTCTTGAGCAAGACACATGTTCTTTCCCTTTACAGTGACTCGCAGTCAATCTGTTTCTCAGTTCTCCTTATTTTAAGGGATTTGATTCACGATTAAGTAGAAGCATGAGCAAGGATATATGGAACATTTTCGCAGTGTAAACATATTTTCATATTTCTCCTATAAACGGGTTTTTTCGCGTTCTAAACGCTCCGCACGTATGCACGGCCGCACGTGCGTCCACAAGTCTGCATTTACTCGTTTTGAAACATTCGACTTTTTAACTATGCCAAAATTTTTAGTAAGTCAGCAGGATGCTGGTGAAGCGTCGAGTTTTAAACAGTGCATTTAATCTGTGAAAAAGGCAACCTTGTCTTTGAAGCATTATTCTTGATATGTGCATATCTCTGTTAACCCTAACAAGTAACTCCATGAGGTATGGACGGACACCGGGTTGAAGTGCCAACGCCGGAAAACCGTAAAAAGCTTGCGACCTACTTTAAGGAGCTCAGTCACTGTGTTTTGTCTTTTTTTTTTTGGCCACGTACAAAATCTCCTTTAAATGGAAGGAAACTTGAAAATAATAGCTCACTAAGATAGGAAAACATCAAAGAGATAATAATAAACCATAAAGGAACAAGGATGGTAAAGGATGGCAAAGATTGACACGGATTGCAAACGACGAATTTGAAAAATTTAGGCTAAACTTTTGCAAATGTGCAAACCGTGACTGAGTTCCTTTAAGAACGCAGAGAGTTTCAAAAATAGATACTTAAAATTCTAATAAGAGAAGTTATAGATAAACATTTTAGGATGAAAACTTGTGAAATAAATAACGAACAACGTTTCTCCGCACTCGTGACAGCTCAAAATGTAAGGTACAATAATATTTGTGAATAAGATTATATCATCGCACTTAAAGGAGCTCAGTCACGGTTTGCGCATATTGAAAAGTTTAGCCTCAATTTTTCAAATTCGTCGTTTGTAATCCGTGTTAAGCTTCTCCATCCTTAGCCATCCTTGCTCCTTTATGGCTTATCATTATGTCTTTGGTGTTTTTCTATCTTATTAAACTGTTATTTTCAGCTTTCCTAACATTTAAAGGTAATTTTGTACGTGGCTCAAATAACGCAAAATATCGGCGCGACTGAGCTCCTTTAACATTTCGAACTTGACAATGCTGTCACGAGGACACCAAAACGTTGTTAATTCGTCATTAATTTCGCTAGTTTTCTAAAATACTTAAAAGATACATTTCTTTTACTGTATGTTGCAGGCTGACGTCACAATCCGAACTTGAATCAGTCAACGAAGAATCAGACGCTAATTACAACAATGATAATCGTTTTCTGGAAGGTAAAGTGTCACGAAGATCGGCGAATGACGACACGATCACAATACAACTGCGACATCGTTCCAATATCTCATGGGAGTTTTTGGCCATTTCTTTCAACTTGACTACAGAAGACTTGGAATTGAGGTAACATGCATTAATTGGTTAAAACTACTCTTTCATTATTGATTACCCTTACTAATTCTATTACTTTTCGTAAGAGTTTTTTCTGGGACTGGTCTTGAGCAATATTCTTGATCCTCTCTTGTCTTAAAAAGTTGAAAGTTTTCATCACTGATTTTCGCCGCCAAAATTTTAACGACAATTTTCGTGTCCATTACGTGTGACAAGTAGGCGGTTTTACGAACTGGCATCGCTTCATTAATGAAAGTTGTTAACTAAAACTCAGAACCTAAATGATGACGGAAAGAGTCGTTAGTCAAATGTTTAAGACATCAAATGTTTTAAGACATCTTTCCAGCATTACACCCACGAATTAAATTGTCTTAACAGGACGTCTGTATACTGGTGATGACTTGAAGTAGAAGAGTTAAATAGCTTCCAGAATGTTCAGGAGATATAAAAGAAGATTAGAGACGAAAATTTATTCAAATTTTAAAAGCTTTCAGGTTTTAATGAGAAATTTATTAGCTTAGTTTCCGGGGTCTTTGCGGGTCCACGAGGGAGCTTACGTAAACCACGCCGTTACCGCCGACGGCTGCAAAAGGTTAATAAGAAGAAAAATGAATGGCTACGCACGTGCGCTTTAAATCTTGGTTGATTTTGTTGCCGTCGTCTGCAAACGAGATCGTAAAATGACCAAAGTCTGCGTCCTCTGGAAAACTTGAACCACGACGGTGAAATGCTAATGTTTCTGTTTAGAACTGAGTACTGTCTGCACATGTCAAGTTCTTGATAGTTCTGACACCCGTAGACACACTGAACAGAGCCAGATAAACGTGAAATTCGTAAGTACAATCGGCGTTGTCCGCGGCGTCGCCGTCGTACCTGCGTAAACCCCCCTGCAATGTGACAGGTAGACATTTTATAAGTCCTTTCCACTAATACGTCCCTGGTCTTTTGATTTCGCAATGAGCGAAGGATTAAACAAAAGGTCGACTTGAGGTATGTCTTTGTGGCGGACGGTGAACGCAATAGCCCATTTCGGAGTTGCCTTCTCCTTCACATCACCTGACACTGACTCATTCTGTAACTTTGGTGGATGTTTGTCTCTCTCCTCTGCAGAGGCTCAAAGGGGCTTTTCGGGTGGAAAGAATCCGCTGAATGGTAGGAGTGCAGGCGCGGGGACCCAGCCTACTTTGCGCCCGCACTCACCCCGCAAAGCGGCTTTCTATAACGAACGTTTCGAAAATCTGCGGAGGAGAGAGGATGTTTGTAAAAACCTCTCCTAGAAATAACATTATTAATCGTGCCATTTTTTTTTGTCTCAGCTACGAGACGATTTGGAATGAAGGAAAAAGAACCGTAACTTTAAAAAGAGCAAGAGGACCAGCTGAGGACAAGAAGGATTTGCACGCAGATGAGTATCACACATCCAAGCAAACAAGGAACAAAAACGCCACAAAACAACACGGGTAGAGTTACGAGGGAAACCTTTTTTATGTTACTGAGGGTTTTCAGAAATACTTCCAGGCAGTTTACGAAGAAAAATCTCTGCTGATCTTATATATACCTGAAGAATGTAGTGTCGAAACCGGTTATCTTCATTTGCTATGAATTTACATGTGTACGTTGAGTGATGAGCTAAATATATTTGCACCACTTTGTTCCGGGGGGACTCCCATATAAAAAGGACAGGGTTGCTCCTCGGAAATTTTTAAAAAAACCCATGATAAGTGTTTCGTTGATTAATATTAACTTCGTTTATTGACATTTGATTATTTGATTAGTCGCGTGATTGACAGCCGATGGCGTAATCGCTAAGTAAGTTGATCTTTGAGTTAGAATGACACGTTTTCAAAACCACGAAATCAGAGACAATGGTCATAAAGCGTTTTGTACCTTACGTTGAACATCGCTAACCTGTAGTATTTTACTGCTCGATCTGCTGACCCGTTTCGCTGACCTGTTACCGAATTAAGTTTGACTGGATATCGCCACAGAAGTAAGTGACCGTTTGTTTATGTAACCCGTTGAATTTTGATAATTATATTTTCCATGCAATTTCATGAATCGCTCGCTATTAGGTTTCTTAAGAATTATGTATCTTATGTATCTTCCTTATAGATCGAATAAAACAATATAAAGATTATACGATTCCGTATCCAGTCATTCATCCGAGAATCATTTTTTCCCCTGGACCAATAAGTACCAAAATCTTGTCTTGTAGGCGTGGCTTGAAATTTTTTCACCCCTAAGAAGTACCAATTCTGAAACAATACATTAACTGACACTTTCATAATTTTTTAAAGGCGATAAATACCTTATACTCGTAAAGTTGATTGTCAATTCGATCGAGTTTATCAGTTCGATTATTAATTTAGTGATAACTATAACTTGTACCGACGAGAAATAACATTTGTCGTTAACGTGAGATTTAATCTCTGTTGAAATTATCAGGGACACAAATCAACGTGTAAGGGCCAAGCGAGTGATCGTGGGAGAAGATGAACGAAAAAACCTTCCGTCCTCGAGCAAAGCCCAGAAGTCACCGCACTCCGCCGCATGTAAGGTATCCTGCAAAGGATTCTGTTCCTGGTCGTGTTCCGGCATTTTGATTGGTCAACGTCACGTGCTTACAAGCGCGCATTGCATCGACGACGTGAACGTTGCTACGCTTCAAGCTGGCTTCCTGGAGCGAAATGGCCGACTACAGTGGTATGGTGTGAGCAAAGCTTACGTTCCACTGCGATGGAAAATCAGCAAAGATGACGATTACGCAGTGTTGAAGTTACGTGGTCTTCCAAATCGACGATCGTTTGTTCATATATCATCAATGTCTTTGCCTATAGGTTCTATGATTTCCATCACGGGTAAGCGATGATATGAATGCTATCAAAGTAGAGTGAGGTCCGTATTGGAGAAATATTGGTAGAGTTTATTTATTTATTTATTTATTGAATTGGTCGAGTCACAGGCTAGTTCCATAAACGAGGGTTTCTCAGGGGGGGGTCTTTGTTCCCTCGTTCTCTTCCAAAATTGCCCTATGTTCCCATGTTCCCACACATTTTCGTTATTTGTTCCCCTTTGTAATTTTTCGAATTTTGTTCCCCTGTTCCCAAAAAATGGCTAATGTTCCCTTGTTCCCTTCGATATTTTGCCAATGTTCCCTTGTTCCCCAAAACCCCTGGGAGACCCTCATAAACCTGAAGAAAAAAAGAACGAAACCAATATTCTTAAATACAGACCGAACAAGGTAATTCAATAAAGTATTTATTATAATGGCTCTCTTTAATCTGCTGATAAATTGATACGTCTTTGCGACCCATTCTAGGTAAGCGCGCGCACAAAACGGAAGTATTTATTTACATGTACATTTCTCATTTCGCCGCACTGAAATTGTCCTCGATCCAAACACGAAAGTAAAAAGATTTCTACTTAACAAAAAACTGTCTATTCTGTGCAGTGAGCTGAGAAAAAGCAATTGGCCAAATTAATTCGTGAGCGGCCATCTAAACGGTTCGTATTACAAAATTCGTGCCGCTAGGGAACCAATCAGAGTTCGCGTTTTCATATCAGACGGTTCGCTGATGCATAAAACATATTGACTGAGAAACCAATTAAGCATACTGAAGCGCATTTTCTCCCCTGGGTACCCCTGTGTTAACAGCACCTTAATGTGCAACTTTCCAAACCCCTTTCCCCGAATGCCGCTAATTTGACACGCCGACAATTTTGCGACGATTTGAAATCCATCTTCGAGGAATCTCGGCACAATTGCCTAAGCGCAACAAACAACAAAAGGCTTTTGTTTGGACGAATTTGACTCACTACAATGGGCCATTTCTTGATACGACAGAATAGATAGTGGTAGCGTAACCAATCAGAGAACGGCATTCGCGATAGAACGCTAATAGATTTACACTAAAACTCGATAGAAACACGGAAAGCATTATCTGCTCGACTTGTCTCGTTTTCCAGTGTTTGGCCAGGCGGCGAGTTGTAATTGGTCAAAGTATATTTTATTTGATTTTGCTTTACTACACAGGATTTCCAAGTGACAAAGCTCCTAGCAGTCTTTGGATGTCAAAATGTCGCGCGCTCAAAGTGACCAGCGGTCTCATTTGGAATGACTGTGATGCGGCCCGAGGAAGTTCAGGGTCCGGTGTGTTACTGAAGGACACCAGCAGCGGATCCACTCGAACTGTTGTTGTCGGCGTCTTATCACGCGAGGGAACTCTAAGAAGAGGCTCCAAAAAACTACGACTTAACGTGGCTGTTCATTTAACGGGGACTCGGTTGTCCCAGGTTAATGAATGGACAAGCGAATGAACTCGATCTCTGTCACAATTAACAGCAATTCAAAATTAAAGCTCATGGAAATACACAAGCTGCGTGATTTATATATTACTAGGATAGTTTTGGTAGTAAATTCCTTATGTTCAAAAATTTAGCAGCAGATTAATTTTATTTGTCGGCTGGGATCGCCTGGTTATGGCTGGCCGATGCAAGGTTGTCAATCGCAGTAATCGATAAATCATGGATCACGCTTTGCACCCAAACGGTCTGCCTGAACCTGGCACCCAGTCCCCCTCTCGTGATTCTCTCCACACGAGGCTTAAGCCCTCCGCCCTATCTCACAGCAAACAACAATAACAAACAAATAAAACAAAGCTAAAAAGAACCACGCAAGCAAGCAAACACACAACAGTTGGTAGAAGATCACGGTGTTTCAGCATGATAGAAGGAAAAATAGTGAATTCTTGTATCTGATGTTTCTCCTTCCTTCGCGCCGGGACACGTAAACTTCGATCAAACAACAGTAAACCATGTCTGCCCACAATACCTTTCGGCATTGTTGCCTTGCAGGACAACCTTTCTCGAAACGGCTGTATGCTTACTGCACAAAACTTACTGTGTAGGGGAGGCGCAGTAGTCTAGTGCGCTCGCTGGACTCCGGACGCACTGACCAGGGTCAATGTGTCGTGTTCTTCGGGCAACAGTGCCTCTCTCTCCCCAGGTGTATAAATGGGAACCGGCGACTTTAATTCTAAGGGAAAACTCCGCGATTGACTAGCATCTCGTCCAGAGAAAGAGTGGTGGTGGCAGAAATTATTCCGAATTGCTACCGACAGTGTCGAAATAACGCAACTGCTACCAAAGATATGCTAAGAAATACTACGACAAAATCATCATATTACACATTCCTTTAATTCCAAGATGAAAATACGAAGTAGGTCGAACAATTACATTGTCATACATCTTGTTTGTGGGGTGGGTGGGGAGGGTAGGTAGATATTTCCTTCCTTGCCAGCTCACCTCCTCTCCACAAAAGATCCGCTCTATTGGTAATAAAGCCAAATATGTTATTTCTTTATTTACACTTATCTTTTGTTAGATTTAAATTTTTTGAAAGGTAATACTTAAATCATCCAGGCTTCATAATGCAATTAAAAATAGTTATAAATCTTCATTAATATTGCAAAAACCCTCACATAAAGGGAAGAAAGCGTTAATATTAATAGCGCTTTTAGAAGAAAGCGATAATAAAATAGTCATATTATAAATATGTCATTTCAGAAATATCCAGTCACACACAACGCGGACTGAAATTGAATTAAAACTCAATGACGGTGAGATTTTAATGAATAAATATAGCTCTAAGCGCGAAGACTACGAGTAGCCGAAATACGACAATCAACACCAGAAGTAAAATAAAAACCAAAGTAGTCACTCCGGCCAATCACAATGGACGTGGACAATCCAGTAAACCAATCAACACTCCAAGCAAATACGTCACCAGCACAAAGCGCGGGAAGACGTGCGATTGAGTCGCAACTGGTTTTGGTTTTACTTGTAATTCGATAAGAAAGTGGCGCGATTTTTTTAAGCCAATCGAGTAGCGTGGTAATGCGACATCAAAGCGAACGCGAATTACTTTCATTTTGACCCTCAAGTGAAAACAGCTCTATCCTGTGCTACGATAAATTGATGAGAAACCTTATGATTCCCTGAATTCCTGGCAGAGTAAGATAGCCTGAAAGTTTTCCATTAGGAAATTGTAATCACTGCCTTTCTCCAAGGTACGGACAAAATACTTGACTGAGGTCTTTGCGCACGGTGAGTACCAAAATCCTAGAGCAGCGTAAACATCACGGATTTTTGCCCCAAAATCTTTCAATCATTTAACGAAAATTTCATCTGCTGTTTAAAACTGGATTGGAGATTCAGGAGATTTGGAAGATTCTAAATTAGAAGCAAGAGGGATCTTGAGGAGTTCTCTTCAGAGTCTGTGCTATTATGGTTCTTAGGTAAAACACGATTCGTCCTCTTGGCAGTCTCCAAGAAAAAAAAACTACCAAAACAATAGCGATGTTACAAAATCAAAAAGCTAAGAAACATGCACAGCGAAGTTTGTAGCTCCCTTGACCACACTTTCAAATAAAAATTAAATACACCACGAGAAGGCAGATCCAGGGTTCTCGCGGCTTCCACGCTCAGCGCGCGCGAATTTCGCATTCACTCGCTATTATTTCAGTGGGATGACAGAATACCGCTTGCAGTCTGTCTCCCAAAAGTAACTAGCATAATGTGATCTGTCCTTAGTAGAGAAGACGTCTGAGGGCAACGCAAGTTTCGTTGCACAAAGGTAAGTTGTCACCACTGAAAATGTGGTGAAATGCTCATAGTCAACATGGCGGAGCTAACAAGTCAGTCTTGCATGCTTTCCTTACCGGTGCATGTTACTGACGGGACGCGGATTGGCTTATTTTGACTCTATCTTATGTGAATCGCCGTGAAGCCCCTCTACAGGCCTTAGCAGAACTGCTATGTTGAGATCCATAGGCTTCGCAAAATGTTCCCATCAGGGAATGACCCTAGTGGGCCTCAAAGATAAAGTGCGGGGAGGTGCCAAGAATTAATTAAAGGCATTAAAATTGCACTTTTAGCAGTGGCGGATCCAGACTTTGAGCTAACGGGGCGGTTTTGTTTTCCTTGCCCTGCCGGCCCAGATCCGCCACTGATTTAGTATTTTTTTGCGTCACGCTTTGCAAAAAGAGGATTCTTTTTGTGTTTAAGGTCCCCACATCAGTTTTTCGCCGAGCGCCCACCAGGACTGCTATGTAACTGTCTATACCCTTCCACGAGAAGGACACTTGTGTACTCTGATCTACCATACAACAGCTCAGCACGTGATCTTGAAGCGACTGTCTTTACACCTGAGTACATTTCACTCCTGGTAATTTGCCACACGTTATCCACCAGTCCCACTGAACGAACACGGACGACACCAGAGGGCAGCCGAGACGGACTGGGGCCTGCCAATCTATACTGTCATTGCCCATGAGGTAATAGATTTTGAATGTTACCACAAGTGGATCCTGTGGGTTAAGAGAAAAGGGACGAGATGTTTTTAATACGAACAAAGGTCTCCTTTGTTTATTCATTTTGGGTTTGGTTTCGAGTCCTAAGTCGGGTTCCGCGCCTTGAGTTGTGCTCTTACGCAAGACATTTTACTCTCTCAGCGTCTCTCTCCGCCCGCGTGCATAGATGGGTACCAGTGAAGTTTGTGCTGGGGGGATAACCCTACGACGAAGTAACATCTCATCCAGGGAGGTGTAGAAACAACCCCAATTACTTCATAATGTGAAATTCGGGAAAAAAAGCCAAGATGGACTAATGGACCACTGAGTTGAAACATCGTTAAAAGGGCATGTTTTCTGTGCGTACAGAAGAGTAGGTTAAAAGGGAATCTATTCCATGCATCAGCATGACAAAGATGCCTATTAAGAGGAACTCACTGTAGAAACAAAAAACTTGAATATGAAACATACCAATAACTTTTGTAGATGGGATAGCTGCACCACTTGTTGTAACATGCCTCCATTTTCGAGAAGTTCTTCACCGGAAAGAAGACGAACTTTGGCTTTAACAGGCTGCAAAAAAAAAAAAAGATGTTATCCCAGTGGGTAAGACAGTGCTTGCTGTGAACTGGAGAGGGAGCCACCTTGCAGTCAAAAATTTAAGATGGTTCTCAACCCCATCTAAGCAATTGTTTAAACTTTACAATAGGTTGCGTCTTACCCTGCAAATCAAAATCATATGGAGTTCACTAGGCTAGGTTTTGAGTTATTAGCCGGTTTAAGCTAGAATTAAGGGTGTTTTTAATAGGTCATACTGTTGTTATGGTAACCTATTGTGTCATGAAATTATAACGTGTTCACCAATGACTGGGCAGTTTTTTGATACCGTGATTGGAGCAACAACTGATAAATGGAAAATAAATTATTAACGCCTTAAAACAGGGGGTTCATTAACATTCTCAGCAGGAGGGTAACTGGTTTTCAAAGGCGTGCAAAACTTTTTGAACTGAACTTCTTTCTAGAAAAAACCTCTACATGGTCAAACCAGGAGGGAAACATTGTCTGCACTTCTGCACAGTCGGTCAATTTGCCCGGTGCCCGGCCCTTAATGAAACCCTTGCCTTAAAGGAGCTCAGTCACGCTTTGCGCATATTGAAAAGTTTAGCCTCAATTTTTCAAATTCGTAGTTTGTAATCCGTGTTTATCTTCTCCATCCTTAGCCATCCTTGTTCCTTATGGTTTATCATTATCTCTTTGGTGTTTTTCTATCTTATTAAACTGTTATTTTCAGGTTTCCTACCATTTAAAGGTAATTTTGTATGCGGCCAAAATAACTCAAAATAACGTGACTGAGCTCCTTTAAAACACAGTTAAATAACAACTTACATGAGGTACTTCTAATTCCATGACAACTTGGTGTAGTGGAACGGGGTTTGCATTTAGAGCGGCTATCTTCAGGTCCATTACGTTAGAAAACACAGGCCTGCACTCAAATGAAATGATCACTCCATCTTTATTGATTGAAGGAATTGAATCTGGAAGACCTAAAAATAATTGTAAAAGAAAGGAATTCAATGTTAAGACCCCAAACTGAAATAGCATGCTGTGGACCATTGAGCCGCTCTGTTACCAAGAGAGAGGCCTAGAGAAGGGTGACTAAAAATGGGCAGAGGGCTTGGGAGATTGAGCAAATAAAATGATGAGCTCTCGTTCAGTAAAAGATCACAGGCTTTATTTCACTCCATCCTCTCAAACCTCTGGCTTTTTTTCTCTTTTGTTCTCTCGTAACTCCTGTTTAACTAACATGGTTCAAAATATAAGTTCAGGGTCTATTTTGTTTAAATTCTCTAAACAATTAATCCAATAAGTGCTTTCCTTAGAATTTCTAGTGCCCCTTTCTGGCAACTAAAGGTAATTAATGACAACCTCGTCGGTCGCAAAGTTGCTTTAAAGTAGTGTACTGTAAGTCGTGTAATTATTGTAATCTAAACAGTGTAAATAATTAGAGCAATATAATGTAAGTGAATATAGTGTTGTATAGTGTATAGTGCACTGTTCGTAATTGTATTGTAAGTATCGTTTCCCTTGTGTTATTGCAAATAATAATAATGATAACGATAACGATATAACGATAACGATAACGATAACGATAACGATAATGATAATAATAATAATAATAAAAACTAGATGAAGCCTGAGAAATTTTAGATCACCTTAATGCCTAAACTTGGCTTACTAGGCTGCATCTACTTTTGCATGGTCTCTGCAATTGATTTTACTTACAATGAGCCTGAGTCCAGAGTTTCATTCGCTCCACAAACTCATCTGTAAGAGCAGTTGGTTCAATGGGATCTGTCAGTCGACAATCCACAACCGAGTCGCTCTCATGGCAAGGTCTTTGGATAAGATTTCTGTTTCTATTGGCATTACTGACATCTGTTGAACAGTAATAAAACTACCTTCATGAATCAGTATTTTCCATCTTTATTGATGTAACTTTTTTGTACTACAGCATTCTAAAAAGTCTCCAGCTGGTAAGATTTGTGTAAAGTTTGTCAACAGTGATTTGACAGTTCCCATAGGTTTTCACCCATCTACTGTTGGCCAAATTAAGAGGGAGTCCACCAGAAGTTTGAATAACAAGTAGACAAAAAATTGCTACCGAGATTATTTGCATTGTATTGAAAACTTCTGTATGACTGTTTTAAATATCTTCTCAAAGACATCATTTTATCGAAAACGAATGCTGAAGTTCATATGGAACACCTGAAAGTACTGGTTAAAGGACACTGATGGTGAGATTTTACCAATGTTTGCAAATTTTCTGAACTTTGAAATTTATTTCTTTGACTTCCAAGGGAAAATTGCTTTTGGTGTTATTTCAGGCAAACAATTTATCTTTAACTTTTAGAAAATGCAAAAAGGACTGTCACTATTCTGGTATTCTTGTCCACTTAAAACTGAAATTGCTTGATTTCCTATTAGATTTCGCTTTTGAAGGTGTTCTGTTTATAGTCTTTATTGGTTTTGTTTCAGTGATGAATAAATTGTTTTCAAGGTACTGGGATCTGTTGAGGTGTGTTTCCTCTAATTCAACACATGCATTACCTTCACTGAATCAGTTGTTGACAAATTACTATGTACAGTTTGGTTAAGATGGTTCTAGTCAATCCTGCAGTTTGTAAGTTGATGATGTTTAGCAACGTGAATGTTAACTTCAACATGTCTTTGTGTTCAGTTAGTCTCAAGCCTGGCAGTCAGAATATTTTTGATATCCCAGGACTCAACAAAACTTGAATTCCAGCTTGCCGTTCTGGCAAGCAGCTCTCAAATTTTGCATGCCCTGCGCAAGTCTTAGTTTACTTTTTGTTTATTTAGGTGGTTGAAGACTTGCCTGGGCATTTGCCCATTGGGCAAGTGAGAATGAAAAGTTACTCGTCCAGCAGGAAAATCTACTTGCCTCGGACAACCAGGCACACTTTTTTCAAGCCCTCTATTGTAAACAGCTCCATGTCAGATGTTAGGTTTGTCCCTATATACCCCAAGAACACAACACAGTGAGAATATTACTTACCCCGAGCAACATCCATGAGGATGAGCTCAATTCGTTCATTTCTTCCAATGTGTTTCAAGAGATGAAGAGCGTAAAGACCATTGGGTTGTTCTGGTTCTTCATAAGCCTCCTGCTGAGAGCAGCTGCAACAAAGTTTCAAGCTCAACTGATCAATTTCCATAACTACCTCTCATATAGTTGGTCTAATTTCAGTTCTGAGAGCTTGGTTTTTGATAAATTACACCCAACAATCCCTGACTAGTTTGCAGTTTTTGTATCCTTATTACCTTCTGGTTTAAGACTGTTTTGCTATTTTTTAGTGAAATTAAATGCTGAGAGCTTTAACTAAGATTTCAAAGAACTTTCAAATCAAAAGAGAGATTATTTGCTAAGGAGTATATTAAGCTACACCATATTGCATGTTATGTTTCTCTTGTTTTTGATTAATGATTTCTTTTTTTGTGATAAAAGAGCATGCCCATTGTCTGTAATTCACATGTCTGGCCCTAGCTCTGGTGTTTTTCTTTGCAAGCCTGAGACATTTGAGAGACAAAGACTTCAAAACATTTCAAATGCGACTGCGAGATGTTCAGACTCTAATTAAGATGTCAAAAACAAATCAGGACCTTGAGACTTTCTTAAGCCTTGATAATAAAACAAAATGAAGTAAAAATCAAGAGTGAGAGACGCACATAACCTCTAACAAAACACTACTGCAAGAACTGTGGATTAGATGAAAATTTTGCGATACCCATGGTTTTTTAAGGAAAACCCCTTAAAGTTGGTGGGGCAATTGGAAGACTCATGAACAAAAACTGTAAAGTAAGTTTCAAAATATCATGATTGGTGAAAAACGTTCTCTTGGCATCATGATATTCATAACATTATGCTAATTGATTTCCAGAAACCATGTACAACTTATAACAGGATATTTGCAAAGGTCCTTCTCTTCATGAACAGGACACGCAGAATATTTTCTTAATTGATCACCTTGACAACAGGCATCATGAGGATGCTGAAATGTCAGTTCTTGTGGCTTATTTTCACTCTTTCAAACTCTTTGTAAAAAGGATATGACTCAGTGAGTGTATACTCACCAAGAGTATGCAAATATGTTGTTTCCTTTTGGTCCTCTTTTACAATAATGTACAGTGCCACTTTTGTTCGGCAATCTATTTGACATGGATGAATTTTAATTAATAACGGAATTAGAATTTTAATTGAACTGATGCTGTGTTTATAACATCAGTAACATAATAACAAGGTCACAGAAATGGCAATCTGTTTACAGGGATGACATGGATGAATTTTAATTACTAACTGAATTAGAATTTTAATTCAACTGATGCTGTGTATAACATCAGCAACATAATAACAAGGTCACAGAAACTTATAGAAAAACATCTTTAGCTGGTGTTTTGAATCACCAGTGCAAACAACAAGGCACAAGACAAAGAAGGACTATAATAAGCATAATCCTAGGGAAAGAACTGGTATTTTCTATGTGAGAATGAAGAAGACACAAACACAAATAACAATCAAGGCAACATCAAATGTTTCAACAGAATCACTTCATGTGTAACAAGTTACTAATTATTCAACTCTTACCTAATACGACAGGAATCAATGATCAGCAAGTTTAGCATGGTGTCACAAGCTTGCATGGTTTCAAGAATTTCTTGAGCACGTAGACTGTCTTGTCTCTCATACTTCAGATTTGCATCAACAGGAAGAAGAAAGTTTTCCCCACCATCCTCGTATCCATGGCCAGCATAGTAGAGGACTCCATAAACACCTTTACCTAAATATACAAAATCTTCCAACTCAGTATTTGAGTGCAACTACCTCAAGTCCCTTCAGAACAACCCACAAGTGTTTCCAATCATTTATTAAAGACTTAAATCAAGTACCAAACATCAAAGGTTCTTTGATCCATTTACTTTAATAATGATTTTTTTGATTGTACACAGATTCTTTCATTCATGTGGTCAAAGCTCTGTTACATGTAAACCAACCTCAATTTTCTGTACTTGTTTGTTATTCACTTTAAGCCAAGGTCCTAAATAACTCGTTGTATATCGATCTATGTCATCTGCCCTGAGTTTTAACCACGACAATATTACTGATCACTAAGTCGCAACTGTTGCAAGGATGAGTAGGTAATGGAGCGGAAGTCGAAAATTGATTGTTTGACTCCAAAATTCAAATATGGCATGTTTCAGCATGTTTTAGTTCAAAACTAAAAAAATTGCTGGTTGACTATTAAGTATTTTTACACGACACAATCCAATTAAAAGTCAATATTCAAAAGTCAGGGCATACTGGTAATTTTCATACAGTGTATGTACAATGTACAGTATATTGCAACAAAGAAACTGGAAAGGATAGCAATTTATCTGTTGGAGGAGATTTATCCACCCTTTGTAAATTCTGGCCTGGAAAGGCATTTAATTCATCTCACCTAACAATCTACAAAATGAAAGAACTGCAATCCTCATCTCACTCAGGGTTAGGTTTACCAATGCCACAACCTTAGAAGAAAAAACAAACAGCAAACCATTAATTCCACGTTGAAACTTTCTTCAGTTATTGACTAAATAGATGCACAGTCATATTCTCAGACAATGACATCTGTAACCCTTAAATTGCACCGAATGGGTGTTTGTTATTGTAAATTTTTGGTACACTAGTTTGAGCTTGTGACCTATTTAGTGATACAATGCAACTTTGTCGTGTGCAAAACATAAAGCTACAGTATGAGTTTAGACATCATCACGTCATAAGTGTCTAAAAATGTTCTATTGATCTTGTAATAAAAGCATTTTCTCTATGTAGTTGGGCATACAATTAATTGACAAATTATTAGTTAAAAAAGAAATCAGTATATATGAAGTTGATGTTAATCCTGCATCAGTTCAATCTTGTTTGACACAACTACAATCAATGCAGGCAGTAAGGCCCTATTCTATAACATACATGTCTTAAATGCAAACCAAAGCCACAATTTTTAAACTTTTTAAAAATGAACATGATGGCAGAATAAAATTGATGGTGACAAGTATGGTATTTGTACAGTGCTGTACTATTGACATTTTTCTACCCACATTTCTCCTTTGTCTTAAAAGAACTCCCAACAACATATAATACTTTTAGTCCTCACCTTAAATCCAAGTGTATAAAGAGCTTGAGCCACATCATATGCGTCTTTTTCAGAATAAAACAGCCCTTTTAATTTGTCACATTCGTATTGCTGATTTCCAATGACAAGAGCAACCTTGTCTGACACAACTATAAAATAAAATCACAATAAGTGATTGAAACATGAATTTATGAGACCTTTACCCAACAAAAAGCAAAAGTAAATTTAAGGTAAAGGAAAAGTCTGCATATGAGCC
The DNA here is from genome assembly GCF_042242905.1 of Orbicella faveolata. Taxonomy (NCBI): domain Eukaryota; kingdom Metazoa; phylum Cnidaria; class Anthozoa; order Scleractinia; family Merulinidae; genus Orbicella; species Orbicella faveolata. The sequence continues at coordinate 6,772,558 of NW_028301576.1, forward strand.
AAGTGGTCCATCAGGCTGGAGTTTATCCCAGTTTCTGTAGCATGAAGTGACTAGGAGTATCTAACTGAGTTCATTCAGTAACAAAGAAAAATCTAGGAATGGCTCTGTTCTTTGCATCGTTACCTTTTCTAGCATACCTTTCTAATAAATGACCAAAACCATCAATACACTCTGTTCAATTAGGAAGAAAAATAGCATGGGCATTGACCAAGTAAAATGATTGCTGTATGAATGCCACGTTCATTTTTTTGTAATCCTTACGCGTACGCTGAATCACATAAGTGCGCCCAAAAACTGTGTTTGGCCACCTTAAATGGAGCTGTTGACAGAGTACTCACACCATGATTGTGAAGGTCACTGGTTTTAGTACTGCAAGACAAGCTTATAAAGTTTATCACTGCTCATGCAATAACAGCTACAAGTCAATTCTACAAATTCATAAAGCAATAAACTAATAGAGCAGTTTTCAATTGAGTGTCGTGAAACCAAAACTAAACCAATTACTTACCAATTAGACTACTCAGCCAATCTTAAACCATAATAAAACCAAAACCAAAACCAAAGTAATTGCCCGATTACTTGTGACACTCCATTGAAAACGGCTCTATCAAGCTTTATGCATTATTTTAATATTCACCTGGTCGTGCTGGGCTATCTGGAATAACACTGGGTTGTCTGTGTTCAGTAGGCTGAAGCACAACATTTGCCTCGCCATGGTCTGAGCCTGTCAACAGAATCAATGTACAATTACAACATAATGTATAAATATACCATTGTATTGTTTTTACTATATTGCTTATAATAATTAACTTTGTAGATCAATATATACGTAAAATAAGGATGCTTCAATTTACTGTACTCATGAAGACAAAGAGTTAACACTAAAGGGCTGGTTTACACTAGTGTATAAGCATAGTATATACGCTTGAGCCGACATATGCGAATGCAGTAAGAATAGATGCTGATAGTTAGCACCTTTTGTTGGAAATTTCCCAAACAAAAGGTCAATGTTCTCACCAGGATTTTGCCTTAGGGAGCTCCAGGGCTCCCTCTGCTGAAAACTAGGGGCGCCCTGTAAGAACATTAGGGGAACAAAGTTACTTTTGGTCCATTATTGGTGTGGAAAAAATTCTTCATGATTTCTCTGCCTTCCATTTCATCAAGGCAACCTCAAAAGGGAAATCTTCCAATGGTGGTCCTTCAGCTGAAATCACCACTAGGGTGTCCAACTTCTCTGCTTGTAGCCTATTATTTCTATGACAGTTTTTAAGGTTGTTTTGAAGGCTAAAACCCCTTTCACAGTCTGCAGTATGTTGGGCAACATTAACTACATTATCATCTTCATTGCCATCTCCACCATTATCTTCTATTCTTGCTTCAAGTCTAGGGACTTTAGGGCGAAAGAAAGAATCTAATTTTTTGCTGTACCATGGTGAATCAGCTGTTTTTTTTGTCAGCAAAAACCATGCAGTACAAATAACCTGAGCCCGCACTCCAAATGGTCTGTTACATGAGGTACCCTCCGAATGCAATACAGCAGATGAGGTGTTTACCATTCAGTAACATACACCAATCTTTGCCATGTATGTGAGACCAACGAAAGTAAAGGCAATAAAATTAAAGACTTTAAATCTTTTGATATCATCTTTTTTTATAATTTGAACAAGCAAAATACTGGGGTGTTAGGTTGACCATTAAAATGACTTTAACTGTAGACGGGTAACCCAAAAACACTGACCCCCGGTCCGCGGACCCCCACTACGGACTGAGTCCGCAGACTATCTATGGACCAGTCCAAGGGCTACCCCTAAAGACCCCCTCTACGGACCAAGCCCCAAAATAGAATAAAAATAAGAAATAAATATTTCAGTTATGGATTGTCTAATAGATCGTGTCTGCGAAAGTTCGAACGTTACATTTTGCAAATGTAACATTCTTGGGTTTGGGCTCGGGTGCGGGTTCAAGCTATATCATTACACATTGCCATTTCCTTTGCTGTGGCCATACTGGATATGAAAGACCGTGAAAGCCTCCAGCAAGCCTCTGGGAAGCCTCGAAATTTGTGCTCTTTCCCGTCCACCATTTTGTTCAGCCCATTCACTTGCAGATTCATGAGCTTGTTCCAGGCTTCATAATTACAGATACAAACAAGCTTGAACGACCTAAAAATACATCTTCCATGGCCACATTGAGCCACGAATGGAAGGTAACAATTTTACCTTCTTTTTGCCATTGGCATCTCTTTACGCCGAAAAAAGCTTTTAGACTTTTTTTTTTAGCAGAGGGGGGTGTTAATTACATTTGCACTGTGTAATACTCGAAATTTCGCTGACACAATCTATTAGACAATCCATAACTGAATATTTATTCCTTATTTTTATTCTATTTTGGGGGGTGGTCCATAGAAGGGATCCGTAGGGGTAGTCTGTGGACAGGTCCATAGATAGTCCGTGGACCTGGTCTGTAGTGGGTAGTGGGGTCCGCGGCCCGGGGGTCAGTGTTTTCGCGTTACCCACTGTAGACTTTCTTAAGTCTGTTTAACTTGTAACTTGCCCTAACATACGGGTGCATCTTCTTGGCTTTTAATGCGCCATCTCAGTTTTCCTTGCAGAAATCCCACAAGGCTGCGGCCTGGTGAGAACACTGAAAGGTGCTAATTATCAGTATTGTACTAACTGTGTGTATTTCACCTTATGCCTATGCTCATGAGTTGGTGAAAACCAGCTTTAGTTAACAAATTAATGTCACATTATATATTTTTTTCTGGCAGTCAATATCTACTCTGCTTATTGTACATATACTATGCACAATGATGTCTTAGTAATTATTCCTTCTTTCTCTCAACTTCTCTTATCTGATGCAGTATCTGTTATTAATAGCTGCAACGTTTTACTTACCATTTTGCTGATCCATTGCAGGATGCCGAACTGCATCAAACAAAACAGAGAATGAGTCAGCTTTTAAAACTTATACATTGACAGTCATGTTAAGAACATTAACATTGAGTAGAAATGCTTTGCAGTTTAACCAAACTGAATGAACAGTGCAGCTGGAATAGTGTTCTTAATGAGCCTTAATGAGTCTCCTTCTGGCTTCAAGAGATAATTGACTATGTGATCAATAAAGATTTCTGAATCAGTAGTTCACATTAAAGGAAGGAAGATTGAAATCTAGCAGTAAGATGTAAATGTAAGGCCTAGGGAAACTTGGAGACAAACTGTGGAGAGGAAAAGGGGGAGTTTAGATACAAAGGCTGGCTAGATGCTTACATGTGCTGACAACCAAGATGCTTGGTGAGCAAGAATGCAAGGCCCTCTTTCCCTTGCGGGGAAAGTGACATGATGAAGACATACTGTCCAGTTTAAGTCAAAAGAGTTTTTAGCCACCGCTAAAATAGATTAACTAACATCAAGAGGTCTAGAGCTTACATTTCTCCCAGAACAGCATTTATTTAAGTATAAAGATTAAATGTAGCTGCAGTAAAAGATAACCCAGAAATCTATTCTCAAAATTATGCAAGTATATAGTTTGGAACGATATTAAGTACCTTGTGGCCTTGGTTCTAAAGCCAATGGTGAGCCATAATCAGACAACATGGTGTGCTGGGCATTAAATGCTACAATTTCTTGGTAAGGACGAGGCCCTAAAAAGGTCAGTACACATGACTTGTTATCTCTAAAGAACAATACCTACTAAATCCAAATTCTTTTGCCCAAGTTAGGACTCAAGTGTATGTGGATAAAGATCTTAGCAGGGCTGGTCCTCATTGGTGTTTATAAATTATTAAATAAATTAAATAATAAAAGCATCACAACTTTTGCAAAGACATAGTTATGGTCTATTTTACTGGGTCGCACACTTATCTATCATGGTAAACAGTGCATCCCATAGACACCATAAACAGAGTCTACAGGACGTACCAGCTAGTTTACAGGTGCTGTTGCATACAACCAGAAACTTATGATCACATGTTGAATACTAGGCTTGTCACTTCCATTTCAAAATAAAAAGGGGTAAACATATGTTTTTAAAAGTTAAATGTTTTGAGTTCTTGTCATCTTTTTTCAAATCCTTTTTGGAATCCATTACATTTTTTCCTGTCACCTCCCTAGCAAGTCAAATATTTACATCTCTCACAATTATTTTGCGCGTACACTATGTCATGCAGGGTACAGGGTTTTCAATAAGTTTCGAAATGGCCGTCAGAGCTAACTAAAGTAGGTGGCAAACTGATGAATTTTTTAAATAATTTGAGTGAAAATACAGACAAAGTAGGGCGGTAAGGGGTAAATTCAGACAAGGTAGTCGGCGATTTTTGCAGGCTGCCAGCTTCCAATGAAACCCCTGCAGGGTAGGAAAGAACCCAGGTCCGATTACCTGGGGCAAGTAAATTTTGCTCTTGGACAAATAAAAATAGAAGATAAGTGGCCCGGTGGGCAAGTGAAATTAGCGTCAGTAGTCCTGTGAGTCTGAATTAAAACGTCAGCTTGACAAATGATTATTTCCAGTCAGAAGCTATTTCAAAACACTGCAAGATTAGTAACCAATTGGCAGTAATTTTTAGAGGTTTTAACCAAGCTACCTGTAGCAGCCCAGCTGTACTTTGAAAGAACGTTTCTTTTACTTACTTCCATCTGGTCCTTCAAAATATATTTCCCTGTCAGGTACCAAGTTGTTATTATAGAGGTACTCATTTTCTTGAGGTGGACGAGTTTCTTTCAAATCTAACAAAGCAAAGTCACACAAACATACATGTGGCAAACAAATTTCTCAAGAAATCTAAAGAAATCATGGAACATCTACCAACTTTTTCCCAGTCAGCGGTGTGGGATTTTTTTCCTGGGAGTACTGAGATTTTTGAAGATGGCCTAACCATGAATCAAAAGTACTTGAACGTCCCTTTTAAAATTGGAGACTTTGTTAGAGACTGAAATGTTCAACCCAGTAATCAAAGTTGGCATGTATAATGTGACACTACCCCAAACTAAACTAAACTTTTAAATAATTCCTCACATTATTCTTATTAAGTAATAAATGTACAATCAGGTAGCTCCAGACTTGAAAAGGCCTGCATATGAGCCAAGTGGCCCATCAGGCAGGAGCTTATCCTGGGTTTCTGTAGCTGTAACCCCTAACACCTGTTACCGCTGAGTATGCTTGATTTTCCTTTGATGATACGGGTGAAATTGCCTGTTGTTGAAAGAATTCAACCACAAAGTGACAAGTTTGCTACGGGTGTGGAGAACAAGGCTACAGGTGACTCAAACCTTAATGACAGCCCTGACTAGGAATATTTCTAGTCTTCCCTGGATGGGATGCTAGTCCATCACAGTGTTACCCACAGCAATTAAATTAGCTGGTGCCCATTTGTACACCTGGGTGGGGAGAGGCACTGTGATAGCAAATGTCTTGCCCAAGAACACAACACAATGTCCCCTGCCAAGGCTCAAACCAGGACCGCTCAATCCGGAGTCAAGCACACTAACCATGAGGTCATTGCGCCCATGAAGAAGTAGAGTTTTTCAGTGGAAGGGTACAAAATGCAGAAAGGAATACCTGTAACAGACTGGCAGAAGTGAAATCACTCATGCATTATGTTACAGTACAAGGTCGCAACAATTCATATCCACAGCTGTCACACATTTGATAATAATTCCCACCCTGTCTTAACAGACTTATACTTGCATACAAGTGAACTCCAATAGTTTGAGCTCACAGGGGAAACAATAAATTGTTCGAAATAGTGGGAGTTCAAAATAGCCATTAGTAAATGACTGAGGGAAAACCCAAGGGAAATGGTTAAATTGAGTTTGAAATGACAGGGAATTCGAAATAACTGAGTCTGAATCAGCCAAGTCCAACTGTATTACAAGTAACTGTCCATAACTGCCTTTAGGGTTTTTTTATAAGTTACTAGAACTATAAGCTTGTCAGAATACTGCAGTTGTCGTAAAAATATACAGGGGTACAACATACTAAAATTGTCTAATAAGATATATGTAAATAATTATCAATTAAGTATTTAATGTAAATTATAGAGTGGTCTTCATTTGAATATCGAAAGGTAATCAGTTTTGCATCAACTAGGCTACACGATTGGCTTAAAAACTTGTGCCACTTTTTCATCCAATCAGAAGAAAAAACCAAAACCAATCGTAATTCACTCGCACTCATTTTCCTGCACTTTGTCTCAGTTAGATGTTAAATTACTTTGAGTTTGATTGGTTCATTGTATTGTCGGCATCCTTGGAGATTTTCTAGAGTGATTACTTTGGTTTGGGTTTTACAACACTCAGTTGAAAACCACTATTGTTAAGAATTCAACCGAAAGAAATTACTAAGCAACAAACCTCCTGTGGAGTATGCACCAAATAAGTTCCCCACAGGAGGTACATGTAAAGGCCTGTCATGAGATCTGTGTGTTTGATGGACATCTTCTCTTGGTGGATGTAGTGGCATTTCTATTGAAGACAACAAAGAAAACCTTCAGCTCAATACTAGGTAGATCATGAAGCTTTAACCGCAGTTTCCACAAGTCCTATTGCCATAATGATTTGAATTGGTGCATTCCATCTAATAGGCACTCCCCGCTAAGAACAACCTCCCTCCCCTCCCCCTTCAACAAGTTATTTGTTATTATTTTTTTTTCCAAGAGGGCACGGTTGAAAAATCCTGCAGTCTGATTGGTTCTTAGCATGGTATGCATCTGAAAGACAACTCCACAATATTGAAATTCATCCAAACCACTGTTGCATAGATAAGTTAACTTGGGCAAGGTATGAAATTAGTTGTTCAGACAGTTAATTAACTGTAATTATAAAACCTAATAGGTTTTCAGCACAGACATTTAGTTCTACAAATGATCTGTGGTCTATTCTAGACCTGTTCTTGTTACAATTTCTCTATCTCCTTGCACTTGCAGCCTTTGATCAGCTTTGATTCCGGTGCCAAATCAACTTTTATTTTCAAGCAGTTATGTACGTCACTGATGACAATTTAATAGCTCCACCAAATCTTTCATTTTCCTGCAACCGCCTTCTTGAAAAATACATCCTCAAGATGAAGCCAAGAGATCATAGATACCAATAGCTGAAAAGTTATAATCAACGAATCCGAATCAAGTTGTTCGTCCAGTCCGCAAAAGCGACATATTCCACACTAGAGTGGAAAAAACTTGTTGGTGAACAAAATTCAGAACATTTTGGTCGAAGGCATGAAAATCAAATATTTTCTTTAACGTTTTCACTTTTTAAAGTAGCCCAGGTTATGAATATAGACAATCGGAGAAAATTATTTAATATCAACAAAGCAAAAATGTCCTTCGATGAATAGCCAAATCGATCACACATTGTTTCAACAAAGAAACATGCCCTTACATGCAGACTAACACAGACTAGAAATCGAGCACACTATCAAATTAGGTTTACAAAGTTATTGACGATGTACCATAGGATTTACCTGTAAATTCAACTGGTCTGAGAAGTTCAACAGCATCATCTCTTTTCATCTCCTGGAGATATTTAATTAAATCTGTCACTGTCTTTTGCTCCCCTTTCTCAGCATTCGACATCCACCATTCCGACAACAAGAAAGCTGTCGGATTTTTCTGTCTCTCGAAATTTCTCACACTTTCGTAGGTGTAGTTCATTTTTCCAGCGAGATATCTGAAGTCTTTCAGGGGATGTCTCGGATTAAGTTTCATACCAAGCTTTTCGAGTACATCCATGCTTAAACCGCTCATCAGAGTAGGAACAACATTTGTCTTATTCGTCGCCATGTTTTCGTCTGTCACGCTGTCATGTGTTGTTTCTAGGGGGAGGGCACAGGGGTTTCTTTTGGTGCTTATCGCGTCATCTCCCGCGAAAGCTCCAATCTTGTCAAAAATTGCGGCTCGTGGTTCCACAGCCACTTTGACAATGTTATGACGCAATTTATCATTAATAAAAGGACAGACACATAACAAACTGACGTCAATTTGTTAATTTGCAACACGACAGCATGTGCCTTTCTTCCCACTAGCCAGTGGCGGATTCAGACCTTGAGCTAAGGGGGGAGCGGGGAAGCGATTTGTTTTGCTTGCTCTAAATGCATGCCGGCTTTTCTTCCTACGGCAATTTTCTCCTTTTTCCCCAAAATAAAAGGGGGGGGGTGGAGGCCCGGGCCCCCCTAGCCTCCTAGCCCCTCCCATCGCGCTTTATGACATTTTTGCTCGGGCATGCGCAAAAATTAAAACTTTGAGAAAGTGACCTACCTCTTTAGGATTTTCGTTTTTTTTGTTTTTTGTTTTTTTTCATTTTAGTTTTTCTCTTTTCCTTTTTCTCCTTTTCTTGTCTTTTTGCTGCAGTTTTGTTTTTTCCTTCTACTGGGCTTGCTTCGGGAAATACTCTGATCTGGGTATCATTTGAAAGATCTCTTCCTGCTGCAAAACTAGAGTATAACTGATATCAATTTTGATCAAAGGTGATGACGTCAGAAGTAGAACAAAGGCCGACGCTTGTCACTGCCGGCTATGGTCGGCACAGGCGTCAATGAGTTAAACTCTAGAACTGAAGCGAATTTCCCATCTAAATATGATAAAATTACGGTTTTAAGGTAAAGAATCCTATCCCACCGATGCGTGGGCCAACACCTCGGAAACTGCGTCAGCCGAGAGTCAACAGCGATGAAAGGAAATTTGTTCGTGACCAAAATAATGCAAAATACCGTGACTGAGCTTCTTCAAACTTTTGCTCTTGATCTTGCTTTTGCTCCAACCTCGTTCCCAGAGTCTCTCATTTTACTTAAGAGGTTGCTTTCGCTCTTGCTCTAACTCTGGTTAGTTAGTGGAAGCCAGGACTTAGACTGTGTGCGATAGAAAGATCATGAAAATTGTTTACAGAAATTAATTTATAAAAAAAACTATATAATAAAATAAAATAAAATTGTACCTGACCCCATTAAAAAAAAAAAAAAATGAGGTCAGAGCCGATAAAAATAGGTACACTGAAATAGAACGAAATAATAACATGATTCCAAAACACAAGTAAATAAATAAATTTATGTGCATTCTGATATGGGTGTCACTAAACAGGCCATAGGATGTTTATATTGGCTGTGTTTTGGACGCTTAACTCAGTTATCAACACGTCCACTACAAGTTAAATGGGCATTACTGTATATGATTCTAGGAAAAACAAGAAGCGGATAATGTCATACAAGGGCAATGAGTCATCAAATTTCCATTGTTCTCAAGTCACGTGAACATCATATGGAGTAGTATGATATTTTTGTTTGCTCAATTCTCGTAATCTGGCCTCCAAATTCAAGTCGAAGTACGAATATGAGCCACGAAAAGACAGTGGAAGAACTTATATACGAGCTTGGGAATCGTGCAGCGGTGTTATTTTGGCATGAGTTGGTAGATCTGAATGAGCAACCATTCCATGTTATTGAGGAAAATTACGACCTTTTGAAGACAAGAGCATTAAAACTTGGAGTAGAGTTACCAGACTTAACACAAGATAAATTGAGTCGAGAATTTCTCGATGAGCAAATCACCAAAGTTAAGGAATACATCAATCTCCATAAAACGGGGTCCATGTCCCAACTGTATGAATTGGGTTACGCTGCGGAACAATTCTTCCGTAGTCTGGTTATGGTTAGCGTGGTCAAAAACCAAACAGCAGCTCCTCTAGTGTTTCTTCAAGATTTAATTGGACGTGTAAAAGACCTTGGAGTAGATATTGGTGATCAGCTGAAAGAAGAACTGAAGGACATTTGTGACAACTACATGAATTTCAAATTCGATCAAGACTTAGACAGTATTAGAGTAAGGCTGAAGAAGAAAGTATGTGGGGGCCTTAGAAGTGAACTGATGATATTCAACTCGCTACCTCGACTAGAGTCATCAAGCACAGTCCACAAACGTAGTGAAGTCGACCCGACCCGAGTGATCACAGATGAGTGTTGGACAGTTTCCCTAGTGCGTCTGCCTGATCGGTCTAATTCGGAACATGCCTTTATTGTGCTCGAAGGAAAGACAGGCAGAAAGTCGAAGATATGGTTCGCTGATTTTGTTGCCGTACACTGGTTTGATGCCGTCAGACCAGGAACAGAAGAAGGTAAAGTCAGAATGGAGTCCTATGAGTCAGTAGCAGTAGCAGACCGAACTAGCGACCGGCTGTTGTTTAAATGCCAGAAGAGAATGATGGACGTTCGAGCGAGCGACCGTTTGTTGTTTTCCACTTGGCTGATTGCCAAACCCGCTGCTGAAAATCTGATACGGATGATCGAAGCCCAGCAAGAAAAGCCTCCTAAATATCATATACTAGGCGACAACAGTGTGTTGGCTGGGAGTTCGGCAAGGTCGAGTAGCAACCCCACTGGCCATAATTGTTTCACGTTTGCAAAGATGATGCTTCGTGGCTTGAACGACCGATTCATAGAGCTACCGGAAGACGGTTTGGAAACTTGGATTGGCTCGGCAACAAGTCGTTACCTTGTTGATAAGCAATTGACAAGGAGGAAGTGGTACAAGACGCCAAGTTTTCTACTTATGTTCGGGTTTCTAGCTGGTATAGTTGTTGCTTACTTCCTGTTCAAGACTTCCTAACCAAAGATATAAAGTCAGAGAAGATGACAACGAATGTGATGGACAGTTTAGAAACCTTTAGTTGCACTCTAGCGACACTCTAGTTACACTCTAGCGAGCGTATTCCCTGGAGAGGGGGGTACTCCCATATATGGGCTATACAGGAATGTGCCGCGGTATAGGGTAAGGTTTTTGAGGTTCTCGATCGTGGTATCATTTTTGCCCCTGTTGACATTGTTTTCCCGATGTGATCCTTAGATAGGGTACCTTAATTGTATCAGCCAAATTTGCAGTGCGTAGATGCCCAGGTAAATGCAAAACAAATAAATCGGTTAAAAGAAACTATTCGTATACTTCCAATGTTACAGAAACAAAATAAAGTGGAACCGTCCACGCTATTCTTAGTTTTTGTTCTTCCCTTGAATAGGGTGTTATTTTTCCGGTTTGGGCCTTAAATAAGTTTCATTTTTCATGTCCTTCATCCTTAAATAGGGTCAGAGTTTAAGACCCTTCGCGGCACACACCTCTTCCTAATTTACGGAAATACCCCTCCCCCGGGCCTGTATTCTACTCACCGTATGCTTACCAATTTGTACGTTAAAGAAATTAACTTTGCCGACGGCAACAGAAAGTTGCGTAAAATTTAGTTTAAAACAGTTTTTTTTAAAGATCAATTTCGTAGTTTTCGATCAGATTCGAAATAGTTTTAATAATTATGACAAGATCAGTTACATTTCAAAAGGGATTTGTGTGGATGTCAATATGGCATATGAAGAAAGAGAACATTATCTTAATGACCGTTATATCTTCTTTGCAATTCTACAAGGATAAACACATCGAACGGATCGAATAGACTGCTGCTTCACATCACTTGTAGAATATAATGACCAACACTGACATGACGTCACAACAGTCACCATACAGTGTGCTGTTACGTCGTGACTCGGTGATTATTTTATTTTGAAATCAAAATCTTTATGAATAGCGTTGTAATGCAGATATTCACACAGGTAACTAGACTGGATTCCAATGTTGAGTAGTATATTGCCACAACTTGCAACAGGGGCAGCAACATGCAATGTAGATCGTTAAAAGATTATGAGAGTGCGTTCGACGCCGTCACTTGATTAAATATATATAAATGATTTCACTAGCTGACTTTTAACCTCTGTCTGTTGCTAAAATCAACGTTTTTCATCGACAACCGAGGTTTTTATACAGACAGATTTATCATAGTGTCAAAGTCCACCATTTGTGGACACGTTGCGTGACACTTTTTTCGCTTCTAGTGACAAAATAGTGCTCAATATGTCCTAATGTTTGTTATTTATCCACAGGCGACACAAACTCAACATCTGACTGTTGATTCACGCGTTTAATAGACTCTCTATGGGAAATTCCCTTTACCGGTCCTAAATATACTAAAATCAAGCATAAAAATAAACTTCCATGCATTCTGGGTGCAAATTGCGTCAATTTTCGACGAGTTTGTGGTTTTATTTATTTTGTCCAATTTGTTGTGTTTTTTTTTTTTCATTCGATTTTCTTAGTCTTCGTTCTCCTCTTAACCGGCTCATAAAACAAAGCAAGAACGGTGACTCTAAGCGACATCGTCCCACAAATCGCTTTTGCTTCACAAAGCACAGAATCGCCATTAGACTAGGAGTATTTGATTCCCTCCTTCGCTTAGTTGAACATGACTGTAAGTAAACCTCGAGGGAAAAAAAAAATGCTCGCACGAAATGTTTTCCTCGAGGTTATGCGTCACGCACGATGGACTAAGCGAAAGAGGGACCACTCATAGGCTAAATCGCCATAAAAACACAACTGCCATAAGGACAGATGAATTAACCATCGCATCAACTCATCACGGCAACCGTACTGCGCTGAGAATTTCAAATGCTATTCGGTTTTCTGTGATCGATGTTTCCATGCGCTTTTCCAGGCTTTTTTGGCGTGAGCACAGTCACAATCCAACAGCCATTTGAAATTACACTTTGTACACCAAGAGTGGAAAATGCATATGTTACGTGTGACATTACATTACAAGTAAAGTTTATTTCTTTATTTTAAAATAGCTTTACTTAAGCATATTTAGGACTAAAGGGAGTTTCTCTTGCAAAATCTATAACACATCAACAGTCACATACCACCGAGTTTGCGCGGCCTGTGGATAACAAATACTCCGATATATGATTGAACAGAACCAAAAAATATACGAGTCAAAAGTAAATGCAAAAACAAGAATAAGACAAAAAAAGTACTCAGTCTCCACGGTAATTTGGAAATTAACATACAGAAGATGGAAGGGAAGCTACCAGTTTTTCTTTACACTTCCTTAATTTGGCAAATATTCGGTTAAACATTGAAGCAGCCCCTCTAAAAATTAAACACAGTGAGCTTCTTCATTAAGTGCAATTTCTGGGGGAACATCCCTAATGAAATATTATTAATTTCTACGTGTATATAGAGGATATTACACGGTGGCGAGAAGATATGAATTTTATGTTCGAGTGGCAAGAACAATATCTCACGAGTGAGCGAAGCGAACGAGTGAGATATTGTTCTTGCCACGAGAACATAAAATTCATATCTTCGAGCCAACGTGTAATGTTCTTTTTATTACATGGAGAAACCAATTCAACAAAAGCAAAAGGCGGGAATCGTGCAGTCATTGAACGATACGACACTCACAAAGGTGACATACGGAAAATACGCCACTCGGGTTCCGGATGAAGTGGCGGATGGAATCTACGAGTGGTTTAGTTCCCAGTAAAACACTCTTCTCCATATAATAAATTTTAATATTACATCTCTCACATCTCTTAGACAGCTCTCACAACCATAGACAACGTGAGCATATGAGGAAAGCAGCTATTCCCAAAATATGTTTGATTCTTAGCATAGTCTCTATACAACTAGTGGTACAGAGTTACTTCCAGTCCCCACATTAGCGTTGCAAATGTTTTCACACATGTAACTACAAACTGCCCACTCGAGAGTTTCCACTGCCACCCTAGCATTAACTACCAAGGTCCATGGAATAATTCTGGTAAAGTTAAAATTTGCTAGCTTTCCAAGTAAACGGGACGGCCATAGTCGGTCACGGGCACCCGGACTAAGTTTTTTACCTGTCATAAACGTCACTTGGTGGTACATTTTGGTAACAGCTTTAAATTTTAGAGGGGCCACGGCTCGCTAAATTGACCAATCACAGCGCGTGTAATAACTGAGAGATATAATAAGAGCTCTTATGAGTATTTACTAATGGTCTCTGTCTTTACGTTTAGATTTTCTTTGTCCTGACATTTCGACCAGTTTCTTATCCAGCTTCCGATGAAGCAGCACTTTACGATTAGCGTCCAAAGCTTTCGGTTTAGCACTCTTTGGCTTGCTGGCAAGCTGCCTAGCTCTCACTTTAGCCGCTTCTCCGCAGCCGTGAACCTCAGGGATATGATGCGACAAACAATAAGTTCTTTCACAACATTTGCACAACTGTCCCAAAGTTCTTATGCTCTGGTTACACCCATTAAAGGCACATTGGGTGTCTAATTTGGTGAACGAAGCCAACATCTTGTCGAAGTCTTCCTCTGGTTGTTTGGGAGAAGGTTTATTTGTTTTTGCCTTGTTTTTCTGCAGTTTGGAGATTGTTCCAGAGCGTGTTTCCTCACTCCGCTCCATTTTGCTGCTTTCCCCCAAGTTTGATCTCATTATCTGCTCGCAGCGCAGCGAGTGAAGCTGAAGATTACAGCTTGGTACTCGCTTTTTGCACAAAGAGCAAGTAGTGACCAGTTCAGAATCCTCTTCATTATCTGTAGTCACAAAGGAAAAAAATAAAAAACAAAGAATTCTTTTTTTCAAATTCGGCATCAATACACACCTTAAGAGTTGGCTGGCAGCTGTTGCATGTTGAGTTTCCATGCAGCTCTTTCCATCACATATATGAACTGACTAGAACTACCATTGTTTATCAATCGTATCACACAGATGGCAAACCCGGTCGGGGGAAAGAAGTATAGGGAGAATACTTAGGCTATTGAAATTGTCAAAATCGCTTCAATCATACTTCCTCCTATCCTCCCTTAGAACATCGCCCATTGCGGTCAGTTTCCCTCCTGCTCAAGAAACAGTTTGTCTCAGATTACCACAAGCAAGGTTTGGAATTTTTCACGAGGTAAGACAAAAGAAATTCCGACCCATTATTACAAACAAATCTCTGGGACGTTTTGTTATCAGTATGGAATGTTTGAGGTTGACTCTCTGGACTTTCTTGAGCAGGGAAAAGTTGATCGCGAGAAGAGATTAGAGTGTTTTCCATAAGCAAGTCAAGACATTGGTAACCTCTTTCCCATAGTCTATTCTTCTATAGATTGAAATTCTAAATCAAATTGACTTCTAAGTGTCTCCAATTAGCACAACATTGTTAAATACATATGACACTTAAATAAAGTTATTTCTTTCACCCTGGTTCCAAATTTTCTCTTTTCTAGGAGCAAGGAACTCATAGACTCCATAAACAAACCTTTTGACGCCGGTTTGGCTTTTCTAACCACAATATATCTCTCTTTTCCCTCTCCTCTACTTTCATGGCAGAGCGACAGCTTCTCCGCAATGCTATGAACATCAAACCTTTGCTGGGAGTTCAAGGTCTTCGGAAAGGAGAGCTCAAACTTGGACCCATCTTGAATAAAATCCACAATTTCTTTCTCAAGAGTTTCACGGCTGTATTTTGCCGTCGCGGTATTACTACCAGGTAGTAGAGGTTCGTTTATGTCTTTCTCGCCTGGCTTTGAAGGGATTCTTTCACTAACAGCCGGTGGTTCAGGAGTTACATTCACTGGCTCTTGCTGTGAGACATTCTCTGTTGTACTGGATTCAACTTCACTATTTATTGATCTGTTCTCTACGGCCTCTACTACCTTTAACTTATCTCTCTCTTTGACATCGTTTTCTTTAAGAATGATGGTTTTCTTTGCGTTTAAACCCTTTTTCTTCTTGTAGTCTCTTGTCGTTTGGGTCAACAGAACTTCACCATGTTCGTTAGAGCAAGAATCAACCGCCGTCGTGAGCGAATCCTGAAGATACTCATGAGCAGATCTGACCTCGCCTTCACTGCTCAAGTATTTCACAAGAGATTTAAGGAAGTCATCATGGCTAACAGTCTCCGAATCGGCTACAATGACAAGATGGCGTCGGGCTCGGGTTATAGCAACGTTGATTCGTCTGTGTTCGGCAAGGAAACCAACTTCTCCTAAAAGCAAAGATACAAGAGCATTTTGTAACAACATCGTGTACCTTTAACAGGCGAGGAAAAACAAAAAAACATTCGTAATTTGCGGTAAAACGCGCGGAACACGCAACTGGCGAGAAGTGCAGGAAACGTAATTTGCAGCAAGCCCGGGAAGACATCTCATGACAGGTCCCGAGAGAAACAAGTGATTTTGTTTCCGAGAATCTCAATATTTCCCGGTGGTGGAGCCGAGAAATATTGAGATTCGAGGGAAACAATATTAACTGGTTTCGCGAGGGACCAGTCACTAAGTGATTTGTTATATAGCGCAACGAAGACATTACAAGGTGTAATGTGAAAACAAATCAACGGCGGTGTTTAATAAACATTCTGTTACCCTCTGACGACAAAGATTTTGTAATGTTACCGCTCAGATACTTTTGGCGGGAAACAGTTATTTTGTTAGATGTCATGTGACCTCGAAGTAGCCAATGCATGAGAACACTCGGTGTTGGGGATACAATTCCAGTTATATATCCTGTATATAACAATGGCGTTTAAACCAAGGTTCTTAGTGTACAGAATGTATTCTCGACAAAACATCAGAAAAACGAAAAGTTGCTGGGCTTGAGGACTGCTCTTCCACATAAATCTTTCTTTTCTGAGAAACGATATTTCAAAATTATAATATTTCAAAATTTAGAGACACTAGCATTTCCAACTGTTTCCCTAGAATGCTCCTCACTTCATTTTTCATGACTGATTGAGTCCCGCACGGTTTATTATGAAGAGAGCAACAAGAAAAACAGGCTACAAAACCGAAAAAAAGCACCAGATTAATCTAAATTACCTTTTTTGTTGGAGCGAACTAAGGATATCACAACAGCTTCCTTCTCTCTTCCCTGAAAGCCATCAACGGATTTTATTTCTAGCGCTGGGTATGTCGACGACAGACGCAGTCTTAGCAACTCCACCTAGAAGGGAAAGATCATTGCTTTATAAGAACTGTATTCGATAACTTACCATGCTCCGTGCTTTACCGTTGTCTCCTAGGAAAGTTCTTGGTATTTTGACATCGTTTTGACATCTTTTTGACAACTTCTGATGGCTTCCGTTTCAAATAACCTATCAAACTGCGACAACTTGCCGCTCAGTGGTTTCAAACGTTCGTAGGTCGAGACTTTTGAAATTCCCACAAGACTGTAGAGTGAATTTGACAACTGAAAATCTCCGCCCTCGACAGTTCCCATGTCTTGATAAGCCAGTTCAAATAGAAGCCAAGAAAAAATTTGTCAAAAAAAATTTGTCAAAAAGATGCCACAACTGAATCAAGTGGTAACGGTACGTTACGTATCTCTGTAACAGCTACTTAACTTCAGTCTTTACCAGTCCTGAAACCGTTTGGGAAATCAAGCGCTAGCTTTAGGCACTAAGACATTTAAACTGTTTACATTGCTCATTATCATTGGTTTCCAGTTTCCAAGGCAACCATCCACCAATCATAACTCCCGTTGGTTACCCAAATGATGTGTTTTCCGTTCAATCACCTGCAAGTTATAAGGAGCGATGACGGCGATATCACTTGGCTGAAGTCCAGCGGTAATAAGTGCCACAACATGCGCAGCCACGATGTCAGCCTCGCCTTCATTCCCTTTCGATACTTCATCTTCCACCTCCTTTTCTCTGACGTCACATCCGGCGGTGTCTATCAATAGAAGCGGAAGTGACGTCTCATCTGTTTCCTGTACTCCTGGAAGATCCTTCAGCAAATGAGATTTGACGGAGCTGTCTGCCTTTAGTCGACCCTCGTAAAGTTTCTCTGACGACCATTTCATGATCGCCTCATTCATTCTGTGTGAAGAAAGTCAAATATCGTAAAAAAAATCAATACCTGAACATGATTTTAAGTCATCATTTCGCGATAAAATGGGTTAGAATACCATGATGCACAAAACTCTCTAACTGTGTATAAAAAATATCATTTTATGTAAAATGCAAAGCTATAGACTTGGAGTCTTGATTCCTTAGTGGTTTGGTAGAAACGAGAAGCGATCAGAGAGAAACAGAGATGAAGCCGAAGTCGGAGGTGTGGCGGCCTCATAATCAGACTCCAGATCCAGTGGTCGAGGTTCGAGCCCTGGCCGAGGACGTTGTGTTGTGTTCTTGGGCAAGACACTTTACTCAACAGTTCCTCTCTCCACCCAGGTGTATAAAGGGGTACCAGCGAACTTAATGCTGGGGGTAACCCTGCGATGGACTAGCACGAGGGAGTAGAAATACTCCTAGTCATCTCATGCTACAGAAACCGGAGATAAGCGCCGGTTTGATGGGGCACTTGGCTCATATGCAGACTCTTTTTATTCAAGACAGGTCTTAGCAAGTGTCTATAGCCCGGGTTGTCTTTACATCAATCTAGGCACCGTGCGCTGGGTGGTGTTCTGAACGCACCATGTGTTATCTTTTTACTAACCTATACTGAGTAGTTAACATGCGTACGGCGCCATCTCCCAGTAGTTTTATAAGTCTCTCCATTAACGTGACTTCTAGACCTTGTTTAGCCGCCTCCGTTGATAAGATTGTTGGAGGCAACTGGAGATGATCACCAGCAAGAACACACCTGTGATGGCAGAAAACAGCGCTTAAATCGGAGCCTGAGTAAATGCTTAACTCACCTTACTTTCTTCACATGTACAATAAGTCTCCGCGCAAGGAACGTGGGAGATTGGACCCAAAAAATTCCCCACTGATGACGCGGTTCTGCAGTCTACAGAGATTCGTACAGTCTCATTGGTTGTTCGTTGCCCTGGAAAAACTCCAAAACTGAGAAACAGCCAATCAGGATGCTACACGCATCCCTGTCGAGCCGCGTCATCGGTAGAAAATTTTGGGCCTTATCCCAGGGTTGGGTGAAAGTTTACAGGGGGGGGGGGGGGAGGACTTCGCCCCAAGGGTTTATTTCCTTGAAAATGTTCTCTGGGGTCAGGATTGGGGTGGAAGGGTAATTGAGGACCTGAAAAAAAAAAAAAAAAAAAAAATCCGCTCTTCAGAACTGCTATACAGTCATGTCAATAATTTCGCTACCTTCTCCCTTTAAATCTTTGATGACTGGTATTAACGTGGCTGAAATTCCAAGTAGCCTACAGTTCCCCTTACAACCAAAGTTTAGCAAGCCGTTAAGGAACAGGGAAATGGGGGTGACGAAAGAGGAAGAGAGAGTAGGTTATAATTTCAAGTCACATCAACACAAACTTTCAAGACAAGAGAGATGGAAACAGAATGGCAATATATTTCTCTCGATTTCTCTGTACTAATATCATAGTTTACCTCTGGCATTACATACCTTGGCGCCCGAAGTAACGGTATCCAGCAGCCAGCTTCAAGAGACTGTGCAGCTTCGTCAATAACAACCAAATCAAAATGTTCTAGCTTCACAAGTTTAAGCGGGCCGTCCGAGGATGCGCTAGTATTGGTTGCCAAGACAACATCAGCTTTGGTTAGAATTTCTGTTATGGCTTTGTCTTCTCTTAGTTTGAGCTCTCCTTTCAGTGATTTTATTTCTTGTTTAAGATGCTTCTTTTCTGAGAGATTTCTTGACTTTCTTACTTTTGCCTGTGTGTAAATTAGTAAATACAGAGTTGCCAGTTAGACAGCAGCGAGTTAGACTGTCTATGAGGTGAGACACTTTTAGGGAATGGCATGAAACATGGGCGCCATACTGCCCTTTTGGGTTTGCGATGGCTAAAGTGACCTGAGCTGCCAGCTGCAGCTAGCAGTAAGTTAAGGTAATTCTCTGCTTTTCATCTTCTATTCCAGTGCTGCTTGTATCCTCCTAGTATAAGGCTGACCAGGGGGTTATTCACAAAGCATGGAGGACTTGAATTCAGGATCATGAAATTTAAGTCCATCTATTGGCAGGGAGGGGCAATTTGAACCCAGAACCCCTGGATCAGAAAGCCATTACCCTCAACACTATGCCACCGCAAACAATTGAAATCTAAGACTGAAGAAGAATACAGTGAAATTGACAATGAACTTGGACAATGTTCATACCAGTGTGTCATCAATATCCTTTCTCACATCTCGTACTATGGCTGTGCCTTCAGAATTAGACAGCAAGGCATCCAGGGAATGCTCTTGAACAACACTGAGCAGACGAGCAGGATGACCAACCCTCACAACCTGACAAATTTAGAAAAATGAACTCAGTTACCAAATGTCAATGATTGTCTGTAGCTACAGCAGTTAAGTTGTGCGCGCACAATGTACGACACTTGAAACGGCGCACGCTTCTGCAACAAATTTGCACATGTAACATTGCGCAAGTTTTCAACGGGTTTCTAATTTAAGCTGTTTTACGCTCAATTACTATACTTTGTAGCCTTGAGAGTACTATTTTTAAGTCATTGGAAGTTTATTTGTACGTGTATTCAGTTATTCAAGGCTTTTTCATGCGTATTTGTTTCGCGTGTACGCTATCCTTGTTTCTAGGTCTTTCTAGTAAGTTCTGTGGTGTCGCGAAAGCACACGCGTAGCGCCGCCACACCCAACTAGCGTTTTAAAAAGTAGCTTTTTCGTTAGCAAGATCAGTTGACGCAAGATCTGTTAATTCACCACAAGTTAACAAGTTTCTCCAAGTTTATCATTGTTCTGGTGATCAAGGCAGCACCAAGGTAATTATTTTTTTACGCTATTTTACTTCGTTTATGTAAGCGGTTTGTATCTTTAGTCGTTTAAGTTCAGCTTCACCGCTTCTGAATTGTAAATTTAAGTCTTAAGGTTTTAGATAAAGTTAAGTTGTATACGGCATCGTTTTACCGTTACTGTAAATCGATCTTAAGTTTTCTCCTTTCACTTTTGCAACTTTCGAAGCATGTGAAATGTATTTATATCCTGTTATTTTCGCAAGCTCATTTGTTGTTTACTTGTATATTTTATTTTAGTTCTCACGGTGTTTATAGAGTTTTTAAAGAATTTTAATAAACAGCAGTTTGTGAACCGACGTTTAACCAAATCACTGGAGCAATATTGTCCACGTGATGTTTAAGCAATTTGTTGTTAAAATAATAAAGCTCTACTGGGCACTTTAAATTGCTGAAAATGTCCAGAAAATACCATATGAACCTTTCAGTGAATGCAAGTGAAAAATGGAATTCTTTTTCTCTTACCTTTAGTTTGCCTTTTACCAACTTCTCAACCATGTTATCTACTGCAACATTTGAAGGTGCACAAGCTAGAACCTGTCATAAAACCACATCAAATCATTACTCGAATGAGTATTATTTAATAATAGCCAGTCTAGATAATTATTATGCAGTGGCCTCAAATCTGTAGGCTGGCTTTTGCAGTGGTGTTGAGTTCCTGGGCAGGACACTTCCTAGCCTGTTCCAGGCTCTCAGGAATTGGGGATGAGCAAAGAAAAGAGGTGAGCGAGAGAAAAATGAGGGAGGACAAAGGCAAGGAAGGGAAAAGATCCCTTCCTAATTTTTTCTCTTGCTCACCTTTTTTTTTTTGCTCCTCCCCAACTACTAACTGGAACAGGCTTGGAACTTCCCTTTCAGTGTACAATAAGAACGTATGAGGTCCGAGGTGTCTTCTTTTTTAAAATTACATATTGAACTGTCTTCTGTACATATCAAGGTCTGCATATGCTGTAAAGATGAGGACACTTGCTTTGGAGATTGAATTGTGCAATTAAGGGTGCATTTCTTTGGGAAAATCCAAGATTGGATTCTTAAATTCAAAAATGGCTTTTGTGTTTCTTAACTAAAAAGATTAATAAATTGAAGATCACTCTGATCATGATGCATCAAAGGAACCAAAGAATCCATGCCTAGAGTGGATTCTTCAGTTCATCCCTGTTTCCAATGAAATGCACCCTAGGAGATCACTCACAGTATGTGCACTGTATAGGTGTCCATTTTATATTGAGTTTTACACTTCAGAGAGGTGTCCAAGTATTTCAAATTCAAAATTACTGTGGTGTTCATGATAAAACACTATTCAGCTACTCTGATCTAGAGATACATTGTAAGCTATCCCAACAAACTGAGTGATATTAAACCTCACCTTCATGTTGAGATTTTTGACTGCCTGGATAATGATCTCGACCACAGTCGTGGTTTTTCCAGTTCCAGGGGGGCCATGAACAATGGCTACCTCTCTCTGACATAAAGCAAACTTCACAGCTTGCCTTTGTGAATCATCAAGATCAGGATTGAAGAACACACAAGGCTTCTCCCCTCCTTCAGTAAAAGGTCTTATTTGTAATGGCGACCCAGGAGACAAATGTCCAAACAGCACATCGATTAAGTGAGCAGCAGGTCCCTCTCTGTACTTAGTTAAAGTATCAAGGGCGCTAAAAGTCAAAAAGCAGCAGATTAGTCCTAGACAGTTAACAACTTACAATGTTATTAAAACATTTTGGCATCCAAAATCAAAAAATTTCAAGCTAAATTTTATTGCAATTGGTTCATCTGGGGTTGCTTCAGACTTGTTCAGCTTACATATGTAAAAATGTAAGCTCCAAGGTCAACGGAAATGCGGAGGGAGTGGAAGGTCTTAAAATACAAAACTTTTGAAGGAAAGTATGAAGATAAAATGGAATTTCCAGACAGATCGGGGCAGGGGAGGGGGGGTGGAGAGGGCAAATTCTAACCGCAAATTAAAATACCTTCAATGGGGTGCAAAGATATTTGCAGAAACAAAACATTCGTATCATATGTCGAAATTGGATGTTTATCGTATTAGAAATCAGAAAGATAATGCACTAGATAAGGAACTTTTATTAGAACATTTTTCCTCGCAAACCTTTTGATCCTCTTGTGAGTAATGTCATTTGCTAGTTTGATAAGTTTAAATGGCCCGTCATCATCAAATGCAAGGCTGTCAGCTGTCTCATCAAATGCTACTGTTATAGCTGTCTGGGTTACACGGCTAACGATTCCAGAGGCAATGTCACTGGCTTTTTGGTTGGCATTTAACCAACCAAGTCCAACTATATCACCTAAAATAAAATATATTATTAAAAAATGTTTACCCTATCTATACGTTTACAGGGCTGTCATTAAGAACCATAATGTGTGCAGAGAGTACCCTGCAAGTATGTTCTTTGTGGGGAGAGGAGAGAAGGCTACATATACAGTGACACCTGTTATGACTGAGTATGCTTTTAAATGGGTTCTTGATGTCACAGGTGCAGTGCTGGAAACAACAGTCCACCCTTGGCCACTTTTTTTTTAATATTGTTCAATTAATTTTACAGTATGTTTGGACATCATATCTGAGTAACTAAATGAAATAGTAGTTTGTCCTGAAAATCTTGTTTACAGACCATGTTTGTTTTGAAATATATACCCAACTAGTTTAGCTCTTTAGTTATTTTGGGTGACCAGCAACTGTATATGTATGAATTAATTTTTTAATTTATTTATTAATTAGTAATTAAGTTAATTTTACAGTTCAAATAAACCTTGTTGTTGTTGTTAATTCATTTGATTTGGCATATTTTCCTGCTGAAATGGACTTTCCACACTTGCGTTGATATGAAACAAATATGTGTACTTTCATCATTGACAATTGTCCAATAATCACTGCTAAGTATTCTTAAAAGTATTACTTTGTGTATGACTTTGGATTGATTTTTCAGTTTATCACTTAAATTGTTAATCACTTCTAAGTAAGAAAAAGTATTTCCAGCACTAGTGAAAATAGTCTTTTGTTGATACAATTCACTCTCAAAGTAACAAGTTTGTAGGCCAGTTGACTCAAACTAAGTGCCAGTCCTTGTTTATATACAATAATGGAAGGAAATATGGTTGGTGCAAAAATGAACCAGAATTAATAAAATCACCTCCCTTCAAGTACAAAAAAAGCCCTGATTTAACTTTATCCCCCCTTCAAATATTTCAAATACTTCTTTGGCTGGGATCATTACATCAGAGAAAAGATGCCATTCTAAATCTAAAATTGATGATGAAGAACTTGCCACTGAAAGAAACTTCTTTGAAAAGTTGCCTAAACTTAAAAAGACACTGAACATTTGGTCGTCTCCAGACATATCTATATATGGGAGAGTAAATATAGACAAAACATTGGCAATATCTAAACTAACTTTTATCTGCAGCATGTTAGACACTCCAAAAGGGTTTACCGATAAAGTAAATAACATAATATTCGATAACATATAGAAGTACAAGAATCCAAAACTCAAAAAAAATGACTATAATAAAAAATAAGAAGGAGGGAGGACTTGATATGTTAGATTTTACATTATTTGATAAATCATTAAAGATAGTCTGGGTAAAGCGCTTATGCGCTAACGATAAAAGACCATGCAAATTTATCCCACTATCCTTACTTTCCAATGTAGGCAGCAACCTTCTTTTCTGGTGTAACTATCACATTCAATATTTACCCCTGAATGAAAACTTACCAAAATTCTATTGAGATATAATTTCCCACTGGCAGAAAATTAATAACACTAACCCAAAAACAAAAGGAGACGTGTTAAATTGAATAATATGGAACAATCAGTTTATTTGAGTAAACAAGTCATCTGTTTTTTTCCCTGGCTGGAAAAAAGTGGGCATTGAAAATCTCTCATGCCTTTTTGACAACGAAAGCAACAACTTGATGACTTTTACAACCTTCATGCAGAAATACGTTAAGAGTGATTTTCTACAGTATTACAGTCTTCTATCTGCAATACCACAGGAATGGAAAACTATGCTAAAGCAGGAATGTCTTCTACCGTCAACTGAATACGTAACACTTGCAATCGAAAAGCTCACATGCAAAACAATTTACAATACTTTACTCAATCACCAGCACTTCCCTCCTCCAACTGCAGAGAGAAGACTCATTGAATGTGGCTTTATCTTTCAAGAAAGACAAAAAATCTACTCACTTCCTTTTCGTGTCACAAGTGAGGTAAAATTATCTGTGTTTCAATATAAAATAGTTCATAATATTCTGTATACAAATAAAATTCTGTACAAGATGAAAACGAAACAACAACCAGATTGTCCTTATTGCCATGACATTAATCAAACACCACTCCGTTTATTTGTGGAATGTCCAATTGCTGAATCCTTTTGGAATAAATTTACAAAGTGGTACAACGCTACATGTGGAGGAAACATTGCTTTGGAGCAAAACGAAATTATACATGTTGTTTTAAGATACACCTCGTCCAGTTTAACCCTAAATCACTTGATCATGATTGGAAAACATTTTCTTTATATTAATGCAGTACATGATGAAATAAGACCCCAGTTCACAGATTTTGTAACCTTTGTTAACGAAAAAATTGAATTTAAAAAATACCTCGTGATTACGACAAATAAACTACCTTCTTTTAACAAAAAATGGTCCAACTTTTTGAAAAATAAATTATTGGAGGCTAGCTGTGCAAATGCAAACACTGTTACTATCCATTTGTAAGTAACTTAATTAAATTTATCAATTTGTTAAGTAATTGTATTGTATCGTAGTATTAGTATTGTTCTTAGTAGCACAAGTGTTGTTTTGTTACTGTTATCGCATTGCAAGTAGTTTCATTTTTCTTTGACTCATTTTTAGTATCTTATTGTAAAGTAATTTGTTGTGCATGAAATAAATAAATTTATTTAAAAAAAAATACTAGTTGTGCGTATAATGATCAATCATGTCTTCATATCTTTCTCCATAGTTCAAATATTTGATTTTTCATATAAGCTTATTCACTTGTAATATTAACCTTATCAAATATACAATATCCTGCATTTTTTGTGTGTAGACAGACAGAGAGACAGACAAACAACCTTAATTAAAGCACGATAACGCCCCATTTTTTGCACGGCCAAATGCAAAAAAACTCCTTTGTGCGGCCTAAGTTGTTGGGCTTGTATGGGAATGTTTGATATGCAGGCTATAAAAATTAAAGTTCAGTAGCTTATGGGGTCATGCATAATGAATATTTAATTTAAATTAAACTTCGTACAAAGTATATTCTCTATTTTCCAACTGCCCATAATTCACTCTGTTTGCCCCCCAAATTTTGCATAAACTGTTGTTGTGAAATACTCTTGGGAGGTCTGCATATTCCCAAGAGCATTTCACAACAATAGTTTATGCAAAATTTGGGGGACAAACAGAGTGAATTATGGGCAATTGGAAAATAGAGAATACATGATAAATACAGTTCATCTACAGTAAAATCATATATGGTAACATAAGGTTTCACAAACTCCGTGGCTCTGGAACCAAGGGAAACTTTTGCGTAAGAAAAAAACTCCTTTCCCTGAGAAGAGAAATTTTATTATTTAGGAACACCATTGTGGTCTACTATTTACCTGGAGTAAGAGAATGCGAAGGTAGTTTTCCATCTGTACCCGGTTTGTTGATTTCAAAAGTCAAAAGGGACCTTCCATATAAACCTGTTCTCCGCGCTCGAATACGAAGTTTCAGTAGACAGACACCCCTTTTTTGAAGTTCCTTTGGACTTATGTTTTCTTGCAGAGTTCTTGTTTCCTCGATTTCTGCTTTTCTTTCTAAATTTAGAAGAGAAATTGTTTTCAACACAAACCGAGAAACGTCGGCCGCCATGATGACTCACTACAGTGCAAGGCAAATGAGCCACAAATGCAGAATGGGCGTAAACGCAGATCGTTTCAAATGTAGGCTCAATCAGTTCCCAGGCTCCATACCGTGAAGGGATTTCCCACTCTGCAGTAACATCGCAGACAGACAGGTATCTGTAAGTATTCTGTTTCCCATTCTATGTATTTCTCTTATTTCTTGCAGGTAGGTAAGTGTCTTTGCTTGTTTCCAATGGAAACAACATAACATAGGCTACCACAGCACAAGTCACATGTAACATTTATTCAGTTTTCAATTATGCTCAGATTGCTGTCAGATTGCTGTCAGATTGCCATAGACATTGAAAATGGTCTTTAGAACCTAGTGACTTGGTAATGATTAATGGGGTGGTATTCAAAAGAAGTCCAAGATGGTTGAATGGAAAGTTCAACTTTATGACTTTCCATTTTCAGGAAGAGGCTGGGGGGTACAATAATTATATGTGGCAAAAACAAAAGCTATGAAAACCAAAACCAACCAAACAAAATAAACAAAAAAATGACATAGAACAACAAAAGCAATAAACAATGGCAACAATAACAATGACAAAGCCTGTCAGTTGCAAGTATACAAGAAACTTATTAACTGTTTAAAAATTATGTCAACACAATTTTTTAGCTTGTCCAAGTTTCAATAGACCAATTTTGATATATTAAAATTCAGCCTTAAACAATAGACCTCAGTATGGGGCTCTGGGGAATAACTACAGAGTCTGTGGGGTTTATTCCCCTGAGCCTTGTGCTGAGGTCTATTGTGTTAGGCTGAATTTTAATATATCGAAATTGGTCTAATAAAGTAAGTACTTTTTGAGATAATTATAGGGAGGACAGGGGGGTCAGAACCTCCCACTTTCTGTATCCTGCTCTCCTGCTTCCCGTACCTTGATCTCCCAATTCCCGCCCTTGTCTGTCCTGCTCTGGTCTCCCATAAATTCGGAGACTCAAAACACATCCTAGTCATTTAGCTGCACAAATTTATTCTTAGGCACTTCCTTTTCCTTTTTTCCTTCGTTTTCAGCGTTACTTCTCTCACTCACACTTTATTACTTATGATGTAACCACTACCAAAGGGTTTCCAATTTTACAAGAAGTAAGCCTCAATTTTTTTAGCCCAAGGGTGAATTTTTGTTTCCTTGTCGGCTCAGAAGTCCCAAAATAAGCTAAATGCGAGTCAAATACTATTTTGAGTTCTTGTTTTTGAAAGAATTTGAATACTCAATGAAATATGACAAAAATTAGCATTTTGTTTTTCATTTCTCTCCAGGCTTCCTGCCCTCTTGAAACTCCCACTTCCTGCCCTTTTCTCTCCCGCCTCCTCTCTCCTATTCTCCCAGGCTCCTGCCCCTCTGTCCCCCCCCCCCCCCCCCACCACATTATAGAAGATATACTTGTAGTATATTTTCGTGGTAGTGATCTAAGCTTTCAAGTCACAGCTGGTGCTGCATACTCAAATACCAAGAAAATAGTTCTCAAAGATAACAGCAGGAAAACTTAAAACCTGGAGACTTGTGCTTCAACCTGCAGATTAAAATAATATGAATTTTTTACATAGATAAAAGGGATATTGTAGTCAGTGTCTTTCTCCATGTGACTCCTTAATATTATTTTGTTTTACAAAACAAAAAAAATTGCCCCGGGGTAGATTGAACAAATATGTGCGAATGTTGTAAAATATTGTTGGAGTTTGGAAAAATAAAAATGCAGAGATCAGGGTTTACTGTAATCTAATTAGTTTGGTTGATAAAAGATAAAATCAATCTCTTCTCACATCAAAATAAAATAAGTGTTTATAAATAGTTCATAGAATTTTGCAGTGAGAGAAATGAGAATGGATTAAGTTTACGCACAAATCTCAAATGTTTATTTAATTAATTAAAAATAGTTTCTTTACACTTTGCAGCTGTAGATGTTTTAAAATCTTAAAACAAAGGAGGACTTTGTCATTGTGAACATTAGACATTATTCTATGCAGATGGAGAAAGAATGTCCACAACATTATGTATATCCTTTTTTTTTCATCACTGGAGGAGGCAACGTTCAATGCCCAAAAATATCGGTTTTATTTTTTGTTCTGGTCAATTTATTTAAATTTAATTTAAATTCCCGTTGCCGTGTAACGCATGATTTGGCACAATAGTCATGGAAATTTCTTTGTTGCGTGACGCGACAATTTCATTGGTCAAAAAGTCGCATCTTCAGTGCCGTCGAAGGATCTGATTGGCTTATGATTCAAACGCAGTTTGTTTGAATGGTTTCTAAACTGTCGATCTCTTCGTTCGAAGCGACCATTTCTTCCACGAGAACGCGGCGCTCGTTCGTGAAATCTTTACTGAGAAGTTTGCTCAGAATTTTCGCCATATTCAAAATTTTTTTATCAAGGTGGAAGCTAAACACGTAATTTTGTATCGTAGAACTTTGCTTCTGGTTTATCTATACACTGAATTGTTGAGATTTTGGCAGACTTTGGACGGCCTCGTTGAGCGACTAGATTGAAGATGCATAAAGCGGCTACAAGAGATAAATACAGCTCTGCAAGAGTTGCAAAGGACTTGGACCAATATATTGTGGATCCCACGACAAAAAAACGTTATCTACGGGGCCGTTTTCTCGGCAAGGTGTGTTACAATCGCCACCAACGGTCATTTAAAAATCCTGAATCAACACGAGCAAACGAACCTTTGATCGCAAGTTCATTTTAGACTCCTAGTGAGGTATCTAAATTTGTCGTAAATGTTCTTGTTTTACACGATTTTACAGGGAGGGTTTGCAAAATGCTACGAACTCACAGATATGGAGACCAAGGAAATCTTGGCCGGCAAGATCATCTCGAAGACCATGTTGACGAAGCCACATCAAAAAGAAAAGGTAAGCAAGGAAAATCGCCTAAAAACTCGATCGGACGCCTTGTAGAGCTTGCTTTTGACTCCTAAATGTTTTGATATTTCTCTGATCGTTGAATTATTATCCGATTTGTGTAGATGTCTATGGAGATAGCCATCCATCGTTCAGTGGGTTTCAAATCAGAAACACACAAGCACATCGTTGGGTTTCGTGGGTTCTTTGAGGATGCAGACTATATTTACATCCTGTTGGAGTTATGCAGACGGAGGGTAAGCTTTTATGATTTTTAACACTGCTTCCGATTTTGCATCGACTACTTGTTCTATTACGTTTAATTTAAAAGCTTCATGTACATGTATTTTCATCGGATATTTAATTAAACCATCTCCTCTGCTTTTGTCGAAGTGGGACGCTGAAGGAAAAAAAGAAAAAGCCGTTTGTTACCGCGAAAAGAGTTCGAAAAGGGGGTGTTTTAGCCGCAAATACTGATTTTAGATGCCACAAAGGATCAACAAGTAGAAGATTTAGTGTTAATGTATTATTTTTTTTTAATATTCATAAACTTTGAAACATCCACGTAAGCTGACAGTTAAGTTTTGCTTTTGTTCTCCAGTTTACGTTTCAGCTCTTATTATAAAATATTCCTTGTTTGTTTTAAGTTTTTTTCACTTGCTCACTAGGAAAGCTAAATTACTCGGTCATAAGCGTGTTGCTTTAGATGAAGTTTTACAGGAACTAACACTTTTTTTTTACGAACACCTGTTGCTTCTCCACATAGAGCTAGAAGATGAATATTGCATGAACAATGCAGAATGGCGGAAATAGGATCCTAATGGCCTAAGACAAAAAAGGCTTCTTTTTCATTTAAGGCTGGAGATTTCTTTTCTACATTCGTAGTTAAGATATATTGGAAAAATACACCGTTTTTGAATGTCAGAATTGAAACAAATTGATATACATGAACTGGCTATGTAGAAAATTTCTACCCTCAAAAGCAAGACTTGTGATTATTTAAGGTGTTATTTATGCAGAATGAGGCTCAGCTGATATTAAAGGAAAAATTTGCATGTTCACCTGGTGTAAACAGGAAGCTAAGAAACAAAACATTAACTTGGGTTTATTTGACATTCAAATTAAAGCATGAGAATTAAATCCCATTCTGATAAAAAGAATTCTTACCACGTAAGAGTAGGAAAAAGAATCCTTACTAGTCAACTGTTAACCTACATAGAAGCGGTGTCAGTCTATAAATTTTTAAAATTATTTTGCTCTACCCTGTTTTTTTATCATTTACCATGTTTCACTAAGAAAATTTAACACATTTGATTAGAGCTTAAAATTTATTTTATGCTAGTAAATGTAAATATACATTTTTATTAGGCAAAGTTGTCAAATAAGATGTCACATTTACATTTGTGACCATCTAATGTTATCATTTTGAAATGAATATTTTATGTTTTGGCACAAGGGGTGATGAATTATTTGTTTTATTTTTTTCAAGCCACCTTTACAACAACAAAGTCTGTTGTTGGATTTGTTGAACCTGTTGCATGTCTTGTGCCCATGTTGGTATTATTGTCAGGCCAAAACAGTTGTAGGCTGCCCTAAATAAGAATGTTCTGATGGGCAAGACACTTAACTCTCCCACATTAAGTTTTCTTTGTGGTTGGTCATTTGTTTTTGGTACCTTTAAATTCTCCACATATGTATCTAGTCACGTTGCTTGGTAGGCTTTGATTTCCGCCGCTCTCTCGCATCTGGTCTTTGTTCCTCCCCGAGAAGTTCGTGGGAGGAGTGTGGGCTCGTTTCCCGAACAGCGGCTGGAAATCAAGCCTAGTCGCTTGGCAGGTTTATAAAATGTTTTAAAAGGGAGATGCACCAATTCTGCATTGCATTGATCACCATAACTACGTAGGTGCATGTGGTGGCCTCATGGTTAGTGTGCTCAACTCCGGATCAAGCGGTCAGGGTTCTATCCCTGGCCAGATGCATTGTGTTATGTTCTTGGGCGAGACACTTTACTCTCGCATCGTCCCACTCCACCCAGGTGTATAAATGAGTACCAGCGAATTTAATGCTGGGGGGTAACCCTGCAATGGACTAGCATCCCATCCAGGAGGGAGTAGAAATACCTCCTAGTTGCTTCAATTGCTACTGACAAAAGCTCCAGCCTGACGGGCCATTTGGCTTGTATGCAGACTTTACCTAATACATGTGTAATTAAGCATCCTCTTTTTCTTGTTTTCACATTTCAGTCCATGATGGAACTTCATAAACGTCGAAAAGCCCTAACTGAACCCGAAGTGCGTTACTTCATGAAGCAGATAGTTGAAGGCTGTAAATATCTACATGACAACAAGATCATTCATCGTGATCTTAAACTTGGAAACTTATTCCTAAATGATGAAATGGATGTCAAGATTGGGGACTTTGGTCTTGCGACTAGAGTGATGATTGATGGGGAAAGAAAAAAGTAAGAAAATTGAACATGGTGAAGGTTATAAAATTTAGAAATGTTTCAGGCTTGTTACCTTAGTTAATTATGTACATGTACTGTAACAGATTACAGTTGTGTAACAAAGGAAAATGTGATTTGCATCAAAGAAAAAGTGAATGAAAGTTCAGACCAAGATTTGTCAAGTCTGCCAGAATAGTAGACATTTATAAACATTTCAATGAGCTAATATAAATGTATACACCTTGGTGGAAAGATGCAAACATGAATATGGTGTCTTTATAAGTTTGTATCTCAAAATTTGAAAATAAAAAAGGGTGAACACACTCTTTTGAAGCCATCTTTTTAAAAAGTATTGTCAAATGCTTCATTACAACTCCTAGGACATGGACTACAAGTTTTACCTTTTGATTTTATATGTATAGAGTCTGATATTATTGATTTTTTTTTTTCAGAACCCTGTGTGGCACTCCTAACTACATTGCACCTGAAGTACTCAACAAGAAGGGACATAGCTTTGAGGTGGATGTCTGGTCATTGGGATGTATTCTGTAAGTTAATAATAATTTTTTTATTAATTTGTTTCTTTCTGTTTAAAAATGTGATGTATCAAACTGGCCATTGCCCAGCTATTTGATTAGACCTGTTTGCAAGCACAATACGTTGCTTTGAATTTGACAAAGCTCAATGCAAAAAATTGCCTCATTAGAGAGGACCCCTGGATTGTCAAAGAAGCACGTGACCAGACCTAACCAGGGTCTCTCCTCTCTCGCTCCAGGGGGTAGTAAGATGAGAGACCCTGGGAAAGAGGTTGTATACTTGCTCTGATGAAAATGTTTACATTCAATATTGTTGCATATCACACATGTAAAAATTAATATATCAAACACAAAACTAAAGCCTGAAATTGACCTCATTTCCAAGCACTAAGAAGTATATTATCAAGCACTAAGATTTGAAAATTCATGGTTAACACTTCTTCAGTTCTGTGTCCAGTGTTTGTGGGAAACAATTGGAAAATTATAGTTAATAGTAATATTTGCTTCAAACTTGATTTGGGCACAAATAAAAGAAGAATGGTGCAAAACAAAGTTTAATGAGTTTTAGTTTTGATAGCTACATCATAGGAGTTATTTATAATCAACAGATTCCTTGCACTATTGGTAAGAATCAGAATGGAGAAAAAATTGACGGCCAGGAATTTAGTAAGGCTGAATATATATGTCAATGGGAAACGGCTTTTTGGTCAATTGGTTCATTCTTAATCATGGTAACACTGATCAACACCAAGAAATTCTAGGGCTACAATGCATGAACATTAATGCATGAAAATGTAATCAACCTGTTCTGTATATTACAGAGGCCTTATCATATAAGTATTATCTATCCACAGGTACACTCTTCTTGTCGGCAAGCCACCTTTTGAAACCTCAAGCTTGAAAGACACATACCAGCGAATCAAGAGAAATGAATACTACATTCCTTCAAAAGTCTCGCACACAGCCCAACTTTTAATCATAAAGCTATTGCGACCAGACCCCGCAACAAGACCAGGTCTACAAGAGGTTCTTGATGACGACTTCTTTAAGGGATTTACACCTAGTCGCATGCCAGTCAGTAGCTTAACTATGGTGCCCAGGTTTGCAACAGGGTCATCTTCAAATCTTCTTGGTATGTCTAGAAGGCCACTCAATGAGTTGAACTCACAAGAAACTCGTCCTGCTACCACTGCGGGAAGAAGAGACAAGGCTGCCTTTTTAGAGAAAGTTAGTAATAGAAGATCGCTTGGTATCAGAGTTTGTGGTGCAGAAAGTAAACTGATTATGCCTGGTGAAGCTGTTGCTGAGGAGCTGAAAGATGAAAATCAAGAAGGTACTTTGAGACTAAATCTGAAAGCAGTTCTAACTCTAATCCTATTTAACAGTTACAAACAATTTTCCCTTTAATTACCTTTTTTCAGCATTCTTTGAACTCTTAAATATAGTTTATGATTAATTTTGTACCTTTTTTTGTCACAGTGATTCCTAAAGATTGCTACCTTGGGCAGCTCCACAGTCACATCACAGCATGTCTGGACACTAAACCATGTCACAGAACATGTATCAATGAAGGTAATTTCCATTTGATCATTAGCAAAACTTACAAGTTCATTGCAGCTGGATCCTGCTAATTCAAACTCGGTTAATTCGACCCTAAAACTGTTTCTCTTGGATTTGCCCTTCAGTTTAAGTTATTTACTAACGGCTATTTCAAACTCCCACCATTTTGAACTATGTTTCACTTCTCCTGAGGGTTTGAAATGGTAGGGTTCAACTGTATTTCCACAAGCAACATTTGATCTCCTTCCTGGTCTCATTTGCCCTGGACTACTGAAATTTGCAGTTGGGCTAGGAATTCTAAGATGCCAGCTGTGATATAATACTCTGACAGTTATGTATGGATCATTTTGAACAGTAATCAATAACTCAGAGAATTTCGACAGTTGACTGAATGTGATTGTTATTTTTGAATAGATGAAGCAGAAGACCCTGCTTATGCACCGGTGTACTGGGTTGGTAAATGGGTGGATTATTCAGACAAGTATGGCTTTGGTTATCAGCTAAGTGACAACAGTGTTGGTGTTCTTTTCAATGACCTGACAAGGCTCATCCTTTACCAGGATGGAGAGTGAGTAGCAAATTCTTCATTTTATCCAAAATCAAACAAGCAGTAGCCTCATTTTTAGCATCCTTGACTTTGGATCAAGTGGTCCGGGTGGTTTGTGTTCTTGGGCACGACACTTTACTCTCACAGTGCCTCTCTCCACCCAGGTGTATAAATGGGTACCAGTGACTTTAATGCTGGGGGTAACCCTGCGATGGACTAGCATCCCATCCTGGGGGGAGTAGAAATACAGTGTACTCTTAGTCACTTCATGCTACAGAAACCTGGATAAGCTCTGACCTGATGGGCCACTTGGTTCATATGCAGACTTTACCTATATGGTTTACGAAGCAATACAGTGCAATTGCAATTTTTTCAAACCACATTGCCTTGAAAAATCAACAGGTTTGATATGTCACGGGTAAATGTCTTCTAAAATGTTTTGCCAAGAACAAAGATCTGCTTCAAAATATAATTGGAAGGTTCAAAGAATCAAGTTTTTACTAAATGTGGATTCCACGTAATACACCCAAAACTAATTTAAAAAATAAGGGCAATTGCATAACTCATAAAAGAGGAATTTTTTTTAACTTTAAGCAGTACCACAAGTGCTGTAACACACAGAGAAAATAAAACCAGTTGGCTAGACCTGAAGGCCACCTTGTTACGCCTTGCGGTGGTCATACATTACTGCTCTAAAGCAATATGGCATTGATGTTTTTTTCCTGTAGTAATCTCCAGTACATTGACGAGGAAGGAAGTGAACATTACCACACCTTAAAGGGCTATCCTGAATACCTTGAAAAGAAAGTTAGACTCCTGAAGTACTTCCTTAGCTACATGAATGAGCACTTGCTAAAGGTATATATTTTCTGATCAATATTGTTTTCATATACTCTGCAATACTAACAGATGTAACTTTCTAAAGGCGTTGCAACTGCATGTATGCACTTAACAGAACTTTAAGTTCATCAATCTTATCTTCAGAACTTAACTTCATTAGGTAATTTAGTGGGCAGCCATGCAAGCTTTCAAGCGAAAAAAAAAATCCGCGCGTGTGCATTGTATATCCTCGTGCAAGATTTTTGTGTCCGTTTGTCCAGTTGTTTAAATGGGTACCAGCGAATTTAATGCTGGGGGTAACCCTGCGATTGACTAGCATCCCATCCACGGGGGGAGTAGAATTACTCCTAGTCCCTTCATGCTACTGAAACCAAGATAAGCTTCGGCCTGACGAGCCACTTGGCTCGTATGCAGACTTAACCTACATGTACCTTTACCTTGTCAAGTTGTGTGCTCAGCCACTTGACTAACCGTGCTAGCCCAAAATCTCCACACACTCCATATTCCCTGAACATTTGGACATTTGGGTCTGTCCTTTAGATTGATTGCCTTGATTAAACTATTATTTATATATTTGTAGGCTGGAGCGGGTTCTAAGGGTGCTAAAGAAGATGAATCAGGAAGGTTACCTTTCTTGAAGCAGTGGTTTCGTACCAAGGACGCCATTGTACTTCATCTTACAAATGGCACTCTACAGGTAAGAGAACAAATCACTTAAGTGTCTATTGTTGGTAATTGATTTGTCAAACGATTTGGAGACCTTGCCTCGGCTCGTCACAGATTCTCTCGAGAATTTTTGCGTTTTGTGAGGTTACGTAAAAGCTAACACCCAACAGACAACTGCAGAAAAATCGCGGCGCCAGGCGCGGGAAAACGCACGTGGCCGAGTCGTTCGATTCGTCATTTGATTGGTTGAGAAAGCTGGTAAGAAATTGTTAACGTTTTCTCATAGAGATGTTTTGAAACTGAATTAACTTACAACAGCTTGAAACTTTACGGAGTTGAAAATTCTTGTAAAATGCCTCTATTGAACAAATTCTATATCAGATGAAAATTGAAAAAAAAAATAAAAATAAAAATAAAAGCGTACTAAATATAGTAAGGCAAGCTGTTTAAAGCATTTTGGAATACGTGAAAGAGTTGTATTGAGCAGCTAAAAAATGCTTTGAAGTGAAACTTAATTTACCCTCGCTATGTTACTTCTATATCCTGGGTGATTGAACTGTGACTCGGTTTTTCTAAAGGAAATTTTTCTTTTTTTTTTTTGTTGCAGATAAACTTTTTCAAAGACCACACCAAGATTATCGTTTGCCCTCTCATGGGTGCCGCGACGTATATTGATGAGAGCAAGAAATTCCGTACATTCCCTCTAAAGAACATTGAGAAACATGGATGCTGCAGGAGTTTAGCCAGTCGACTTCATTATGCTCGTAAGATGATCGATCAGATTCAGGAGACGGAAAAAAAGGGCAAGAAAGAATGAGCAGCATTTCTTATAGACGAGACTTGTGAAAACATTTCCTTTAACACATCTCGTTTCAATTCCTGACGGAAATTAAGATTTCTCCTATTTTAGTCAATTAGCCCTATGGGTGAAGTTTTTACCTTGAAATGACGGATTCTGTCCATTGTTAAAGTATTTATTTGCGGAGTTATAATAGGTACAATATTTTCAACTGGGAATTCAACTTTCTGTTTCAAAATTCAATTCCTTGCTTAAGATTGTTTCTGATGCACTTCCATCAATTTTGGCCAGAATTTCAAGTTTTTCACGTTTCAAGTTGATAAGATTGTTCATTCTGGAGAATCCATTCTATAATTCTGTTTTCTCAGTCTTTCTAGATATTTTCGTGCCTTTTTATTATATATGTTAGAGATTTTGAGATGAGATTGCAAAATCCCAGTTATTAAATCTTTTTGTTTAAAGACTCGTATTGGACTAGCTTGCAGTTTAGGCTAATTTCAAATCCAAATGACATCCTCCGTATGAGCCTCTATTGCAAGCTAGTTCCAGGCCACTATCGCGAATACGAATAGGGCTTATTGCCTAACGCTTATGAGTTTTGCACCATTGTACAATGACGTTAAATCACTCAAAGTTTAGTGTGTAGATACATGTATTTGCAATTATAGTTTTTCTTAATTCGAACATCATTCCAAATGAAAATAATCAAATTTGAAGAGATTTGTTCTAACAACTTTGAAAATGTGAAATTATACGTTCACAATAGTGGAAACGAATATTTCAATAGTTTATCCTTTATCACCTGTTGTATGTAAATAGCTATTTTATCTCTAATTAAAGAACTGCCTCGACAATATCCTTCAGTGTAATATGTTTTTATTTAATGTGGCTTAAGGAGCTGCAATTAAAACCATGTACCGTTGTGGGAGGCGCGGTGGCCTCATGATTGGTGCGCTCGACTCCGGATCGAGTGGTCCGGCTTCGAGCCCTGGCCGGGGACATTGTGTTGTGTTCTTGGGCAAAACACTTTACTCTCACAGTGCCTCTCTCCACCCAGGTGTATAAATGGGTACCGGCGAATTTAATGCTGGGGCTAACCCCGTGATGGACAGGGGGATACTCCTAGTCACTTCATGCTACTGAAACCGGGATAAGCTCGGCGCGGCTTGATGAGCCACTTGGCTCGTATGAAGAATTCTTTTACCGTAAAATCCCTTACTCTCATGCAAGCACGTTACTATGTAAACCAGCTTTACCAGGTTATTTTTGTAACAGGAGGTCGAGAAGGAGTTCTGAGCTTGTCAAGTCGTGAAAAAAAAATTTAGATATAAGGATAAACTGTTAAAAACGAGGAGAACAATCACCCACATGCTATGTCCTCTTCATTCCTGATTTTAACTATTCGGCGTGTAGTATGCAGTGTAGCCTTACCATATCAGTCCAGTCACAGGAGCGAAGAGGATGAGTGAGAGAGTGTGCGAGTATGCCTTCGTAACCAAACACCTCTTGTTTAGCATAAAAGTTCGTAGGAGGCAGCTTGGCCGAGTGGTTAGGGCGCGGACTTGAAATCCAGAGGTCGCGGGTTCAAGTCCCGCTCTGACCACTAAGCTGGAGTTGTTTCTCGGTAGACCCTAGTTCAATTCCTTTGTTATGCTTGTAAATAGCCAACTAGTCTGCCTCCCGCCAGTTGGAATTTTTAAACTTATTAGGTTTATTTGCAACATTTGTTTCTTTCAGTTTAAGTGGCATGCCTGAAAACTAGCTAGTTGTAGCTAAGTGCATCGACCACTATAAACATTAACAACAACAACTACACGCCACTCCTCGCTCAGTCTTGTCTAAAAGCGATGATCGTCGTATTGCTTCGCCCCATATTGTTTGTCTTCATACATTTTGTTTTGGCTGATCAGATCTCTTGTAGATCCTACGTTGGCGGCGTTTATCGTATGCGGTCCTTTGCAGTTTCTGGTTTCTCATGAGAGAATCAGCCTGAGGTGACTGGCAGCAGGTGGCTCCAAGGGAGAAGAGTGTTTCATCGGGATGAGGGTAGAATGCAAGGCTGATACCACGTGAAAAATGTTTCGAGACACCAACCTGACAAGAACTGATAAAGTAGGATCGCAACAGTGGACAGCTGTTTCGCCCTTCTTGGGGCTCGTCAGCACTGTGTAACGAAGATATGTAACGCCAGCCCAACAGCCAACACACATAAATTGCAAAATGACCAGTTCACCATATCAAACTCACTTGCGCCCCGAAACAAACGTTGCCACATCACGTTGCCAGCCTAAACATTTAAACATTCAACGCATGGCCAGTACCATGCTTTAAAAACGATAATAACTTATCAAAGCCTGGGCATTGTTTGTCGGGGATCCCAGTGAAAATATGTTACCATTTTCATTGGGTCAAATGTGCTTTTTCATGACTTAGGTAGAGAAGCAGTTTCAACAAAGCTGAACCGTGTCCCTGTGTGCATATATCTATCGATGGAGTCTCTCGCAGAGTAAAGATTTAGAGATTTTGTGGTTTGCTATAATTGGAATGTGTTTTTACGGAAATACTGTAATTACCAAAAAATCGTGACATAAATCTCGCTATGGATTGAAGATGGAGCAAGTCATGTCAAAATTGCACTTCTAAAGATATATAATAATTATTTTTAAAAAATTGAAACTTGAATCAGTGTGTAAAATATTAACAATGGAAAGATGAACAAAACTGGTTCGAGTGGCCGTATTTATAAACGGGGTAAAATTGTAAAGGATTACTGATACAGGCTGGGATTTCGGAATGTGCAGTGGCCGTTGGCCGTATCAACGGGTGGCCACCTCAACGGGCTTTTCTTATAAGAAGATGTATAGACGTTTCGCCGGGACCCGAAAAAGAGTGGCCGTAATAACGAGGTGACCGTAGTAGCGAGGACCAATGAACATTTACTGCCTATCGCTACTTTCAGTAGATCCTTGACCTGAAACAACACTTTGTTGAAAATAACTTATATTTACTTCAAAATACAAATGCCCTTGGAATTTAACCAAGTGGTTGATCTTAAACTGAGTTCTAGTTCGCTTTGGTGTTATATATTTTCAACGCTCTGCGAATTCCTTTTCCGAATAGGGACTGGTAATTGAGCCTTAAATCGTCCCAAGGTAAAACATTTCAAATCCAGTTGCCTAACTGCAGGTTTTGGTTGGTGTAGCTACTTTCGAAACCGTTGCTTTCGTTGGTTCCCTGCTACTTACACAGAATTCTTATTGTCACACGTCCCAAGGGTCTTCATACGTTCGGATAAAAGTTAACGGTCATTTGATCAGTGTTGCCTAAATCTAAATCTTTGCTGTGCGAGAAACCCTCAGAGAGAGCTGGTATGTGCGCAGGGATACGGTCAGCGGTTTGTGAATCGCACATGTAAAAGTGACCGTTTTAGATATTAGGTCATTAATGTCTAGGTGCCGTATAGTAGCTGAGCTAGGAGAGGCTTTAAAGCATTCAGTAGAGGTAGCATTCTGAATAATTATGCTGGAGTAGATGGTTACGGTCGGTTACTCTCTGGAATGGTACGGGAGAAGAAAGATGATGTATAACAGTTCTTGACGTTTTTGTTTGTCTGAGCGTTTCTATACTGAGTATTGTCCGATTGTCTGGTTGCGCGACCACGTTCGATCAAGACCTTTTTGATCAACATCCATGCGCAAGACCGTGGACGAGTTTAAACATAGCTTCCCTCACTTGAAGACTCTGCCATCTATGGTCATCACTTGTGTTAAACCGAGTTCTCTAGTTGTGACAGTCTCCTTTAACGAAACGTGCTGCCCTACAATATACATTGCCTTGTTAGTCTTGTTAGTTAGAGTGCGGTATTAATTTCATGAGCAGAATCTTACTATGATTATCTCTTAGTCACTGGGTTCACATCGATCAGTGCTTTCAAGAGAGACGTATTCTACATCTACATTTTACATGGCAAAGGTTGCCTATCCCTCCACGGAGTGCTAGTGCAGGTGCATGTCATCAAGTTAATGCAGTGCAAAGTAATGCTGTTCATGGTGCTCTTACAAAAAAAAAAAGCTTCTTGAAGCTTTTTGGGCTACACGCTTGTGCCTAGTCAGTGTCATCCATCACTGATCTGTACTAGGACAAAATTTGGAAAAAAGACATCTCAGTTCTTCCCCCGCCCAAGAGATGACTTGCATCCGATTAGAAAAGGTACAATACGAGGCCGAATTTGGCAGAGTCTCCCTGAGTTCACTCGCGATCAGGCATTCTTTTTTTGAAAAAAAGAACGCCTAATGATCGCAGGTATTCCCGAGTATTCAGTACAGACTGTGAGCAGTCTCTTCCTTTTCCTAGTGTCCGACGCGAATACAAGAATACAAAAGAATACAAGAATACAAGACGAGTGCGAGAAGAGTAGGTGCAGAAAGAAGGAAAAAGGAAACGTTTCTTCCCCTCTCGTTTCCAATCGCGCAAAGGATACAGGAACAAAACCGATCGACCGCTCGTAGTCTAGATTGGTTTCTTCTTATAAGGTGATTCCTTAGTATCGCATTGCGCATCCCTACTGCGCACGGTTTTTGCGTCATTAGCACGGGCACATGAGCGCATGCGCGTGCAAAAGTCACCTAAATAACCGTAGTTGTCAGCATTGTGGCGTGAAAACAAGCACGGTGACTCCCATACCAAGTTTCATCGGAAATCTATGGCGGGTCCTTTTACTAGAGAATCACCTTAATGACAAATATGGATATGTTTACACTTAGTGTCTGAGCGTGGTGCCTAAGCATGATTCTTACTTGGCACTAACGTGAACACGCCCTTTTTACAAGTGCTCACACCAGAATTCAAGTACAGTGCCCGTGCCCTGGTACTTGGGTACTTGGAGTACCTAATGTCTGCACCTGACACTAATTTGTGCTGGTGCTTGGGCAGCAAGTGTGAACACAGCCTAAGAGTCACTGATATCTCTTGTCAAAACTGGAGGACTTCAAAATATATGAATAGGCATGATTTGCATAATCATGCTATGAATAACCCAAAGGTTATCCTGGGTACCAGACACTTTTTGTGCGCAGTTTCCGGTTTTGGTTAACTCTTTATTATGACTTAGTCATGGTGTTGGCCTCTGGCCGACCCAATACATTCCGCTGTTTGAAAGAGAAAAAAAAAAAAACTGGAAACTTGAGTCTACGAATGAAAGCCACAGTTTAATATCGGACAGACTACAGGTTATTTACAACATAATACGGGAAAGTGTATGGAAAAAATGAAGTTAAAACCCAATATCCGTACATGGTCTTGCTATGTGGTTGTGTGGAAAATAGTATGGAAACAGGGCTCTTTTTGCAACAATAGCATCGTTGCCTTAGACATGTCTGTCTCTACCTATTCAAAAACAAGTTTACAGTGAACATAAAGTTCACTGCTGCTCTTCATCTTTTCTGTCAAGTCATCTTGTAATCAACAAAATAA
Organism: Orbicella faveolata; assembly: GCF_042242905.1. NCBI lineage: Eukaryota > Metazoa > Cnidaria > Anthozoa > Scleractinia > Merulinidae > Orbicella > Orbicella faveolata. The sequence continues at coordinate 6,814,693 of NW_028301576.1, forward strand.
TAGTTCTTGGCATAACAAGACTAGGGCAAAATTATACAATTTCTCTTCTAGGTAACTTGCTTCATCAAGATTTTCCAGCGATTGGTCGTGGTTGATTTCCTCCCCCTGGGGGACCTGGCATCCTTCCTGGCGGGCCCCCATGGGGTGGTGCTCCAGGAGGTGGTCGTATCCCACCTGGTGGTGGCATTGCTCCAGGAGGTGGAAGGTGAAAAGGTAAAGCTCCAGGGGGAGGCAGAGCTCCTGGAGGTGGTGGCATCATTCCAGGGGGTGGGGGTGGTAACATTCCAGGGGGAGGTATGTGGGCAACTGGTGCTGGCGTGGAGCCAGCTTGATACGCGGCAGCTAAAGTAAAAGAAAGAACACATTGATTGGTTTTAATTAAAACTTGTTTCAGATGACGAGATACCAAACGTGAGGGGTTTCAGGCTTAAAATGTTTGATGAAGGAAAATAAAAACACTTGCCACTGGATTTCAAAATTATGGGCAGCACATTATTTATATTCCATAGCGATTTTCAACATTTCTTTTCAAAAAGCACAACTAAAGAGTTCAAACAATGTGCAAAATGCAAGGGTAGGTTTGGTCTACCTTAAAAGAGTAATTTGGTCGGTCAAAGCCCCACTATACAGACAACTTGTTATGGATGGTAGTTTTGGCCACTAGCCCATACATGGATGTGACCTACTTCTTTCCTGGATAGCATTTTAATTTTTTTCTTTGAAGAAAAACAGTCAGTAAAAAAATCACTGGCAGGTCAGGAAATTGCTGGCTGTTGCCAGCATCCGGCTCCTAGTTTGAACCTTGTAGTTGAAAATTCTCAATCTATTGGTTCTCCATGGCTTATTTGTCAGGTAATTGGCGTGTGATCACATGGGTGTCCCATTGCAGGTATTCAATTCGAACTTTTTGTAATTGGATAACTGTAATTGGATACCCACGTGATTCACATGTCAATTACGTGCACTTTAACAGCTTCTTTCACAATGTTTCCTACAGTTTTCAAAACTTATGAAAAGTACTACAGACGTTTTTGCTCAAAAGATGTTCTCAAGAAATTCTCAAGAAGTTCTCTTTCTGTCGCCCCTACCAGGGCTGTCATTAAGGGCTGTAACCTGTAACACCTGTTACGGCTGAGTATGCCTGATTTTCCTTTGATGATATCAGTGAAATTGCCTGTTGTTGAAAGAATTCACAGACAAAGTAACAAGTTTGCTACGGGTGTGGAGAGCAAGGGTACAGGCGACTCAAAACTTATAACAGCCCTGCCTACTACATCTGTATTTCTGGGGTTTGACTTCATCTGATATTGACTGTTGTCTTGTGAATGACTGGGTGCAAAGAAGTGTTAAGTTTAAAACTGTTCTAGATTTCAACAACAATCTACACAGAAAAGAAAAAACAAAAATGAAAAAAAAAAGCTACATACTTGTTTGATCAATTAAACTTTGTGCCTGCTCCTCCATCCACTTTGTGTAGTAAAACCGCACATTTTCTTTGTGTTTTCGGCCACCATTGTGTGTTTTCCGGACAGATGGCTGGGATGACAAGAAATGATTAGTCAAAGTGAGCATTCCACAGTATATTTAAAGGTTTCCATAGCGCAGTTAAAATCTTTTCTGTAACCAATCCATACTGACAACATGGCTCTACAGAAACCACTGGTGGTGGATTTTAGTGCATGACTATAAACAGTCATACCAAGACGCTTAATAAAATTTATTGTAGGATACGCTTTTTTGAGTGAATACTCTAGCTTGATCATTACTTGAATCAGAGCTGTTGGTTGTTGATTGGTTGATTGATTGACTGGTAAACTTATTCAAGTCATATGGTATACAGTGTATGAGGAGTGAAAGTCACCATTTTTTTTCTACCTTTATCGTTGAGTATTCAGAATCTATTAGCATCTTTAAGCATTCTACAACGAATATAGGCTGCTATTGATCACCACTGAGAACTACTGGGGACCTACTCTATGTAATACAAGTTACAACATTATCACAACTGAAGAAAAAAACTAATGACTCGTCGATCATTCCTTTCAACAACATGGTTTATGGGGGGCTTGGGTAGCTACTGAAGGCAGGTACATTGTCCTTCTAAGCGAAGAATATCTTCTAACTGGGCATGGACTCATTTTCTTAACCAAATTAAAACTTGTCGAGACACATGGCATCAAACTCACCGAGTCGTGTGTTAGGTAGGTGTCACAGTAATCGCAGTAATACCTAGAATAAAAAGACAATTACAAAAAAAACTTCACATAAACATAAACGGTAGATTGATTTAACAGATCCGCTTTAAGGAAAGAACTAAAAAAGAAGCAAAAACGCTTATTTTCAAGGGAACAAATAAGACAATACTCACTTGGGCATCTTAGCAAAGCGATTCCGCCACGTTTGCGTGGTAAAAGCAGGCGCATCAACTTGGCGGAATTGACGCTGGATATTTGAATTGAAGGCTCGTTTAGCATTGCGTCACACGTGGGTAAAGAAATTCAACATGGCGATGCTTGCAGAGCCAAAATCGAAGCAAAAATGGAGCAGTGATCCGCGTAATACAACTTGGACTAATGGTAAGGAACTATTTATATACCCAAGAACCATTTCTTGCTGGTAAACGTATCAAAAACTGCGTCACGAGTATAAATTTTTATTTTTCTAGCTTTGGAGTTTTTCATGTCTTTTTAATATCTTACTGAGATCTTTGAACACAGCATTTCCGGTTTTGTTGGGCTGTGGAGTCCGAAATCAATTGATAGAAATTGACTTTGAAGTCCTTTAATTAAAGCCAGTGGAAAAGTGATACCAAGTTTAGAAGTGGGTTAAATCCCCGGCATAGTCAATCGAACGTTCGGAAATCGAACTCAATCCGTGATTTGAGGTCGATTGAGTTCGGCAATGAAACCAAGTGAAACACCGAATTTTGTGTGAGTTCGATTTCCAAACCAATCATGCTCAATCGAACAAATCGAACTGAGCCAAACTCAATCCATTAGATTGTGTTCGATAGGGTTCAGCAGCTGAACTCAATCAAACGCAATCCAGTGGATTGCGTTTGATAGTGTTCGGTGGGTAAATTCGCTTGAACAAAGATTATTGTTTGTGGTCTTCAAAACATGAAAACACGAGTTATACTGAAGTAACTGGAGCCTTGAAAAAAATGTTATTAATTTTCAACACCGGTTGTACAAAAAATCAAGACTTCAGAAATCAAAAGTTCAATTTAGTTTGATTGTCCAATTATTTTTGTGTGAGTTCGATTTGGTTTGATCGCAGAACTCAGTCCATGGATTGAGTTTGATTTAATTCCATTGAGTTCAATTGAAATACAGTTCGACTGGGTCTGATTTACTATACCAGGGTTAAAATATTCCGAATTGTGCTGGTAATGCCTTGCGAGACAGAGATTCCCTTCTGTTTCTGCTGGGTGAGAGACGAGAGGGAACAATACAACATGATATGACAGAGAATTTTCAACTACCTGAAAAACAACCAAGGGGTGTTTGAGTAAAATTGTGTAAATAATTTGTCTTCAGATACTAGCAGATTTGGCTACCAGATGTTAACTAAAATGGGATGGCAGAGTGGTAAAGGACTGGGCACCAAGGAAGATGGATCTACAACTCATGTGAAGTCTGTAAAGAGACGTGACAACTTAGGTAAAAGCAAACCAATAGACGGCAAGGGGTGCTTTCCATTCGACCAAACATTCTGATTTGAAATTCTTTGTATTCTATGTGACGAATGGAACAATGTTTTCCAGTACGTTGGACTAACCCATCCCAGGTCATCACTTTCCAATCTTCACGCGAAAATACAAAATAAACAAAAAGAAAACAAACAGCAGACTGTTTGCCCTTTTGACCTTTTTTACTTGCTTGTGAGTTGCTCAATGACTCTGAAGTTGAAACAAATGATGTATAATTTTGGTGAGGACGATGATGTAACTTTTATCAGTGTGGCAAGCTCTTACGTGCCTAGGAATTTAAAATGAAGCCCACAACTGCATTAAGGGTGCAATACCTCTTTATTTTCCTGATGAGTTCAAGAGTCACTTTGGAATGATGAGGCAAGCTGTTCCCTTGCATGGTCATGCCTACATTTCACGTAGCTTACATGTATTTTTGCACCTCTCACTAAAGCAATGTTGTGGCCAATCCACTGCAATAGTGTTGAAGTAAGAGATTTAAGTTGTCCATCAGATAGAAAACATGACAAGTACTGATACTGAGAAGCTTGAGGAACAGCTGTGTTGAGTTCAATTTCTGGGCTTGGAGAAACTGGGCCCAAGCAGGAATGGTCAAATAGAATGACATTTTGTGGTTATTTTGATTTTATAGAATTTTAGACCAACCTCATAAGGTACACCCAAAATTTTGGAATGAACTTCCAGAAAATGTCTCTTTCATTCGCTCCCTTAGCTGGAATTTTTGGTCAAATGGAAAGCGCCCTGGAAGAGTACATTTATCATAGGTGACAACAACTGTCTTTATTCTCACCAACAGATTTAAGAATAAAATGCTTATTACTGCAGACAGCCATGTTTGTCCTGATACCACACTGAAGATGTAGCTAGTTACTGAATGCTTCATTTCCTTGAAAGAATGCACAAACAACCATAAGGACAAAGTTAACCTGAGTTATATTTTTAATTCTTGAATGATTTTTTGAACTCAGAAGTATAATGTCTTGATCTGTGAATCAAATTCTAACAGCTAGCTTCAAAAGAAGTGAATGGCAGTCTAAGAGACAATTGATATGTTTCACTTCGGTTTGAGAATTCTTGTGGCCATAGCAGTTGTAGTTAGATTAACAACCATGATGCCATGCATTTGTTCAGTAATTGATCACAAGTGACCCTCATTAAACATTATTTAACATGGTAAATGAACCGCTGTAGTGAGTTTGTGAGGCTAACGTTTTGAGTGCTAGCACTATCAGAGCTTGGTGACAAAGTAACTTTGCCTGACACTTGAAACATCAGCTTCGCAAACTCACTACTGAAGTTAATTAATATCTACCTTTTTTCAACTTCAGGTTGGTAAACGGCTACTAAATGTACTATCGAAACAACACTGTTTACAATTAGGATGTGCATGTACAAAGTTAGAGTGCACCAAAGCTGTTAGACAAAGTTTCTCTGACAAATGAGGACAACAATGAAAAGCTGATCATATTATTATCATAATCTCTCCATTCAGGTTTGGGAGCTGATAAGTCTAATGAAGATAACTGGTTATCACACCAACTGGAATTTGATGATCTGCTGTCACGCCTTAATGATCATTCAGAAAATGGTGATGGTGAGTTTCCCAGTCCTGGAGTCCGATGACTTCTCAATTATCAACTGGGCCCTAAAAGGAATTGTGCGATAATAGACTTTTTTGTCCCGCAAAGCACAGTTATGTATGCACGTTTCTATTCAACAGCTTTTGACATTCTTTTGCTGGCAAGCTGTTAATGTGGTCAAACTGTGCTATTTCAAACTCTGAGGGGGAAACAAAATAGTTCTAAATAGTGGGGGTTCAAATTAACCAGGTCTGATCAGCATTTAATATGAAAATCAGGGCTGTTATTAAAGGCCGTAACCTGTAACACCTGTTACAATTGAGTATGCTTGATTTTCCCTAGATGCTACAGGGGAAATTGCCTGTTGCTGAAAGAATTCACCCACAAAGTAACAAGTTTGCTATGGGTGTGGAGAACAAGGGTGCAGGTGGCTCAAAACTTAATGGGAGTTGTGAAAATAACTCTCAATACTAGTTAATTTACTCTACCAAAGGATTTTGAAATGAATGCAGCAACAAAAATCAGTTTGTTAATCATAGCAAGTGACTGAAAGAAGGGCAAATCTAAGGGAAATGGTTTGAGTTCAAAATTTTTGAGTTTGAATTAAGCCTGGTTCTCATATGCCACTGAAATACCTGGGAGACCGTTACAGCATATGTGAACATTTATCACCAAATTATAATCTGTCCCAGGCATTGACTGCCAGCTTGCCTGTGAAGTTGAGCTGAGTTCAACTTTGCAGGCAAGCTGGCAGTTGTCGGCGACTGTCGGCGATGAGAGTATTTTATTTGAACATCATCTGCAGATGCAAAGTACTTCAGTAAGACAATTCGATCCATATTTACAGGTGGGATGGTTGAAAATTGCACCAATTTGATTTGCATTTCGCACAAATTTGAGTATGTTGGCGATCCATAACAGATGTGCCAGGGACCCACTGGAACAGATCGCCGAACGTTGTCAGTTGCAACCGGTGACTATGTCACAGGTAGGACAGCGGGTATGAGAACCAGGTTTTAGTAGGGTCCAACTGCACCACATTTCTCTTTTTAATGGAAAAATTAATTGGCTTATTTTGTTGATTGCAAAAGGAGAGAAGCCAACAAAGAAAAGAAAGAAGCATGAAATGGAGAAGACAGCCCGACAATCCCGAAAGAGAGTGTTGTGAGTATTTCCCTTTAGAATAGCTTTGTGAAATACATATATATTTTTAATACTGCATCAAGGCAATATCATTAACATGCAGTTGATGAATTTCTTCTATTATTTTCATCACCTGCCTGTGTGATAATGTAATTATATTGGGGATTGAGCAATGACCATTGATTTTGTTTGATGATGAAGTTGAAGGTTGATATAAAGATAAGGGGAAGTGTTTTTGACTCGCCATGCCAGAACTTACTCTGGTTTATGTACCAAGAAGCGCCTAGAAGTGTATTTCTACCCCTCCCCCTGAATTTGATTTTAGTCCACTACAGGGTAACTCTCAGCAACATATTTGCTGGTACCCATTTGTAAATGCATCCAGTGAGAATTACTGCAAGAGAAGTATTGCCGAAGAACACAACAACGTGGACTCAGCTACTAATGAACTTGAGTTGCTCTATTTGGAGTTCAGAAAATCTGGCAAGATGGGACACTTAACCCTGACACAGATTTCACACTATCTTATAGTGGTAGAGCTTCAGTTTATGAAATAATTATGATAGGTTCCATTATTTGATTATTGTGCAGCCCACAAGTGTACAGTATACTTCAAACTGACTGTCTGATTCTCTACTTCCAGTTACAATCGCTTCATCCAGAGCAAGGACTTGTCTTCCAAATCCGCTGAAGACATGGCTTGCATCTTTGGTCAGCGAAGTAAGTCAGTTCCTGGAATTCCTCGAGAACAGTCTGAGGTTAGCATCATGTTCAAAACTCTCCTTAATATTTATCATGGGTTTTCTGTAATCCTCCTTACAAGAATTTGAATTTTGATGAAGATAATTTTCCTGGGGTAATCAGATGCTATATTTTAATGAGTTATTGGCCAAGCGTAAGGTCAAGGTGGCTGGATATTGACAAAGATCTTTACTGTGCGTTGATGGACTGAGACCCAGTCAAGGTCCATGGACATGAGAAAAAAGATCAAGGCCATTATCCCTCCATCTTAACCTAATAAGCTTTGGCAGTAGAGGATTCATTATATCATATGACATTAAGATGCCGTTTGGTCACGGGAAAAGGGAAATCTAAGTGGAGAAGACAGCCCCACCTTGCCTGTATGGTTAACCAATCACAGCCTGTGTAGGATTTGATTAATCTTGTCTGCTCACATACCTAGCTATAGATAGTGAACGATTTAGAAAGCCTATGGAGCTCTAAAAGAACACCATACTCCTGACTATCCCTAGTTGTGACAACAACAATATTCTTAAAATGATATAGCAAATAAAATCGTTTAGTGCGATGTAAGAAGCAGTTGAACATAATTTTAAATAACACAGGTCTGGAGCCTAAATGGACTGTGACGAATGAGTTAGCAAACAGCTTTTCTTCGTTTATTTCTGGTAGGAGTAGAAAATTTAGGAAGGATTGTTTAGCCATTTACAAAAATATTTTATTGGAAAAAAGAAAAGAGTGGGTCTGATATTGAAGAAATGTCAGGTAAGAATGACGCCACGAGGCCGCTCCACGTTACTTAAAGACTTAAAGGGTCTGTTGCACTCTTTTTCGCGTGTGCGGTGTTTTGAATTTTGGACTGATGGTCTAAACAATCGTCTTTCATTCTTGTCAGGGTGAAGAATCAGACGGCAGCACAGCATCTTGTCCGCCACCATCGTTTCACGGTGTGCAGACTGTAAACTCCGGGCAGAACATTCAGGAATACTTTGAGATGAAAATGAGGGAGATGAAGGTCGCAAGAGAGGGAAAAGAAATGCGAGGAGAGACGGCAGCTCAAGAAGAAATGGTTACAGGCGAAGCTAGAAAAGATGGCTCAGAAAATGCAGAGTTCGCTGACGAAGAATTAAAGTCAAAGAAAAAGAAGAAGGAAAAGCGAAGAAAAAGGAAGGCTTGTGAATTGAAAAACGACGAAACTAGCTCGAATTTCGATGAGGATGAATACGCAGTAAAGGAAAAGAAAAAGAACGCGGAAGTGGAGGGATGGGAATCTGGCGAAGGCAAGGAATGTAAAGTCTTGAAGGAAACAAAGCGAGAAAAACGAAAGAAAAACAAAGGAAAGGAACAGGAGTTTATTGCTTCACAAGTTTGCGAAATTAAGGAAGTGCAGGGTGAGATGATAGAGAGTTTGGAAACTGAAGAGTCGGTGAAAGGTGGGAAGAAAAAAGATAAGAAAAAGAGGAAAAAGGACAAAGCTAGTATTGCTGAAGATTTGGAAATGTCGTGCAAGATTGAAGAACGAAACGATCACAAAGATACACTCAAAAAGGCTAGGAATTCCACCATGGAAAAAACTTGTAAAGAACCGCTCCCTGAAGCCGAGGAAACAGGAGACAAAAGAAAGAAGACAAGCAGAAAGGACAAAGATACGCTCTCTCTTGATGTGGAAGCTGTTGAAATCATCGAAATTAAAAAGGAGAAAAAGAAAAAGAAGAAAAAGGTGAAATAAAAAGAAGTCGGAAACAGTAAACGCCTATAAACCAAGGACGGGAATGATGGAACAAAATTGATAACAATAATAATAAAATCCATATGCGTATTGTTTGGTAGTGTTTATGGTATTTTAATTTATAATTCTTGCCATTGCAACGATAATTAGCTGGAAGGGAGGGGGATACATAGTGAAAAATTACTTACTAAGAAGGGGTGGGTAAGAAGTAAAATTACTCAATCAAAAGGGGAAGCGGTAATTTTCTCTCGTGGTAAAACATTGTTTAGCACTGTTGATTTATTTCCGTGGACTGGTACGTGTACACAATTTTACGTACATGGGAACGTTGAGCAGAGAACGTAAAATGAGCTGGTCTGTTTGGGCTGCCCTGCCAGAACTATAAAATTATCAGTATATACAAAATATTTACGTACAAGTAAAATTCTACTAATAAGAATTTAGTGGAATTCTGGTATAATAATGCAGATGCTGCAATCTGATTGGCTGAGCTATCTTACACTATCGACCAATAGTTCACTACTAAATTTTCCTGCGTCGTCATTGGCCAAAACTGACCACGTGATACAATCTCGCGCGGGCACTGTCAGGCGTTGCAGTTCAGCACTAAATTTTCTCGGACTCTTATTGGTTTAAATTAATCACGTGAGACGCGATAGTGTTCATCCACGGAGAGACACTATCAGCCCTTATAATCCAAATATTTTCGCTCGCAGGCGATTGTTGTAAACGCGTCACGTGACTGAATATGCCCAGCTAAAACTGGAGAATATCCGAGTGATATTCCCCAATTTTCAAAACCGCACTGTTGCGAAAAATATTTGAAGGATAATAAACACAGCCCTCATTTCGCCCGAAAATATGCTGTGAAATTTGTCCTTGGACATTATCTATTCCTCAAAGCTCACAGTTTTCCTTGAGCTACGCTCGCGGAAAACTGTTCAGAAACTGTCATTTTCTTCTCGGAACAGATAATGTCCGCGGATAAATTCCGAGCATATTTCTACGCTAAATGGAGGCTATCCGAGGAAAACACCCGGATGGTTAGTACTCGTTTGTGAAAATGTTTCTGTAAACAAGCGGGCTTATAGAAAATATACAATTAAAATTGTATTAAGGTTACAGTATACCTTCAGGGGTGTCTCGCGCGCAAGCGATGTAGCACGTGCAGTTTAAGCTGTAGATACCTAAACCCCTATATCAAATTAATTAAAGCTTATGGAGCTGGCTATCAAACTATACCAAGAATTTTGAAAGAAAATGAATAGTCGAATTTTTCACGACCACTAAATGCGAGCGCCCGAATCACCTTTCGAAAGCTACAAGTCAAAGCGAATTTCGTTTTTCGCCAATTTAATTTTTTCTTCGATTTCAGGGCCCAAAGCGCTTAAAAAACCTGTCTGCGTTTTGGCATATTCAATTGCAGTAAAAAGTTACAGAAAATTTCCGAAATAGGATTAAAAAAACGTGGAGTGATTGTACAAAAATCGCTCTCGAAGGAAAAGTATTTCGAAATTAACAATTCCTAGACACACGTTTGTAGTTTATATGTTAAACTAGCCACTGTCCAAGTTTAAGAGAAATCGAACAAATTCCCTTTGAGTTATAACTCTTTAAAGTGTCTGCTTCAAGTGAAAAAATTTATTCGAGAAAACAGCGCTAAGGAAAATTTTCTGCTTCGCAAACAAACTCCGCCCACAAACGACTTCAACTGGGTTCACAAATAACTAAGCCAATCAGTGCAGGGAAAGTTTACTACCGTTAACGTCCTGGTGAAATTTACGCGCGAATCTCTAAAAAACTCTTGTGTTTCGCAATGCGTTCAAGGAACCGAAGGCGGAGAGAGAATTTTTCTGTAGCTCCGTTTTTCTTGAAGCTGGTCTGGCAAAATGAGGAAGACTAAAAAGGATACGAACGCTTGAGTGGCTGAGCGAAGGAAACAAACAAAAGAAAGCGCGGGGAGCAACTGTGTGTGGGCAACTGTGCGTGGATAATATTTCAAATGGTCTCAATGAGTCCGACGATTCGTCGATATCGGTCTCATCAGAAGAGTCTCTGTCAGCATCCCTGTTATTGCTGTCAAGTTCCGAAATTTTTACAGAACCTTTCTTTTCTCTTACTACGAATATTTGCCCGCCTTATACGATAACTATAGCTTCATCCGCGTGGCGAACTTTCGCTCCTTCACTCATTGATGTATTTTCATTCGTTCTTCGCTGTTTTCGCTTTTTCGAACTGGTCCATGGTTTAAACGTGGTCTATGTTTACTTATAACTTATTAGAGACACACCTAATACCAAAAATGCTGGGTAGTCAGAACAACAATGCTGATCAACTGAGTAGTCAATTTGTGACATCCATACCGGTAATTCCCGCGAAAATCGTCTCGGTTGATTGTACACGCGCATAGGGCTGTCAATCAAGAGGTTAACTTTTATTTCCGGTGAAAACGTAAGGACGCCATTTCTCCGCCAATATTTAGCCTTTTTCAAAAAATTTTTCAGAAATTAGAAATTATTCTTCGACCACTACTTTGACCCAAAAATCCAAATTTGAAGAAAATTGCCGACCCAAAGGTATACTGTAACCTTAAGTGGATTTTCGTCTGTTTTTTTTTCATGCATGATCACTCGAGAAATGTAGAAAACACGAGCCGCAGGCGAGTGTTTTCTGCGTTTCCCTCGTGTTCTCAAATACCCGTCGTGATTTATCACGGTGTAATACACGGCTTAGGCTTCTTTATTTGTTAAATAATATTAACACACCATTTTGCCTTCACTACACAACCGAACGTACACAAAGGTTATCAGGCATGAGCACGTGGCCATGGATCAGCCAGGCCCAAGATATGTTTTAATTGACGCTAATAAGATTACAGCAAAATACATAAACAGTGCATCGATATCCTACGTGCACCAAAGCCGGACACGCAAACCCCCAAACCTCTAATTTAGGAAAAGAACCCCCGACCAAATGCAGCCGCTGTTTAAGTTTATTATACAAGCAACACAGAATGAAAGATAAATTTAAATAAAACTATTTACACCGATTACCGCCTACTAACTTACAAAGTTTTTCAATGAACATCAACGCTAAAAAAGCACGTTTCGCTGTCATCTTGACATCATCATCAAGTTAGAAATAAAATGTGTGCAGGCGACTACACCACTTTTTCCTGAAAAGAAACAAGGGTAACTCAAATGGTACTCAGTATCAGTTCTATCAAATTCAAACTCTTATGAAAGAATAGTTCTTCAAAGTAATGAAGGATACTTGATAAATTGTTTTAAAAAGCTCCACTGTTCTGCTATAAAGTGATCAATCGCCGGCGAACGGTAGAGGAGTCGACAGGACGTAGAGTCTGAAACCTTTTGCAGACTATGTATGAGTCTAAAATGCAAACAAATAAATTGAGAAACATCATACTGATCGTCTTTTCCCCAGTTTACCTGATAACAAGTTCCTGTTAATTAACGCCAGTGTAACCCCCCGGCATTAATAGGATTAGAAACAACTTCTGCTCACGGATGATTAAGAGCAAAACTATGATAGGAACTTGCAAACTTGACACTTCGTTGACCACATTTTCGCATTAATTAATTTACCGAATCATATTCACGCACGTAGATAATTTGGTATGATCAATATGCGTGAGGGAGTGTGACCACGTTTAAATGCGTGACACGCAATGAAGGACATAAGTACAATCTATGTAATTCTTGCCGAAATTATTGGCACATTTGCCAAAATATCTGCCGTATTTCGATTTCCCTCAATTCCAGGCAATAATGAGCTCTCAAACATACTGCACGAGTAGTCCTTAACTAAAAGGGTTTAACGTTGAACGTGGGGGAGGGGTGGGTCTTACAGAACGCTCACATGCATGCACGTATTGATAAAGTTTATGTGTAAAAAACTGTATTCGAGCCGTTCCAACCACTTTTGTCCATAATTGTGTGGTTTTGAGAATATTTACACGCTCCCCCTGACTATCTTCATGGGGAAAGTTAGTGCAAAATTGCTTCATAATGCGTTGTGATTATTGCCGGAATATTCGCCATTTCTGAAGTTCTAAAAAGCTTAGTGGTTAGTGCTTTTTAATTCCTGTTCGGGGTATACCCTTGGCCTAGTCAATTGATCATGGCTACTGACCAGGGCTCCCGATCACCGACTCAGTACTTCTTAAAAACATTTCTTCGACCAATAAATCAGTGTGTTCGTCAAAGTCTGCTGGGGCCTTGCCGACGAAATTTGCAATCATGCACATGCTGTTGTTGATGGTAACCATCACACTCTTTATAATATAAGAATATTGTTTTTCCGCCCCCCGAGGCTGAATATTCTTATTTTTCTGCCGACTTTAGGCTGAAAATATTCTTGTAAATATTCTTAGATTACAGCGTGTGACATTTCTGTTTTCGAATGTATATTTTTTTTGGTGGTTGGCATGGATGGTGTTTAAGTGATTTTGGAGCCTGCCTGTAAGCATTAAAGCCTGATGTGACGCACAAATGTTATATATAAGCATCTGTTTTTGTTGCTTTTTGAGTAGTTTTGCCTCTTAGAGAAAGGAAGAATTTTATAAAACACATAACTGTATTACATTTACATATTTTCAACATGCAAATTATATTCTTTTCAAACTCTCACCCTTGCGTTTATTCTTAAAATATTCTTAAAACTTCACAAATTTCAGTCTCAATGTAATTATAAAACAGTTCTTGTAAAAAGGAGAGAGTGTGCATTATATTCTTGTAAAGAATGCTTTTGCATGCTAAAGCAACATACTTTACAGGGGGTGAAGTAACGCTGTCCGATGAGACCTTTTGCATGTTTTTTTTTTTGTATTCAATTTCAACACAGTATTAGCAGATCTTATTTTTTTTAAATAGAAACAATTCTTTTTTCAAAAAGTTGCTATTTCAATGTTAAATAGATGCTCAATACTTTTAAAAAGCGCAGGAAATAAATGTTGAATTTAAATGTTCAAGGTAAACACGTTCAAGATAAAAACACAATCATAGACTGTGGAATCAAGGTAACAAGGAGTGCTAAATGGTGTTTTTTTAGACGTTTCGGAAAAAAACCGATCAGTCGCAAATGAAGCTATCATCTGCACTAAACGGCTCTTGCATGCCAGCCTGCACGTCAAGTTTTATAAGGCCTTCATTAAGAAATCACTTGTCTCCTTGTCCTTTAAGATACGTACGTAAGCTTTATACCATTGTAACACCTCCATCAGACTTTTATAGGCATTAGCCGCGTGATCATTTGTGAAGGGGTTTTTCCCGAAACGTCTCAAAAAAAAAAAAAAAAAAAAAAAAAAAAAAAAAAAATACCATTTAGCACTTTTTGTTAAATTAAACTAAAGTAATTCAGTTCAAAGTGCCTCACAGCAACAACTTGTTTTTATGGTCAATAATTAAAGCGTCTGTTTTCGGCAAATAAGTTGTCCCAAGTACTTTATTACAATAAACAGTTAGCTGATATTTAAGTTAGATAGACCTATTATCGTATAAGTTATTGAAATGATTATCATAATCTTCGGGTGAAACAAGGGAACTGAGTAGCGCGTTCCCTGATGTTTTTGTAATCACAATTCCTGCAACAACAATAACAACAACAACAACAGCAACAATAACATCAACGGAAACCGGCGACCCCAAGGCTGTACCGTGTAAACTGAGCTTACCATTATACTGAAAGAAGGTCACTAAGTCCGTGATGTCTTCTGTCGGAATAATATAGTTTTGAAACGGTAGTTTCACAGTAGGCTCTACTTCAGATGGTAGTCACAGTACGTTGCGCTGTGATTTCAGTTGAAGTAGTCTGCATAGCAGACGTGTCCTCTCCTTGTCCAGGCGGAGACGTCGAACAAACGCGGGAGCAAGCGAGCGAGCAAACCAGCGCGCCTGTCCTTATTTTTCGCACTCGTTCGCAATTTCGTTCTCTGCGCGTGCTTTTGGAAACGCCTGCTACACAGGCTAAGTTTAAGTGGAACATGACACTAGTGAGTAATTATTGTACATCAAAAGACACAAGTTTGTACTAGTCAGTCGGTATCATAGTGTCTGTAAATTTCACAGTAGATTGTAGTTTGCGTCTTGATTTGCCTGAGCAAGCGAAGCGGCTGTAGTCTACACCATTGAGTCTATAGACCTCTACTGACGTCAGTCGGGGAGCCCCAGAAGACTCGAAGAGTTTCAGTGATTGTCGTGCTAAGAATCTCAGTCATTGGGTGTCGGTAGCGTTCTTCAGTCGTAGATTGCTGTTGGGGTGACATTTCAAGACAACATGTCAATGTTTTCATGATCGATATTCGAGCCAATGACCTCTTGAACCGAGATATAAAGTAACATATGCAATAAAAACTTAGTGCTGGCATACAATTCTCTGCGTATCGTCTTATGCCGTCGATGTAACCTAAAGGGTCCTAAAGTCTCTCCATTTATACGGACAATTACTCATGGTTCCCGCCAAACGTCCCCATTTAATTTGGCAAACAAATGATAGTAGTATAAAAAATAACTGAGGGTTTACACACGTGTGTTAAAATGATGTAGACTCACAGCGACTTAAGTTATTATTCTTTTAATTGAATACTTCAATCTTAATCAATAAAACTCAACAAGAAATATTCTCTTGATCGCAATTGATGTGTTCCCTTGGTATCAAAGGTGTAAACGGTTAATTCCTTTTGATGGTCGAGATCCAGTTATTGCTAACAAATCTGGTGAATACGCAATAAAACTGAATGATGAAATAGTAAACAAGTCAGTGTCAAGGAAATATAAATCAGATGTTCCGACTTCCTTGAGCGATACAATATCAAACCATCCGTGGTAGAAGCGGATGGCGGGAGCTGACGCTGAAAGAGAATCAGTCGAATTAAACATTTTTCTGGTCCTTTAGACCTCAATTTTGGCCCTAAAGGGTGGGATATACCCTCCGAAAGTTCCTCCCCGGATAATTGTTGGGTGTGTAGCTAATTGGAAAGTAATCCTATATTGCTTCTTAATACGATCTACCTCAGCGGAAGTTTGTTTGTTCTTAGAACTTCCATCGTAACTTTAACTTAAATTTTCAAACTACGAGACCAGTTCAGAGTCTTGCTTTTAGTCGATCGTGGCCGAGCCAACTACAAGTTACTGGATGTTCACCTGCTCCTATTGAAATACCGTTTAAATGAGTTGTTATATTTCGGAGGTAGAAAAAGATATTTTTAACTGTTACAGACAACGCAACAGACACACTTTGCAGTGACATGCACCCACGCTTACATGGTGCTGTTCACAAAACAAGGGTTTAGTAAACCTTCAGTTACGACTAAGTAATTTTCCGAATTATTTCCACGCCTAAAATCTTTCACATGTCTAGACGGGGATCCTCACCTTCACGTTCAGGTCAGTATTTGATAGCGTTTGTTCCACTTGATTCGTGCTGATCTAATTGTTCCACTGATAACTTATTTATCAGTATCAGGACTAGTTAAGTTCAATTTCTTTGACTAAGAGACCAAAAGATCAGTGAGCAGTGGTTATGTCACAATGGTTTATATCTTAACTGAGTCAGAAAGAGGGTTTAAAAATTTACAACAAGGGGTATGTGGGAGGGGGGAGGGGTTTCTGACAACTGAAGTGCCATATTGCTTTACTTTTTAGCTACGTTTTTTTCTTTTCTTAAAAAGCCCCCACTCACTGTGCCGTTCCTCTCGTACAAAAATACTTGATATCAGTATGTAATGCTTTTTCGAATCAGGGGCTCGATGGAACAAATTCCTTTCAGTTTTTATGAATTATGCAGTGCAAATAAAATTAAATGAACCGTGATATAAAAGAAAGCCCCAGCTCTGAAACATTTCATAGTTATTCATCTGAAAGTAATAATTGGACAGAGAGCAGGCTAAATGGATTTCACATATACTTTTCTAGTAAGGAATAATGGCTAAGGTTCTTCCAATCTTAGATTTTATAACTCATAAAAGTTTAACTTTAAAATGTCTAATCTTTTGTATTTCACCCTCGTTAAGTTTCTTTCTTTTTTGCTAAAAGTCCTGTTTATTATCCATTAGGGCATGTTACGTTGTTTTAGAAAAAATATCATGGAGACGTGACATCAAAGATTTTTAATTCTTCTGAAATTTTAACGACAACACGGTGTCACGACTTATTAATAGTCAATGACCAGGTTAAAATTGAAGATATCACTTCCTCATCCGCATGTAGGCTGCAGTTATGTGCTTACTGGTCCCTGTGGAAGCCAGGCCAAACAGACGGAGAACTGCAACAGCCATCAGCCTTCAGTCATTTTTAAGAAAAGTAGACGACTGTCAAGCCGGTAATCTTTTACAGATTCACTTTGATGGAGGTAGAACCCAGGCAAAATGCGATGGTACATCTACAAAGAGCTTAACAACTAGTAAGTCTCAGTCAAAACTACATCACCTCCCCCCCGCCCCCAGTGTGTCGTGTTATTGCTTAAGGTCCAAAATTTACGTACGGAGATTGTTGCTTTCTCATGCAGCTGAGCTGCCTTTTTTTGATTTCATACTATTGAGTCTTGTTTAGTTATAATTTTAACTGAAATTGTTTTCAGAAGTGTTCCCTAATAGTGTACTTTGTATTTCAAAGAATTTACGATTGAGGATACCAGAGGAAAGAAATGTATTCAATACACTGATAAACAAGGCGGTAACACACGGTACTATGCGCTGAAGGTCATTGACCGGGCGACGGTCACGCCGACGGTCACTTTTATGGTGAGTTAAAACTATTTCTAAGCGTCTATTGGCAAGTGTATTTTATAAACATTTTTTTCTGATATTATAGCTCTACTGAGTGCCGTAGCGGACCGTCAGGTAACACGGCTAAATTTATTGGACATACATTACAAAGTTGAAGTTTGAACAGTGTCTTTCTTTCCAACTAATCTGAAATCCCTGAGTTTGTGGACGTTCTTCGCTCAAACGAAACCGTTTCGATTTTGCCGTTATTTTGGTGCGAGCGATCTATGCAACTAAACAACAGTGTTCAAGAAAAGTCAATTTGGCTGAAACATTGCACAAATATCAGCTGTGAAATATCAGAAGTCTATATGTGATATTATTTAAAACTGGATCATTGGATAATGCAACTGAAGCGTTTTCATTGACTTAGCCATCATGGAATATGGGTAATTATACCATACGGTACAAATATCAGTGTGATAAGCCTACGCATAAGTATTTTTAATTTTGGGGCGTTTTTATATTCATTTTAGTTTAGTTTTCTATATTTTAGGGGCGCTTTTAATGAAACAATTATTGCACTCGCGCTTGTTGGATATAAGAGGATTATAGTCAACTCGGCGACGAGCCTCGTTGGCTTTCTATTATCTCATATCCAACGCGCGCTTTTGGAATAATTCCACAGCGGCGGGAAGATAACAATTTTATTTTCGAGCGGTAAAATATAGTGAGAACGTGGAAAATAAGTCACTCGGGTTCCGGGTGTAGTGCGTATGAATTTTATGAGTGGTGCTCTTTCCAGTAAAACACCCGTGTCTATATAATAAATGACAATATTCGTTGGCAACAACAAAAGACCACCATAGGCTCTTGTTGGCAACAAGTAAACGTATGTTTAGCTAAGTAAAATGAGAGTTTTCTCTGAGGGAAATGTTTATTGAGTTTTTGTTTTCTTTCACAGAATGAACGATGTAACTCTTCAACTGCTGATGCGTTCCTGTTTGATGAAGAAAGGCAACCACCTTATAGATATTATAAACAAACGCTAGCTAAGAACACTAATTTGTACCTTGGAGTAAGTAAAAAGTGCACTGATGATGGATTGTCTCTAATCTGCGCCAACATCGGTGATAGGCGCTGTAAATTTAGATGGAGATCATGAATCAATTAATCAAACGATCGGTCGCGACCGATCGCTCATTGAATCAATGAATCAGAGAATAAATAAATATAATAAGTATAATTACTCAGATGATTATAGAAATTCTCGCGCTCTCATTGGTCGAGAATGGCGTTATATTCTGCTATACTTTCACCCCCCCTCTAATTTTTAAAATGGTCGCCTCGCGCTTTCTCAATGTCTCTGAAAAAGAAATTAAGATAAGGAAAGAAAATGCTATTCCGAGAAACACCAAAAATACAGCTGAAAGTTTGGACTGACACTTTTCAAAGGTAAGATGTGAAAATAGTGCTAAATATAACAAAGAAACCTTTTTAAATTTACTTGAAAATGTCGCTTATGTCGATATACACGAGTAAATCAAAGCAACTATTAAATTTTCGCAACTCTTTAGTTATTTACTCTATTTATCTGACAGGATGGTTTCAACAACAAACCGAATTTACCACTGACTTTGAGACAATTTTAGCCTGCCTTTTGCTTTTTCTTAGAGGCCGGACGTTTTAAAATGGGCGAAAAACACTTGCCGTTTTGACCAATATGATGTATTAAACTATGGGATCTGTACCTGTAGTTGTTAGTTGACGGATGACAATAAGAAATAAAATTTAACATTTTTCGATCGATCCTTTACTTAGGTATTTCTATAGTCACCTGAGTAATTGTATTAAACCTTCGGCGAATAATTGTTAAAGATAAATAAATTAATATAAGCTTGAAGCAAAAGTTCATAGTAATCAGATTCATAATATCGTTTTGAGAAAATAGGTCATCAAACTTATTGATAATTCATCAAGTTAAAACAAAGAAAATCACAGCCCTTGGGGAGGTTTGGATACCCGGTCTTTATGAGCATAGATTTTGACGAGTTTACTTCTCCGTTAACTCCTTAGTTTTTGTTTGGAACAAAATTGTTTAATAAAATCAACATGCGTATTATTTAGTAGTGTTTATGATTTTTTAATTTATAATTCTTGCCAGTACTACAATAATTTGGCCGGCTGGGAGGATACATAGTGAAAAATTACTTACTAAGGAGGGTGGGTAAGAAGTAAAATTACTCTATCAAAAGAGGAAGCGGGGTAAACTTCCCTCGTGGTTGTTTAGCACTGTTGATTTATTTCCGTGAACTTGTTACACAGTTCAACGTCCATGTGAACGAACATGCGAACATGTTTTCTGCCAAAACTATAAAATTATCACCATATACAGAATATTTACCTACAAGTAAAATTCTACTAATAAGAGTGCAATCAGATTTGGCGCGAAAATATGCTCGGATATTTGTCCTTGGACATTATATGCAACCTCGTTCCCAGGCTCTCTCGCTCTTCTTCCTCCCTTGGTCGTTGCAAGAAAGACCCTTGGTTGCGGCTGGTCACGTGACCACCCAGAATCTGGGTGGTAAAAAAATCTGTTGGGCGGGAGGGTGGCAGAGTGTTTGATTGCCGCAAACTCTGTGGGTTTGAAAACCTCGAGCTGACTGACTTTCGTTCACAAAGAAATTCAGCAGCCGAATGGAGCTCTAACTTTTCGACGGTTCGCACATTTAAAACGTCTCGTACCGAATCGAAGTGAAACCAGTCGATCAGTCTCTTGAATCTTTGTATTTGGAGGTAATTTATTTTCTTTTTTATGCGGTACTGTTTGGATGTTAAAAAGTGTTTCTGTTACACGGCCAATTAGTATAGGAAATAGCACGGTTTCTAGGGGTATTTGGGATAAATACCGCGAGTGATATTTCAAAATTCACCAAAATATCACGAGCCGCCGGGGCGAGTGATATTTGGGGAGTTTTGAAATATCACGAGCCGGTATTTATCCCAAATACCCCGAAGAAACCCAGCTAGTTTTTGTTTATACTACAAGGCAAAGAAATTTTGCATTTCATATAACACACATATTTTTGTTTAGTCACGCGCAGTTGAATGGCTTTACAATGACATGTGGTTAAACATGTGATCGCTTAAACATCACATATGGTCACACATCACACAACTGTGATGAAACTGTACTCGAATGTCTGTAAATCTCAGTTCTAAAGAGTGAAAGTTTTTAATAGGCTCATCAATCAAAGTTTAACAATCATCTGCAATCGATTCTGCCTGTGGAACACTGCACCTCGGCTCGGGAAACTTCTAGCTAAGCTGGTAGTTGATGGTCACTTGACAGCCGTGGAAATTGTTGATTGTAGTCAACCGCTCTTCATTCATCATTAGCGTGTTTTCCACATCAGAGGAAAGGCCAACATTCTGAAGAGGACGGCGTTGGTTGGACGTGCTTGCCTGACCGTCAGAGCTTATGATTGAGGAAATCAGCCGTTGTTCATTCTCATCGCCTTCCTCGTAGGCGGCTAAAGAGCGCTCGTTTGTATGGCCAGTGACGCCAATAATCGCGGAGCGAGGTTGGTTGGCAGCTTTGAGTTTCTTCACCAGCGTTTTGCGTGCACTGTGGTTTGTGAGCCGTTTACCTTCAATCTCGCCCTGAAGAGCCATAGATTTCATGAAGGAATTAATGCTGTGGATCCCCATTCTCTGTCGCTTATACCACACTTGAGACTTAGGGCGCTCAATCACCGCGAGGTAAAATGGCCCACTGTTTTTCATTTCCTCGGGTCTGTGTGACAGGAACGTCTTTAGAAGCTTGACTGGACATCTTGGCCCACCAGTTGCAAACATTTTCGGCTGAACCACTCTTCTTTTTTTGCGAAGGCCGCCCTGACGCGTTTTTGCGGGATTTTCTTCGTACGTGATGTACTCGACGCCATTGTCGTCTTTGGTGAATGAAAAATCTTCGACATACATGTCATGGTGTTCCTGACAGCCTCGTAATCCGGAATGCTGCGTCAAAAGAAACCACATTGTGGTTATTAGGGACTTCGGAGACTGGCTGCCAAGGAGCCCTTTGGACCACAACAGCTCTTCATCTTCAGTGGTTAGTGCTTTTGATGCACAGGGACGTTTGCCGTAGCCCTGTTCACGGAGGAAGCGAGCTTTCCCTTCGAGTACTTTGCGACTGTTGACAAACTCTCTGTCCTTGGCAATGGGCTGCTGCCTGGATCCTTTAAATGACGGTCCGGGGACGCTATCATTACCCGCAAACTGTCTGGCTCGTAGTCTGAACCATCCTTCTTTCTCACCTCGGCGAAAAACTTCTGAAGCATCTCGTCAAGTTCCTTGGCTTCGTGGCTTACAATATCTGGACTGTATCCTTTTTCTTCAGCCCATGTGGTCCAAACAGTAAGCCAGGTCTTAGTGCTTTTCTTTGTGTTCGAATTTTCTGCATTTTCCTTAAATTGTTGTAGTTCTTTCGCGTCACAATCGGGAAATCTATCCGCCATTGTTTTAAAATTAGAAACAATAATTTTTCAGTTACCATGGAAACTGGCTGTAATTTTTTACATGTAAGTATTTCAAATTTGGCTTAAATACTACTGGTCTTAGCCAATCACATTTTAGAAATTTCTCAGCTTGTAGTTCAGACTTGCATTTGATTTACAGCAATGTAAAATGATTTACAGTTTTGTTGAGTAGGCCTGCACTTATATTTCATTTGCATCAGGTTTATGTAAGTTTATATTTAGACACATGCCTAAACGCGGTTCCTTAGTCAAGAATTATATTTTGCAAAATGGTAAATAAAACACCGTTTTATATAGCGACCAACGTACCGTGAGGTTAATTCAGGAAACATGAAACAGCAAAACAGTGTTACCTCTTGGAGCCAATACGCTGGATATATGTAGATATATTTCGTTTGACCTGTGTGAACCTTAGGATAAGACTGGAGAATTTTAAAGGTGTATTTGCCCGTGTGTCGTTTAACATAGCGATGACCAGTGATCGCCTTTCTTTCGCTTCATTTGAGATCGAAAAAAATTATTCTTGAGTCTACCCACACAGGTGGTCAAGTGACCAGCCGCAACCAGGGTCTTTCTTCCAACGACCAAGGGAGGCAGAGAAGTGAGAGCCCGGGCACAAGGTTGCATTATCTGTTCCTCGAAGCTCACAGTTTTCCTCGAGCTACGTTCTCGGAAAACTGTTCGCTTCTCGGAACATATAATGTCCGCTGACAAATATCCTAGCACATTGCCGCGCCAAATGGAAGCTATTGTTTATATAAGACGAACTTAAATTTTTGTAAGGACCACCGTGGCGAAATAGAAGTACCGGATCCTCTAGCTGTAGAAGATCTTATCAGCTATAAGTTGAATGAATAACAGAGGAAGATAAGCAAGTCTGATTACTGTTTAATCGGCCTTGCTTATCTTCGTCTGGTATTGTTTATACAGTTCACCGCTAAATTTTCCTACATCGTCATTTGCCAAAACTGATCAAGTGGTACGATCTCGCGCAGACACTATTTAACATGCAATTAGATTATTAGCCAGAAATTTCTATGAGGTGATAGTTGATGAGGCCTTCTGCCTTCGGCCTCATCAACTATCACCGCATAGAAATCGAGAGTGAATAATCTAATTGTTTCAGTAGAATTCTAACTGAAATAAACGCGGAAAACAGTTTCCAACGGTTTCCACTTTACGCTTAAACAAAATTTCAAGGATTGAATTTTGTGATTGGAAATTCGCAGTTGTTTACGCGCGCGCGTTGTTTACGCGATCTTACATATATAACAACAACAAGAACAACAACAACCATTTTACTTTGCATAATACAGAGAATATCACACAGCAAAAGAAATATATATATAGAAAATATATTCCCTTGGACTTATTAAAGACAGTGTTTGGCCTCCAAACACCTCCGCTCCGCTACGTGTCGTATTTTCACCTCTCCGAAAGTCCTCAAACGCGGTCTTTCGTGTTTGATATGTTACGTAACCGCCCATTCAAGACCTGCTATTATCTTCCGACGAGTGCACTGTTTTGAGGTGCTGTCAATCAAACGGTTGGCGGTGAACGTAAATCCTAAGGCGTGAGTAAGTTAGTGCTCTGAGTAAAGGCGGGCCACACTTTGAAATTTGAAAACGCAGCTTTATTTCTACGGTTTGGCCTACAGTCAACACTAATCCTTCACGAAAACGGAGCTTTTCGAAAAGGTTCTTCAAACCGGAGGAATTTTAAAACGCCCAGTGAAAACGCCGACTTTTCGTTTTAGTGCATGTGGATGGAAAACAGTTTGAAAAAGGATCTTTTCGAAACCGATGACGAGTTTCCTGAAACACAAATCCAAAATGAGCAGTAATTTCCTCCGACGTTTTGAGAGTGAAAACACCGTTTCCAAATTTCTCCGGCGTACGGTGTGGCGCGACCTTAGACTCGATGGTCAAAAAGACTCACGCTCAACTGATTAGAGCACCCGGTTTTATAGTGACACTTAAATCGACCGGCGATCATACGACCTTGTGGAAAGGATCAATAGCATGAAAAATTGACTTGATCGCAGGTTCATAGAAAGGGTGATGTTCGAGTCAGTCGCTTGATGTTACTATTTTAAAAACGGTAGACGATAGCTAATGCTCGATTTGTCTTCTTTTCCAGATCACCTTTATTGACTCTCCTCAGCCGACGCAGCACAATGTCGCTGGATAGTGCTTTCCATAGTATCGTAACGATCGCTGAACATTTTTTTATCGATCGCAGCGATTATATCTATTAAAGAACTTATCCTAATTAATATTGTCGTGGGAAGTTTACAATAGGACACTTTTATTATATCTCTCAGTTAGTGCGAGCTCTGTGATTGGTCAGTTTAGCGGTCCGTACTCTGCTGTACAGCCCGTCAAATTTAAAGCTGTTTTTGTTGCCAAAATGTTTCGCGATTTATCGCCAAGTGTTCTTAACGTTTTTAGCAAGTAAAAGTTTAAAACTCTCCTTTACTTCTGATTTGTGCACTAAAACCTGCTAACGACTTAAGAGTCACTTAGCAACGATTTCAATTTGACTCGTTTAGCTTTCGAGGTGCGTCAGAAATTTGAAGCAGTTCCGTGTGAATAGAAATCGTTCCCGAACCCGTCAGACACACAGTAGAGATATAATAAATATCTTACTAACATCGTTTACTCGGTCCGTACTGTAAGTTACGGATCCTCGTTGTTCTCCTTCGATTTATGGCCCGCGCGTTCGCGCTTAGGCCATATAAATCGATGGGGAGAAAACTCCGTCCGTAACTTACAGTACGGCCCTCGAACTCAGTTATTAAGAGGTATGTGTTGGAGTGGGAGTCTCTCTCAGGAGTCTCAGAGAACAGTACGATCCTGAGCAGATGTTTTCGAAATTTGCGTTTTGGGAGTTCTTCCAAAGTCTGAAATCCATTGAAAATTTATTTGACGCCTTCTATAAGTGTCATATCGGAAATACCCATATGATAAAAAAGGAAAAATAAAGCAATGGCAAGAATAAAATACTGTTCAATTGACCTTTCCTCTTTCTGATGGTAAAAGTATAGCTTTTGAAAAGTAGTGAATCCGTAAACTAATAGAACATAAGCCCATGCGGATACTTTCAGCTCGTTTTCTCTACTGTCTGAGGAA
Organism: Orbicella faveolata; assembly: GCF_042242905.1. Classification (NCBI taxonomy): domain Eukaryota; kingdom Metazoa; phylum Cnidaria; class Anthozoa; order Scleractinia; family Merulinidae; genus Orbicella; species Orbicella faveolata. The sequence goes on from NW_028301576.1 coordinate 6,839,995, forward strand.
CGTTTTCTGTTTAGCTTTGTAATTTAGCGCCGGCGGCTCAATCAAAGTCCCAGTTTGTCGAAAATGAAAATGAAAGTTGCTGAACCTTCATGTATGATAGAAAGACTGCATGAGGAAGTTAACCAAAGAACATTCGACATTTTGCATTTTGAAATCGTTGTTTAATAAGTGACTCTTAAGTCGTTAGCAGACTTCAGTAGACAATTCTAGAAGTAAAAGAAAGTTTTAAACTATTACTTGCTTAAAAAGTTAAGGACACTTGGCAATAAATCACAAAACATTTTGGCAACAAAAACAGCTTTAAATTTTAGCGGGCCGTACGGTAGGATATACGGATAATTAGAACCCGAGTAAAGGCTCGAAAAGGGCAGATATATAATTTATTTTGGATTTCTTGTTTTCGTCACGCTACAATATTATAATAAACACACGATTTTGCCTTCACTACACAACCGAACGCACACAAAGGTTTTCAGGCATGAGCACGTGGCCGTGGATCAGCCAGGCCCAAGATATGTTTTAATTGACATTAATAAGATTACAGCAAAATACATAAACAATGGATCGATATCCCACGTGCATCAAAGCCGGACACGCAAACCCCCAAACCTCTAATTTAGGAAAAGTACCTCCGACCAAATGCAGCCGCCGTTTAAGGTTATTATATAAACAACACAGAATGAAAGATAAATTTAAATAAGAATATTTATACCAATTAGTGATTACCCATTATCACAAATTACCGCCCACTAAAGGTTTTCAATTAACATCAACGCTAAAAATAGCACTTTTCGGTGCCATCTTGACATCATTATCAAATTAGCAATAGAATGTGGGTGGATTTGACTACTCCACTGTTTCCTGAAAAACCACAAGGGTAACTCAAATGGTACTCAATATCAGTTCTATCAAATTCAATCTCTTATGAAAGAATAGTTCTTCAAAATAATGAAGGATACTTGATGAATTGTTTTGAAAAGCTTTCACTGTAAACTCATCGATGCCCGGCGAAGGGTAGAGGAGTCGGCAGGACGTAGAGCCTAAAATGTTCGGGAAGCGTTGAGAGCGCCCGGTACTAGCGGTTCCTCTCAGTCTTTGAGACACTGTTTTGAAAAATACAGGAAGACCTTGTATATTGGACGGTATTACGCCTAACCTTGCCATCATGATTGCCGGGGTAAAAACATGATCGAATTTCTGTTTGTTTGCATATAGAAACCGGGTGAGAATGCAAATAAATGTTCTTGTTAAAAGCAACTTGAGAAACATCATACAAATCATCTTTTCGCTAGTTTACGAGATAAACATTTCCTGTTAGTTAACGCCAGTGTAACCCCCCAGCATTAATAGGATTAGAAACATCTTCTGCTCACGGATGAGTAAGAGCAAAACTATGGTAGGAACTTGCAAAATTGACACTTCGTTGACCACATTTTCGCATAAATTAATTTACCGAATCATACTCACGCATGAAGGGGAAAAAACGCGTTTTTGAATGAGCACGTAGATAATATGTTATGAACAATATTCTTGGGGGGGGGGGGGGGGGGTGAGACCATACGTGTTGTGCGTGACATGCATTGAAGAACATTACTACGGTAAAGTTGCCGAAAGTGTTGGTACATTTGCCAAATATCTTCCGTACTTCGATTCCCCTCAATTCCCGGCAACGATGAGCTCTCAAGCGTACTGCACGAGTAGTCCTTATATCAGAAGGGTTCAACATTGAATGGGGAAGGAAGAGGTGGAAGGGGGGGGGGGTGGGTCAATCTGTGTACCTTACAGAGTAAACAGATCTTTGCAATGAATGCTTTTGCATGCTAAAGCAACATACTTCATAGGGAGTGAATTAATTCTGTCCGATGCGACCTTTTGCATGGAACGAGCTGTATTCAATGAGGGTCTCAATGAGGTTGACGTGAAAGAAAATCAGTCGATTTAAACCTTTTTGGGGCCCTTACGATCTCAATTTTTTCCATGCAAATTGTTGGGTGTTTAGCTAATTGAACCGATTAATCGATCTTATATTGCTTCTTAATACGATCTACCTCAGCGGAAGTTTGTTTGTTCTTAAAACTTCCATCGAAACTTAACTGCTCCCCTTGAAATACCGGTTATATGAACAACCTGATCTCAACTGACCGTAGCTGAAAGAAAAATACCTGACATCATTACGTAATGCTTTTTAGAATCAGGTCCGCTGTCGAACAAATTCCATTCATTTTTTATGAATTATATAGTGCAAATAAAATTAAATGAACCATGGTATAAAAGAAAGCCGTAGCTCTGAAACATTTTATAGTTATTCATCTGAAAGAAATCACTGGACATAGATCAGGCTAAATGGATTTCACATACACTTTTTTAGTAAGGAATATTGGCTAACGTTACCAGAATCTTAGATTTTATGATTCTGAAAGTTTAAATTTAAAAGGTCTTATGTTTTGTGTTTTGCCCTCGTTGAAGTTCTCTCTTTTTTGTTAAGCGTCGTTTTAATGATCCATTAGGGCATGTAAACTTTCAGAACTTTAAATATACGGTATGCCCTGTACAATGTTTGCTGCTTGCAGGAGTTGAAATGCCAGATTGAAACGCGGGTTTCCGAAGGGTAGTTTCGGATAGAGTTTTCGGACGTTCAAGAGCGTATTTCAAAGGAGTGCGAGACAAAAAAATATGACGAGCACAAAGTTCTATAATTCGTGTTCAATTTTAACAAACGACATTTATCGATGTATTAATCAATGAATGACCATGCTATAATTGGACATATACAGGCTGCAGTTATGTGTTTACTGGTCCCTGTGGAAGCCAGGCCAAACGGACGGAGAACTGCAACAGCTATCAGCCTTCAGTCATTTTTAAGAAAAGAAGACGACTGTCAAGCTGGTAATCTTTTACAGATTCACTTTGTTGGAGGTGCAACCCAGGCAAGATGCGATGGTACATCTACAAAGAGCTTAACAACTAGTAAGTCTCAGTCAAAATTACGTTACGCCACAGTGTATACTATAATGTTATTACTTAAGGTCCCAAATTTAAGGAGATTATTGCTTTCTCAGTGATGCAGCTGAGCTGCCTTTTTTGATTGCGTGCTATTGAGTCTTGTTTAATTATAATTTTAACTGAAATTGATTTCAGAGGTTTCCTTGATAGTGTATTTTATATTTCAAAGAATTTACGATTGAGGATACCAGAGGAAAGAAATGCATCCAATACACTAATAAACAAGGCGGCAACACACACTACTACGCGCTGAAGGTCATTGACAGGAGGACAGTCACTTTTATGGTAAGTTAAAACTACCTATAAGCGTCTATTGGCAAGTGTATTTTATGTACACTTTTTTCTGATATTATAGTTCTACTGAGTGCCGTACTGGACCGTCAGGTAACACGGCTAAATTTATTGGACATACACTACAAAGTTGAAGTTTGAACAGTGTCTTTCTTTCCAACCAATCTGAAATCCCTGAGTTTTTGGACGTTCTTCGCTCAAACGAAACCGTTTCGATTTTGCCGTTACTTTGGTGCTAGCGATCTATGAAACTAAACAACAGTGTTCAAGAAAAGTCAATTTGGCTGAAACAGTACACAAATATCAGCTGTGAAATATCGGAAGTCTGTATATGATATTATTTAAAACTGGATCATCGGATAATGCAACTCAAGCGTTTTCATTGGCTTAGCCATCATGGAATATTTAACAATTATTCCATGAGCGCGCGTTGGATATGAGATGGTAAATAGCCAACGAGGCCCGTAGGGCCGAGTTGGCTATAACCAATCTCATATCCAACAAGCGCGAATGGAATAATTGTTTTATTAAATTCTCAACCTTCGGTTTTGCTAAATTTTTATTTAAGTTTAAGAAACGACCGGAAAGTGAGGTGATTTCCGGGCGCCAAAACTACATGATCTCATGATCACATGATGAGTGCACCGCCGTGCGAACAGTTGAATGAAAAATCAAAAGCGAAGCAAATTACCGTTGAACTGAATTTACAGTAATCCAAACTTCACGGTCTGTTTTATGGGGCGCCGTTTGTAAATTTATTATTTAGACCGAATTTATGTCATTTCCCCCTTATTTATAAATAATTGGAAATGTTACAAAATTTGTTTATAAATAAGACACAAGAACTTGTTCGTTGATATGTATATAATTATTTTAGGTACGTCCTGATTTATAAATAATCTTTTACCATAGAGTTATTATATATAAATAATAAATTAAACAACTTCAATTATTTATATATCAGGTCATCTCTAAAATAGTTATTTACATATCATAAAGTTTGTAAATCCCATTATTTATAAATAAATTACTTCGCCGGGAGTGTAAATTCATTATTTAGAAATAATAAATTTCACCTCACCGAGTGTAAATTTATTATTTAGAAATAATGAATTTCACTGAGTGTGTAAATCCATTGTTTAGAAATAATGAATTTCTCCTCGCCCAGTGTAAATTTATTATTTAGAAATAATGAACTTCACTGAGTGTGTAAATTCATCATTTAGAAATAATGAACTTCACTGAGTGCGTAAATTCATTATTTAGAAATAATGAATTTCACCTCGCCGAATGTAAATTTATTATTTATAAATATGAACTTCATTGAGTGTGTAAATTCATTATTTAGAAATAATGAAGTTTCATCTCGCCGACTGTAAATTTATTATTTAGAAATAATGAATTAAACGTGTGTGTAAACTCGTTATTTAGAAACTCATTATTTAGAAATAGTGAAGTTTCATCTCGCTGAGTGTAAATTTATTACTTAGAAATAATGAACTTCACTGAGTATGTGAATTCGTTATTTAGAAAGAATGAAAGTATGAATGGCTGACCCAGCGTCTCTTGCCCGATCGATTTCAGAGGCTGTTTCTCGCGTTATAAGACAGTTATTCAGGTAGGTATGTAGCCTGAAATTCAGCAGTGGCGGATCTAGGGGAGGTTACCCCCCCCCTTATTTTGGTTAATTGTGTTTAAGCGAGAATCACGCT